>NC_056743.1:963971665-964344165 GCF_019279795.1 Protopterus annectens | reverse complement strand
CATTAAGACTATTGCAGAATTACACAAAGGATTTTGGAGTGTTTTACAGGATGAGAACCTTTTAAGCAGAGCGGGACCACCTTAGATTGATCAGCATTCCCCTCAGTATTTCCCCCAAGGCTTTCCAAAGTGCACATATTGTGGTATATTCATATTCTGCCTGAAATCTTTTTGGAACTACTGCACCATATGATTAGTGTGAGAGGCAGTTCATTAGAGCCTGTTTCTCAAGCCAAAAACTGCATAAGAAAGCACAAACAGCAACATCGCTAGGTCTGATTACAACACAATAAGCATTTAGGCTTAACTTTTGTTTTACTTTCTAAGCTCCTAAGCTATATGGCAGATGGTTTTCTCCCACTTTGATAAATGAGCATTTACTGTACTTCTTTTTATAGCTAAAACATGTAAAAATCAATTTTCATACAGTGGTTTCTTTCTCCAGTCCTTTAGAGAAGCCCATCATGTTTTTGACACAAAAGAGCAACTTTATTGTTGAAACTGACAAAAAAACGATACAAACACAAAATCCATGTCTAGAGTAACTCTGTTAACCTTATGAATACAATAGAATCTCATTCACTTAGACCTATGAATAAACTACAATACAGTTAAAAAAAGGAGACCATTTTAGATATAAAGTGCTCCATATAGCTGGTTACATAATGCAAATATAAAACAGAATATTCTTGCTATTGAAAAATCCCCAATTTTTTCAGGACCTCTCTCTCTCTCTCTCTCTCTCTTCTGCATATATATATATATATATATATATATATATATATATATATATATATGGGTTCATATGAATCCGTCGACAGCCGAAACATCGACGCTTACCTCATCGACACCAAAGCATCGACCGTTCAGAACATCGACAATCCAGGTAAGCGATTTTCCCCCTTACAGGACCCATGGTAGCACTTAGGACCCATGGTAGCGACTGTTGAGATTTTGCGTTGCCCATAGCGCCGCACTAGCAAAACAAGTGCTACCATGGGCCCTGTAAGGGGAAAATCGCTTACCTGGATTGTCGATGTTCTGAACGGTCGATGCTTTGGTGTCGATGAGGTAAGCGTCGATGTTTCGGGTGTCGACGGATTCATATGAACCCATATATATATATATATATATATATATATATATATATATATATATATATATATAAATATAGACACACACACACACACACACACACACACACACACACACACACACACACACACACACACACACACACACACACAAACTTTCCTCACATTTTTCTTTGGAGACCATAGATCTTTAGGTGATTGTAGCTCTGTTTACAGATGACAGTGAGGTATAAACACCATAGTGCTTTAGCCACACATATATATATATATACACACACACACACACACACACACACACACACACACACACACACACACACAAATACAGGCTCACAAATGCAAATGCATCAGCACTGGATTTCACCTTTCTCTTTTCAACTATTGGCCTCTTTCACTCATTTTTTGGACACAATATTTTCTCTGCAGCTTGTAAAAACCCACCTCCTCCAACAATGAAAAACACACAAGCATTCTCTTTTCCACCCCCACATTTATTTCTCTTTCTTCTACTCAGATCCTTGTTTACAAGAAGATTGACTTTATTCTCTTCTTCGGTGACAAAATGTTTTATGTACCTTGCTAGGGTACAATATTAATTATGACTGCTTTCGTTAATTCGACACTCTACAGCACCAGATCCTTGAGCAAATCAACACCACGTCTCCTGATTGACTAACAACATATGTATGTATGTATGCATGTTCAGTATGAGCCATGTCTCACAGTAACTGTGATGAATCCAGTGACTGTGTTCTTGTACCTCCATCAAATATAAATGTGTGTGTGTGTGTGTGTGTGTGTGTGTGTGTGTGTGTGTGTGTGTGTGTGTGTGTGTGTGTGTGTGTGTTTGTGTGTGTATGTCTGAGTTCAAACTGAATCCCCATGCTGAATACAGAGACTACCATCAAGATGTTGCCATTTAGACAGGGTAAGATATGTATAGCAACATATATATATACATGCACAACATGTATAGCAACATATATATACATGCACAACACAGACACACACACAAATACTCACATGCACATACACAGGCACACTCAAATATGCATGCACTGCATAAATTAGACCAGGACACCTTCCATTTTGAAAAAAATTAATTTCGACATGTGTAAAGCTTTAAGAGATGCAGTATGCATAGTCTGTGTCATAATTCAGAATGCAAATCATGGGCTCTAGAATCCTGTATCTACTGTACAGTCTAAATTAAATCCTAATATACTGACCATAGCAATCCATGCCCATTTCTTTATTTTGGGCATCCTAAATACTCAGCCCTGGCACAAATGAGCATACTGCCTACATATAAACACAATAACACTTTTAATATTTGCAGCATAAGTTATCCAGGCAGTACTGTGCAATTAGCATGCTTTAGAGATACATGTAATCTATCACATAGGAATTTCAAAGTTTTTATCCATTTGATTGCTACTAGACGTACCTTATTGCTTGCCTTTACAATTCTGCAGAAGGTAAGCTTGCTTGTCATCAGACTAGTTAAGTCGCTGTTCATAAGTTTAAGACAGACAGACCAGATGCCTTTGCACACTGAGTTAGCATTTTATTTTTAGTATTACATAACACAACCTTCACCTCCTCTGGTTAATACAGAACCACAACTAGGATCCAAAAATATTTCTTTTAACTGCTTTAACAAAATTAAATGAATAGGTTATTTGTTGGTGTGGTACATTTTGTGAAAATCCATTTGTTTGGCATATTTATTTAATTACCTCTTACTCGGGTGGCTAGCACTTATTAAAATTATTGCAATCCAAATTAGTGAAGATTTTTTTACACATTTGAATATACTCTTTTTACACAGCAGTTCTTCATTATTTTTTCACAGTTAGCTCCTGGTTTTGACTTACTTAATCCTGCTACAATTTTCTATTCCCTCGTTTTTTGTTTTTTTTTTTTTTTTTTTTTTTTGGGGGGGGGTTGTGGAAAGCAAGACTATACTGAGATATTATTCATTAAATAACAAATATAGTTTTATTTGTAATTCCAGTGCTCCACAATTTGCAATGGATACATTTTCTAGGGACTGTCTGTACAGTTTGGTTGACAAAGATGTATGTGTACATGCTGTTCCATGCATTGCTGATGTAACAGAATATCCAGAGTCTTTTGACTGAACAGTTCTGGATATACATCTAGATTATGAGTATATGAGTATATGAACTTGCCCTCACTCAAAAGTTCATGTGAATTTAATTCTAAAAAGAGGAAAAGATCAAGAAAAGGGTTTAGTTACATTGTCCCATAAACCATAGTTAAAGTAAAATAAGCATACAGGCTTGGAAAAGAACTTTATTCCACTTTTGAGTAATACTTCATTTTTAAAGATACCTCAAATAATGAAAATATTTTGATTCCAGCTGATACTGCTTAAGAGCTCTTGTTTCTCAGTGACAAGATTTAAAAATGAAAAAAAAAAGTATCAGCCTATTAGGGATATGGGACGTTTTTACCCCAAATGGTTTGACCCCACTGAAATGGCAAAGCAAGAAAAAAATAAGCCACAGATATTTTGACATAAACTAGAAAAAATGTTATGTACTGCTCATGTATCCACATAGTTACTGAGAAAATGTCAAAGATTGCCACAAAAAAAAATCAATAAAGAAAGATATTATGAGGATATATAACTGTTAAAAACATTTGCATTTGAAATACATTCAATAATATTATTAATGTTAATTTAAAATAATATTAACGTTTACAATGTTAAATAATATTGATTATAAAGTTAAGTTAAAAACTTTTATTAATTAAATTAATTATATTTGCAAATTAAATAAAATGTTAAATAAATTAACATATACATATAAAAAAGTTAAATAATATATTAAATTCCAGTGGAAAAAATCATGATCGGTATGTTAACCAATTAAATGCATTTATAAAACTTTAAAAACTTTTTTTATATAATTGGAGTCAAATATTCTGGGGTCAAACTAGCTACTCCCATAGACAATAAATGTAAATTTAAACATGAACGTGTATACAATTGCACTGGGGTCAAATAGTCCTGCTTCCCCTATTAGATCTAAGGATCCCTGGGGTCTTTAATGTATCAATGTATTACTGTATTAGATCCCGCTTTTATTGATTTGTCTAATTATTGGTAATCTTGCACATGAATGTAAATGATTTTTGTTGTGCATTATAAATGCCTGTGTACAATTTTTTTTTTACATTCTTTTTGTCTTGAGCATTGAGGTCATATTTAATTAAATCATTTTTTTCTCTTTTCTCACACAATACCAAAATTCAAGGATACATACCTTAAATAATTGTCTGCATAGCTGGGGCTTAACCAGAAATGCCTCTATTATTGCTTGTGGGATGATTAGTTTATAAAATGTGCTCTATTTCCAAAGGATTACATTTTAACATTTCCAATATTTATTAAACAGAAGTAGGTCACATTTCTTAAGCTAAATAAAGGATAACTGTTAGTTATGGAAAAATAAGTTACTGGGCAGGTAGAATGCTAATGCTATCAAACAGGTTAGAAAATGGCATACTATGTGCTATGTGGGACAAGAAGTTATCTGCTGTTAAAATTTACTTTCAATGATTTTCAGTGGAAGATTACATGCAGAGAAAATCCTAATCATGGCCCAGGACTTTCTCCATTCAGACAATAATATTCCCATGGGAAGCCCACCCTTATCACCGTCTGATGTAGCCAGGTAATCTCTAGACATTACCTTTTGTTATCTTATCTGAAAATAACATGTTCAGCTTATTTTTTGAATGGTAATTTTAATTACCAGCGTACACTTTCACTATGAGTGGCCGAAAGCAAATGCACATAGGATCAGAATCCCTGAACTGCATTCGCTGAAAAAAAATGGCCGAAAAAAACAAGCACTTTGAGTGGGTTTTTTTTTCCAATGTAGCAAGCCCCCCACCCCAACAAATGCCAAACTTGAATATACTAACTCCATGATCACACCAACTCAAAGAAGTGGGGAACTCCTCCCAAAAGGGAATCACTTCCAGTACAACTCACCGACAGTGACTTCCTATGGAGGAACTCCAACTGTCGGCAAGTTGAACCTTGGGCAACTGAAGCTCGAGAGTTCAATCTTCATCCCCCAGTAGGCTATCAAATCTCTTCCCACAACAGAAATGTGTAATATTATTTATGCTATTCAAGCTGCTATTATAAAATGATTTTGAGAGCTAATTATAAAATGTTTATCTCACCAAATATATTAGAAAGAACAAAACCCATCATAACACAGCAAAATAGAATCCTAATTTGTACCTCATTGGAACTTACAGCAAAATAGAATCCTAATTTGCACCTCATCGGAACTTAAAGAACATTGTTTAGTGTACATACAGAATTTCAAATTTATAGATGCATTTGTAGTTAAAGGAAATGACAGTTCTGAAACATATTAGGTGAGAGAGACTGGGAAGTAAGCCCTTTGCAGGAAGGTGAGATGAAAAGATGAAGTCATGAAGTGGTTCTGCATTCATCAATGAATATATGTTTTTGTTGTTTATCTGAAAAACTCATTCTTCCATATTTTAAATACAAATCAGTAATAGACTGAGCATATGGCATGTTACTAGGAAACATTTCTAGTTTCCAAGTCACTAGTCAGATAGATTCACAACAGAACATGCTTCAGCTCATAGAGTATGTAGAGCTCCCTCATAAAGGAAAATGCTGCATACCGTCTGTCTAAGACAGAGTTAGCACACAGGATGGTAAATACATGAAATATCTTAGCTGCTAGAATTTAGAAGGTGATAAGCACTAACGTGTTTACTGCTTTTAACCATGCAGGCTCATATGAGCATTTCGGAACTAGCTATAGTGATTCGATATTTTTTGTTACACATGTCAGATAACAGAACAGCTGGTAGGCCAGCAGTAGCAAACATTCTTTAAATTCTTATTGCAGTATGTATTTACTTTTTACTGAAATACCCACCTAGCAGCATGACACTGACAGTTATCTACGAAAAGTAAACGATACAAGCCTCACACCCACATGATGTAAGCTTCATTCTACTGTATTGTCAGGATCATAGTAAAATTACAGGAATTTAGGCTCATTATTTTTTTACATACGACAATGTATTAAACTTGGGTAACAGTAACAGAGACTTGTATTTCAAACTATTTAGTAAAGAATGATAAATGCAGTTCCATATCAATTGAAAAATATAGTCTTTATTGCTTTGATAAAAATATTTATCTCAAACATCTCAAATTCACTCTTTGTGATGTTAAAGAAAAAACAGAGGATTAATATATTTCTATGTGAATTACGTTTGTTAAATATATTCTGCAAACACATTTAAGGCAAAAATGAAAGAATGGTTCTGTTGGGAGTAAGGTAGTTTTTCAGCATGAAACATCTACCAAATAGCTTCTGCAATGCATGTAGAACTGTAGTTTATTTATCTACTGATCAGTGTGTGAGTGTGTGTGTGTGTGTGTGCATACACACACACACACACACACACACACACACACACACACACACACACACACACACACACACACACACATACACGTACACTGGAATTTTCAAGAATCAGTCACACATAAATCTTCCTAAAAACAATGGTTTTATTCAACCAAACATAAAATCAGACTGACTTTGCCATACAGGAATCAAAATGTATCTACAGCTGGGAGTAGTGTAGTTTTCAACAACAGCAAATAGTTAAGTTCATTGGTCACCTTGGTGACAACACTGAATTAAGATGCAAACACGGATTTCAGGACTGATGGCTCTAAATTTATCTTATATCTAGACAGTGCTCAAGAAACAAAAAGTTGTTTACCAGTAATGCAAAAAGCATATACTTCATAGGTTCATAGGTATGTACTAAGCTAATGGCTCTGGAGCCTTTACAAGCCTAGCTCATAGAAGTGCCCTGGCATCATGCCACCTAACATTAGTTCCCAGTGCCTCTATCAAGTAAAGCCACTGGAGTGATCCCCGGCGTGAACTTTCTACTTCCCATCCACTCATCAAGATTTCTCTTGAAGAGGGCCAGTGCTCTGCTTGACGTGTATGGGAAGTCTATTCCAGAGCATGGGCAATCTCTGGGTTATGAACCTGTCCCTCCAGCATGTTCTGTTGATTGTGGTAATGAGGGTGAGGTCTCTGGAGCATGTGGTGTGGAGGGATTGGGATTTCTTTAGATGTAGCATTTCTACCACAGCTGGGTCTGACATGGCTTTGTAAGTCAAGCAGAGATCACCTCTTAGTAGACAATATGGGACAGAATAGCTGGAGTTTTTTGAGTCTGTTTGTGTACGACATGTGTTTAAGGCCTAGGATCCTCTTTGTGAGGTACTTTTGTGGCCTTTCCAGCTGTTGCATGTGTCTAGTGAGGTACATGCCAAATGGGGCATTATACTCGATGACTGGCCTACTGAGGGAAGAGTAGAGAGAGATGATGACCTCTTTTTTTCCTTGATGCAAAACCCTTAGTAATGAGATGTGCCACATAGACAATGTGGTGACCACAGTGGCAATGTGGTTGTCAAAGGAGAGGTTGCAGTCAACCTGTGTCTCCAAATCTCTTATAAAGCCTTCAGTGTTCAGTGGCCTCCCATCAATGTGGTAATTAGTGGGAACTGAGTTTTTCTCAAAGGGGATGATGACACAATTTTTGGCATTAAGCTTAAGGCCATGGTTTTGACACCAGTCATTGGTCTCAGTGAGGCCTTTCTGTAGGATGTTTACATCACTTGGGAAGTTAATAATGGCAACCAGCTTGCAGTTGTCTGTGAACTTGGTCGGCCAGAGTCCCTCCATGTTGGACTGGACTTCTGAGAAGTAGATGGCAAACAGGAGAGGACCCAGGTCCAATCTCTGTGAGACTCTACTCGTGACTGGTCAGCAGTCTGACTTGGAGTCCGCTACTTTCACACCGTGGGTTCTATCTGTGAGCCAATTTGCAACCCACCTAGTGATATAGGGGTTGATGCCTAGTTTGGTCAGTTTATCCATAATTCCTGAGTGGGGAATGGTATCAAAGGCCTTGGCCAGACTGAGTTAGACTGTATGAACTGCCTTGCTGTCATTCAGAGCTCTGGTGACTGACTCAAAAAGTCAACCAGGTTGAGCAGGCATGATCTACCTTTCACAAAATCAAACTGAGTGGGATCTAGAGTTTGGAGATTCCCTATATCCTTGTTAATGAGGTCCATGATGATGCGCTCCATGGCCTTACATATCAGACTTGTCAGGCTAATGGGGAGATAATTCCCAGGGTCTGTAGTTGCTCCTGCTTTATAGAGAGGTGACTGTAGCAGTGCACCATTCAGTAGGGACAAAACCTGAGGTGAGGCTGTGATTGAACAGGGCACAAAGATGTAGTGCCAGTTCACTTTGTAGTTCATGCAGAACACATCCAGGGATATTGTTGGGTCCCATGGAAGCTGTATTCTTGGCGTTGGACAATGCAGATTTAACCTGTGCTGCAGTAATGCTGGGTGCCTGGCATTCCTCCAGTATTGTGATTGGTACTTTGGGGGGGGGGTAAAGTTGGCACTGAATCTGTTGGCTAAGTAATTTGGGGATTCAGTGACTGCCCCTGGCTTTTAGTCAGCAAGAGCCCTTTGCTATTGGCTTTCACTTCAGAGAAGTAGATGCTAAACAGGAGAGGTCCTAGCACAAAACTCTGGAGGACTCCAATGGAGATAGGTCTCTTTGTGGAGGTAACTTCCACTATTTTGATTTCCTGCATCCGGATTGTCAGCCAGTTGGCAATCCAGTAGGTGACATAGCAGTTTATTCCTAGCTTGTTCATTTAACAATCTGAACCTTTTTGCTTTGATTAACTAATTTACATTTGTGAGATTTAGTATAAGTCTGCACAGGTTATACTTTGCTTGAACCAGGAAGGCCACAAACAAACCTTAAACTGAAATTGCTTCCTTCTTCTGGTGTTTGTACTATTACTTGTTTGTCTAGTAATTGTTGAATCAGAGTCAGATAAATCTGATCAGTTGGAATTCTAGAAACTGGGCCTTCAAAGAAGATGAAACAGATGCTTTCATGTCCCTTGTTCACAGTACTTCTCATATTCAGTAATCTGTGGTTATTCTGAACCTACTCTCTTGCAAAACAGAAAACAGAAAAACAGTACTTGTAGAGAATGGGTACAGATGGCTGTCAAGGGAGGAAAAAAAACATTGTGCAATGTTACCATAAAAAAGATATGTCTCTTTGAGAGGAGTTCTGATGCTGTTAGAGGTACTACAATTCAGACTCAGGTCCTTCAGGTTTTTTTTGCCATCATTGTCTCGATTTCTGTTGTTACATCTTGATTTCTTTTTTTCTTTAAAAGGGACAGGTCTTTGATGTGACGTTTCTGTAATATGTGAGGAAGGGGCTCTATCTATAGAATCGTGAATTACTTAAAAATAGCCAAATGTTACTACACTATATAGCTCATTGACAGGAATGGTGCTGTAAACAGTAAACATAACTGTCTTACATTACTATCTTTTTTTTTCAAAACAGGTTTATTGTTTTAACATATAAGAGAAATATCATAACAATTTTATACAAGTAATTAAAAATAGGTATTATTATAATATTCAACAAAACAACTAAAGTATTTACAAAGACATCCACTACAATCAGATCAATTAATTAAACTAAAATACCGTGCTATTGAAATTAGAATTTTTATAACAAATTTTGTAAATTATCCCATACAATATAATATGATGTTTTTCTAGTTGTTCTTATTCTAATTGTGCTTATTTCCATATGGCACATTATATTCATAACATTTTTAAATTCATTGAACGAAGGAGGTGTATCTGAAATCCAATTTCTAGTTATTATTTTCCTGGCCACTGCTAGGATAGACCATAACAAGGGAAGCTTAATCTTTTTAACACATTGAGGTACAGGTGTGTTGAATAATATAAGAGACTTAGAAATAATGAAATTATCTGTAAAAAGAGCCTGCAAAAATTCATTAATTGACTTCCAGTATTCTTTCAACTTCATACAGTCATAAAACATATGAGCCCAGTCAGCATTAATTTCTACATTACATCTCTTACATAGATTATCTTTATTATTTATTTTATTCATCATCAAAGGTGTATAAAAAGATCTATGTAAAAATTTCCATGTATAAAGTCTCCAGACAATGGAAGATGTAGTTCTATAAGCAGATTCCAATATATATTGTTTATCTTGTTGAGTTGGTGGGTCCCCATTAATAGAGGTGAAATAATTCCAGTATGAATCTAGACTGTAAAAAGTTTCTTGTCTGATAATTTTATGTATATATGAAAGTTTACCTTTATCAGAAACTTTATGCTGTAAATTTAATATCAAGTAATCAATCAGTTTTGGAATAGATTCTTTAACTGTTATAGACATTAGATCTATTCTATCAATGAGATGTTGTCTAAAGATCTGAACCTCTAACCAGCAAGTTTCTCTTAGATCAAATTCTTGTTTTAAGAAATCTAGATTTTTAACTTTATTATCAGATATCAGCTGATACCAGTACTTTAGATCATTATCTATAGCTAAATGAGCTCCTTCAGAAGTAGATGACATAAGCATACCCTGAGTATACATTATAGGGAATACAATAAAATTCCATTCCCTATACTTAGGGTGCATGAATATAAAGTTACGATAACTAATAATAATATTTAATGGGTAACAAACCATATGTTTAGGTGTAATAGGTGAAGTACAAAATTCCTTTAGCAACCACAACATGGAGTTATTTACAATCATATTTTTATGTGTTAAGGAGATTTTCATGAAGTGCATACTAATTAGCTCCCAATAATCTTTCCATTTTGCGATATATGACTGATCTATTAATAAAGTAATAACTTTTATAATAGAAGAGATAATATATAAATTAAAGTCTGGAAAAGAATTACCCCCTTGAGACCAGCTATTAGTATGTTTCTTTAATGCAATCCTAGGTCTATTAGGTGCCCATAAGAAATTTAACATTAGTGTATTCAGTTTCTTGATAATTATTTTTGTAGGTGAAAGTATTATTGATTGTATTAAGTATAAAATCTTGGGGAATATTATCATTTTAATAATTGTAAGTCTCTCCTCCATAGTAAAAAACATATTATTCCAGGTATGTATTATAGTTATTATATATAATAGATTTAATATCTTTAGATAGTATTATACCTAAATAAGTTATCTGACCTGAACTGGGTACATATTTAGTAAAATCACTAATGAGAATATTTGTTCGTGTATATATAGGTAGTATTTTAGTTTTTTCTTCGTTGAATATTAAACCAGAAATACTTTTAAAATTCATCATTTTATCAAATAAAGACTGCATAGAAGAATTAGATCCTGCTGATGTAATTAGAACATCATCTGCAAAAAGTTGAATTTTTGATGCTGTATTTTCGTCTATTTCAAAACCCTCTATGTCAGTACTTTTTCTAATCAAATTAGCCCAAGGCTCCATTACTAAAGTGAATAATAGTGGAGAAAGTGGACATCCTTGTTTTGTACCTTTAAGAATGGGTATTTTTTGTGAAACATATGTTCCTACCTTAATATAAGCCAGCGTTCCTTTGTATAAATGCTCAATTAAATTTACAAATGCATCAGAGAAGTTTGTGCATTTCAGTAAGGTAAACAGATAGTCCCAACTTACTGAATCAAATGCTGAACCTATATCAAGACTAATAAGTGTTAAATCTTTCTTTTTCCTATTTGCAAAATCAATTAATGTTAAAGTTCTTCTTATATTATCAAAAGTATTTCTATTTACAATGAAGCCCGTCTGATCTATATCTATAATGCCGGGATGATTGTCTTCAATCTATCAGCAAAAATACTCATAAACATTTTATAATCAACATTAAGTAATGAGATGGGTCGATATGAAGAACATCTAGTTGGATCTTTATTAGGTTTTAAAATTGGTGAAATAAATGTATATTGCCAAGATGGGGGTTATTAACTCAGTTTGGGCCAAAATAAAACCTTATGTATTAATGAATATGTAGTTTTAGAAAGGATTTTATATATCTCTGGTATAATACCATCATTACCTGGTGCTTTGTTTGATTTAAGCTTATTTATTTGTGTAATAACTTCTGTATATGAAATACTCTTGTCCAATAGTTTAATCTGTTGTTTATTAAGCTTTTTATTCATGTTTGTGGTTATAAACTCCTTTATTTTATCTTTAGGTTCCATGTTAATGTTGTTATGGTTAATCTTGTGAAAGTGATTTCTAAATTCATCCAGTATTTCTGGTATACTAGAAACATTCTTCTTTTTCCTTAGAGAAAAGATTTCTTTGATATGGTTTTGTTTATTCAATCTTTTGTTTTATTTTTAAGTCTATGTAAGTATTTGGGGCTTATTGAATAAGACAAAACTTATATTTCTCTAAAGTTATTTTAACTTTATGAGTTAAAATTTCTTTGTATTTCTCATTTAGTTTGTTTATTTCTTCAATAACTTTCTTGTCCATAATATTTTCTTTATTATTATGTTTATAAGAGTCTAATTTACTTTGAATATCTAACAATTCCTTATCCCAAGATTTCCTTTTATTATTATACCATCTGATACTTTGTCCATATAGATATGATTTTAAGGCATCCCAAACATAGACAATGGAGACTTCAGGAGTATTATTTATGTCTAGAAAATGTTGTACTTCTGAAAGTATATATTCTTTATAGTCTTTTAGCTGAGTTAAGTATGCTGGTATTCTTTTGATCTGAACATTATGAGTATTTTTATCATGAATTCAAAAACAATTGAGTTATGATCAGATATAGGACATGAAATGATTTTGGAATTAATTAAATCTGTTACCATCTGGTTAGAAATAAAGACCC
Source organism: Protopterus annectens (assembly GCF_019279795.1). Classification (NCBI taxonomy): domain Eukaryota; kingdom Metazoa; phylum Chordata; order Ceratodontiformes; family Protopteridae; genus Protopterus; species Protopterus annectens. The sequence goes on along the minus strand of NC_056743.1, from coordinate 964,331,193 downwards.
TATCTATTTTTGAATAAGTTTTGTATCTGTTAGAAAAAAGGTGTATGGTAATGATTTTGAATCTATCTGATTATTAATATCATTCAAATGATAAGAATTAGCAAAATCATTTAAATGTTTTGCATTAGATGTAATTCTTCTTTTCCTTATAGTGGTAGTATCACTTTCATGTAGTATACAATTAAAATCACCAGCTAAAATAATATCCCCTATAGAGAATGATATGATCTTATCAATATGATGTTTCACTGTATTAATACCAATTCCAGGTATCCAATATACATTAATTAAAGTATAAGTCTTCCCATTAATTTGCATTGTAACCATACAAAACATTCCTTTGTCATCCTGATAAGACTTAATGGTTTTAGGAATGGGCATACTTTTATTCCATAAAATAACCACTCCTCTTTTTTCTGAGTGTGCTCTGAACTAACCAATACTGTATACTTATTAGTGGCTAGTTTATCAATATCTTTTTTCAAGAGATGGGTTTCTTGCAGGAAGACTAGATTGGCCTTGTGTAAATTAATGTATCTTATTAGGCTTGCCCTTTTACACGGATTATTCAATCCATTAATGTTTAAAGAAATTCCTTTTAAAGATGTCATTTGGCATTTTTAAAACTCAAGAATCTTATGATTGAAATAACAAATAACAAGATAAATAATGTTACATCTCCTCTTTTAGGTGTACCTTTAAATATAGCTGTATTTATTAAATCTCTTATGGGATTTTGTATAGGATTCAATTTTGTTTGTAGTGACAATGAGTATACAGAATATATTGTGGATGTCAAAACTATATACATATAACAATAAACAAGTGAAAATAATGTAAGAATTAAACCTTGCATCCAGCCTGGAGTTGAAAACTCCAACTTAGAGTAATATTTACTACTCAAGTTAACCCCCTACCCTAAGCAGCAGTACCTCAGCTACCACCTTATCAATTTAATACTAGTTATATTTAACTGAGGTTAACAGTTTTCTATTCAATTATCTATCAAGACAAAACTACACATTTGGTAAAACAGCATCATATAAACTAAAATAAACTTTTTTTTTTTTTTTAAAAACTGTTCATACTACTATATAGATCCATGTAATATATAACACTTGTATTCAAATAGCATTCAAATAATCTTGATGTTAGAAATCAAGAGGAGAGAAAATTAGGTTCTAACATTCATTTAAATCAAAAACTTTGGCTAATATGATTCAGACATTACATATATTAAGATGCATCTATTTTCTGTCATGTGAATACTATTAACAACTTCCAAAAAAAAATCTTGAATTGTTTGTATATGAGCATTTACTTAAACTCATTATTGTCAATAAAGTAAAATATTGTATTCATAAAATTATTATAAATCATATTGCATAGTTATGCAAATTCTCAGAAACACTTGCATTATTAAAAAAAAAAAAAAGCCATCACACACATACACACAGACACACACACACACATACACACACACACATACACACACACACACACACACACACACACACACACACACACACACATATATATATATATATATATATATATATCTGATCTCACTGAGTTGTGTCTTTGTTGAGCACTATCCTACTTGCTGTCCCTAGAATAAATCTGTCTGCTTTATAGAAAATAATGCACAGCAAACACATTTTAGTAACCAGATTTTACAATCATGCTAACCTACTGATTTAAAATATATCACATGACATTTCTTCCAGAATAGAATTATAAAATTGTTTATGCTTGTCAATCAGATGAATTAAATGAATTATAATAAAGTATATGTTTGGAACAGAAGTTTTTAACACAGATTATTATGCTGCTGTTAAGTAGATTTTCAAAAACATTTAAATAAATGTTTCATTTTCTATGCCTTCTAAAATAAGACATTTACTTACTACAAGAAACTACATCATTTAAACTCATTATAACTGACATATTTTATGAATAGAGTATTTTTCCTGAATCTGTGGTGTGTCAGTATGATAACTAGGTCAGAGGTTATACTAACTGCTTTCAGTTTCTCTGTGAGAATTCTGTGTGTTGAAGCTTTTGAAGTAGTTCATGGACACTGTGCATGAGACAGCCCACATCCCAGATTGTCTCCTTAACATTTTGGCGGGAAACTTATTAAAACTTGTGACAAACATTCATTTTGTCAATAGAGTAAAATATTGTATTCATAGAAATTATTATAAATCATATTGGATAGTTATGCAGATTCTCAGAAACACTTGCATTATTATATAAAAAAAAAAAAAAAGCCATCACACTCACACACACACATACACACACACACACACACACACACACACACACACACACACACACACACACACACACACACACACACACATATATATATATATATATCTGATCTCACTGAGTTGTGTCTTTGTTGAGCACTATCCTACTTGTTGTCCCTAGAATAAATCTGTCTGCTTTATACAAAATAATGCACAGCAAACACATTTTAGTAACCAGATTTTACAATCATGCTAACCTACTGCTTTAAAATATATCACATGACATTTCTTCCAGAATAGAGTTATAAGATTATTTATGCTTGTCAATCAGATGAATTAAATGAGTTATAGTAAAGTATATGTTTGGAACACAAATTTTTAACACAGATTATTATGCTGCTGTTAAGTAAATTTTCAAAAACATTTAAATAAATGTTTCATTTTCTATGCCTTCTAAAATAAGACATTTACTTACTACAAGAAACTGCATCATTTAGACTCATTATAACTAGCATATTTTATGAATAGAATATTTTTCCTGAATCTGTGGTGTGTCAGTGTGATAACTATGTCAAAGGTTATACTAACTGCTTTCAGTTTCTCTGTGAGAATTCTGTGAGTTGAAGTTTTTGAAGTAGTTCATGAACACTGTGCATGAGACAGCCCACATCTCAGATTGTCTCTCTTAACATTTTGGCAGGAAACTAGTGACAAACATTCATTTAGTAGTGTAAATGTATGTAAACATGACAAAACCTTCACAATGTATTCCACAGACCATTACAGTCTCTTACTTCTTTTCAGAAAGAGAAACAAATTGAATCACAGCTTGCCATTAAATCTTCAGATATTTTGACTGGTTATGAAACAAAACATTATAACTGACATATTTTATGAATAGAGTATTTTCCTGAATCTGTGGTGTGTCAGTGTGATAACTATGTCAAAGGTTATACTAACTGCTTTCAGTTTCTCTGTGAGAATTCTGTGAGCTGAAGCTTCTGAAGTAATTCATGAACACTGTGCATGAGACAGCCCACATCTCAGATTGTCTCTCTTAACATTTTGGCGGAAACTTATTAAAAACTAGTGACAAACATTCATTTAGCAGTGTAAATGCATCTAAACATGACAAAACCTTCACAATGTATTCCACAGATCATTACAGCCTCTATGTAAGTGAAATTAAGCCCAAAATTACCAACAAGCAATAAAACTCAACATTCTTCTCCCAACTCAATTTTCATACAAATCCTATTATTCACTGTGCCCACACAATCAAAAGCATTACTATATATTAATAAAGAAAAGACAAAGAGAGTAGAAAATAAAAGGGAGTGAGGCAGAAATAAAAATGTAAGAGAAAGCTGTAAGAAGTATATACAATGGAATGTTACTTACTGTTTATATTAATAGAGTTAAAATAAAACATATTATTTACTCTTATTTAGTTCTGATTATTATTAGTTAAAGCATAACAGATTATTTACAAACAAGCATAAGCAGTATAATCAAGAAAGTATAATTAGAAATAGCATTTGAAGAACTTATAAAAACTTTTACAAGAAATAAATATGTTATTATTCTATTAATGATATTTTCATTACTGTTCACTCCCTGCCCTCCCCCACCCTTTACCCACTACATAATCTAAATAGAATGTCATTGTTTAAACAAAGAAAATAATAAAAGGAGAAGGAAAAAAAAAGTAAAGATAAAAAAATGTATCAAATTACTAACCTTACTTCTTTTCAGAAAGAGAAACAAATTGAATCACAGCTTGCCATTAAATCTTCAGGTATTTTGACTGGTTATGAAACAAAACATTTCTTTGCACATAGAGAATAACTTTGATTAAATCTTTTCCAAAATATTTGTGGCTTTCTGGAAATGCAGGAACTATATTCAAAAATATTAATAATGAACTAAAATGATGAGAGAGAGAAAAAAAACATATAACAAATCATTTGTTTTTTAGTCTCTACTTCTTCTTCTCTGAAGTCTTCCACGAAGCATCAGTTGCCAATCTCTTTAATGAAGAACTAGCCCATTCCATTTCTTCTATTTTATCCAAAATCCTTTTTTCTTTGACAAACAGTAAAGCAGAGTCTAAATCATCAAAAACCTTAGGACCATCAGGAAGGAAGATTTTAAGCTTGGCAGGAAACAGAAGGTATGTTTTAAACTGTGCTTTTTTAAGCTCCCTTATTAGTGGCAGAAAAACTTTTCTTTTAGCTATTACCATGGAAGAATAGTCATTGTCAAAACGCACAGTTGTCTCATTAATCTTAACAGGAGCTTTAGCCCAAGCAGATTTAAGAACCATCTCTTTATCAAAAGATGATAGAAATCTAACTATAACTGATCTAGGATATTTTTGTTAGAGTTAGTATTAGCTATAGATCTATGTGCTCTTTCGATACCAAAAGAGAATGCTTCTGTTAAGTCTAAAGTTTTAGGGAGCCAAGTTGTTAAAAAGAAGTAATATTGTTACCTTCAATATTTTCTGGCAGTCCAAAAATCCTAATGTTATTGCGCCTAGATCTATTTTCCAGGTCATCCAGCTTTGTTTGTAAATGTGTATTTTGTTTCAGCAGAAACTCAATGTTGATTTCCTCTTCTTGGATTCTATTTTCCATGTCATTCACAGCTTCTTCTATGCCTGTCATCTGGATCTTCTGTTGTTGCAGGTCTGTATGTAACAGGTCTATTTGTTTTGTAGTTTTTCTATGAAGGTGTCTATTTTAGTATCCATTTTATCCATTTTATCAGTAAGTTGCTGGATTATAATTATCAGAGACTGAAGTTCTTTCTTGATGCTGGAGTCTTGAGAATTTGTCTTACTGGAACTCATTTCAGACTGATAAACTGACAGGAAAATTTCCACAGTGATTTCTGACAGGAATATTGTTAAGATTTCCTTTCTTTTTTAGATATAGTTCAAGAACTATATAAAACAAACGTATTTAGAAAGAAAATTACTTCAAAAATTAATTTTTTAAGTAATTAATTCCTGTCGGTGTAATGAAATTGGTGGAGCTGAAGAAATCTGCTGCTATCCTGTGTTTATCCTTGGCCACGCCCGGAATTTTTTACATTACTATCTTTGTTGTACATGTATACTTTAGGGCAAGCATTTATTTATTTATTGAAGTTTGTTATGCAGGTAGGTGACTTGGTCAAAAGATCCTTTTCAGTCACAACTCAGGTCCTCAGGTAGAAACACATATATAAATGAATACAGTGGTGCACCTACAAGAGTATAATGCATTTTAAGTGTAAGTGAGTTAGGTATGACAGTATTATATACGTATGTATGTATATATACTTATATATCTATGGGTCTACTTCACAAGCCAGAAATACCATATAACTGACTTTCATATAACTGAGACCACAATGCCAAAATACCAAAATACTTAAACTTCAATTAGCCAACTTTCAGTTGATTGAACGTTTAAAAGACCAACTGCATTGTTTCTACAACTGCGAAGGCATCCTGTATAAATATTGACATGTGTCTTTAAAAACGTCATACTTGATATGAAGATAACATGGTGGATGTATTGCAAGGTGCTCCTGGGATAGCTAGAAGTATTTACTCCACAATAACTTCTCAAAAAAGTAAGCAAATATGAGGACTAGATGGTTATATATATCATTTAGAAAATTGCAGAAATAGCAGAAAGTATTGGGGTTGTAAATATAAATCGGTGCATAAATGCAAAGGAAGGGCCATTACTAGTGTTGTACCTGACCGTGAGAAACTGGAAAAGCCTTCTGGGCAAAATCACTCTGGCGACCATGGTGAGGTGGAAAAATATGTATTTTGTAATGAGTTAAAAGTGAGAGTGAAGTTCAGTAGATACCCCTTGTTAATTGGTAGAGGATGCTATGGTGTCCACTTCCCTAGATAGTGTCCATAGTTTGCCTAATAGGGGAGCTCTGCTGCAACAGATAGGTCAAATATGAAGGAAACTAACAGAAGAGATGGAAGTGATGTGATAACTTTAAATAACATAGACTTTGAAGATTATTCATTAAAGAGTGGAATGTTTGTACATAAAACCATTTCCGATGCAGTGACAGAGAATACATTAGTAGTGTTTACAACGGTAAATAATCTGCATGATCTCAGTAGAGCTACTACTTGGCTAATGGATGGAACGTTCTTTCATAGGGGATTTACCTGCCATCAGCTGTATAGTGTGCATGGGCTGGTAAAGTATGGCAGATATAGTAAAGCAGTTCCATTACTGTTTTATGTCAAAAAAGGCTTGCCATTGCATGTTTCACCTCCTTTCTGAGCACAGATTTGACACAGTTGTTAAATATGTTCTCTGTGACTTTGGAGTGGCAGTAGTCAAAAGTGTTAGGTTGACTGTTACAGATATAATATCAAAGGGTTGCCTCTTTTACTTTGGCCAGAACTTGTGGCGTAAAGTTCAGAGTCTAGCTCTGTCCTCCCTGTACAACTCTAACATAACTTTCCAACTACCTGTTAAACGTTTGGCTGTGCTAGCATTTATGAAAGAGAATGAAGTTATGAGTATATTTCAACTGCTGAAAGATACATTCCCAATAGAATGGAGAGAGTTACTAAAGTACTTCTCAAATTGGTATGTACACAGTAAATGGAGGAAGTTTACCACCAGGACAGCATCATCCTTTCATTTCCAATCATGGTGGTGCTACGGTAGCATTGTCACCTCACAGTTAGACATTGCCCGTTCAATTCTCAGTTAGAGTGTCTTCTGTGTGGCGACATGCGTGAATGGGAGTTCCTTCATTGAAGGTTGTGCGTTAGGCCCGGCAAGCCAGTGTGTAAAACTCTACTGCCAATCATTAGCGGACCGGAGGTCCGCTGTGGCGACCCCTAACCGGGAAAAGCCGAAAGACAGAGAGTTTCCAGTTTCTTTTTTGGAACTATGTGCACTGAATTAACCTTTTCTTCCCAGGACAAAACTCTGTGGAGGCATGGTACAGACGTCTAAAGTGTTTACTGGGAAGGAGAGCTACCAACTTATCTGTATTGCTGTCAGTGCTAGTGAGAGAACAAGATAAGGTGGATGAGTTGCATGTTCATATTGCAATGGGCTTTCCACCTTCTCTGAAGAAGTGGAAACTAGTAGTATGGCATTCACAATTTGAAACTGTGTTGAAAAATAAGTCAATGTACTCTCCATTGGAGTTGGTTAAAGCAGATGACTGCAAAATAGGTGCCATAATAGAATTGCCTAATGATGTGGACATTCTACAAAGGGGCCTCAATGAGATTGATGTTTGGTGTCAAAGTCATGGCCTCAAGCTCAATGCCAAGAAGTGCATTGTCATCCCCTTTGGAACACTGTACCCATAAACTACCACATAGGCTGTAGCCTACTAAACACCAAAAGTGTGATAAGAGACCTTGGGACACAGGTGGACAGTAGTCTCTCTTTGATAATCACATTGCCAAAGTAGTCAGGAAATCCTTCTATGTGGCACACCTCATCACAAAGGGGTTCACCTCCAGAAAAAAAGAAGTTCATTGTTCCACCCTACTCATCCCTCATCAGACCCATTATAGAGTACAATGCCCTGTTTCGCATGTACCTCACAAGACATCTACAACAACTAGAAAGGCCACAGAAATACCTCACTAAGAGGATTACTGACCTCAAACAGATGCCATAAGCAGACATCTCAAAAAACTCCAGCTCTACTCCGTTGCTTATCGCCTACTCAGAGGTGACCTCTGCCTAACATACAAAGCCATGTCAAACCCAGATCTGTTGGTCATGTTACACTTAAAGAAACCCCAATCCCTCTGAGTCACACTCTCCAGAGACCTAAACCTTGCCATCACAATAAATAGAACATGCTGGAGGGATAGATTCCTGTCCCAGAGACTTCCCATGCTCTGGAACAAACTACCCATTCATGTCAAGCAAAGCTCCTCAGTAGCCCTCTTTATGAAAAATCTTGATAATTGGATGGGAAATAGGAAATTCACCCCGGGGATCATTTCTATGACTCTGGTAGACAGGAGCGCAGAAAAATAACTTTCTTGGCTGGCAAAAGCCAGGGAACTCTTGGCTAGGCTTATATAGGCCCCAAGGCCAACAGCCTAGTACCTACCTATGAACCAATGAACTCATAAGTCAGCCCGGTTATCTGGTTCAAGTGAAGCGAGTGTTGCCTTCTCTAACATGAAATTAGAATCCAAAGGAGGGCCCACCAGTTTACTTGGATGTGTCTAGTGCAAAACCCCTTTCAAAAACATTTTGACATAAGACTGCATTGAAAGAGAGGATCCAGACCTGCTGAAATGGCCAATAAATGAACCTTAATAGAGGAATAAGAAAAAACATATGATAGCAACTCACACAAATATTGTAAAATCAGAGAACAACTAGACCTGAATGTGTGCTGATTATGTTGTTGGCACCACCTAGGAAACTTTTTCCATTTGCTAATATATGATTTTCTAGCTGCAGGCTTTTTTTGCCTCCATTAGTACCCACTGCACAATCTCAGAAAGCAGGAATGAATACCCTATCATCTAGGCAGTCAACTGAAGTTGACTGATGTCAGGGTGTATCAAACACCCCTGTTCTTGTATAGGTTCATAGGTTCATAGGTTCATACTAGGCTATCTGCCCTAGGGCATTTATAAGCCTAGCCAGAGTGTGTTTGGCTTTCACCACCCATTTTAAATTCATTTTGCTATGCCCTTTTTCGAGGTTAGTATACTGTGCCTCTGTCTAACAGTGACACAGAAGTGATACCCGGGGTAAACCTACAATCTCCCATCCACTCATCAAGATTCCTCTTGAAGAGAGTCAATGAGGGACTCTGCCTAACCTGGACTGGGATTTTATTCCAGAGTGAAGGGAGCCTCTGGGTTATAAATCTATCCCTCCAGCATGTCCTATTTATTTCAGTGCTAAGGTTCAAGTCTCTCGAGCGCGTAGCCCGATGGGATTTGTATTTTCTGAGGTGCAGCATGTCCATTAATTCCGGGTTTGACATGGCTTTATACGTCAGGCACAGATCGCCTCTGAGCAGGCGGTATGCCACTGAGTAGAGCTGGAGTTTCTTTAACCGGGCAGCATATGGCATCTGTTTGAGCCCTATGATCCTCTTGGTGAGGTACTTTTGGGGTCTTTCCAGTTGCTGCAGGTGTCTGGTTAGGTACATCCCAAAAGGGACATTGTACTCAATTATGGGCCTGATGAGGGATGAGTAAAGAGGCACAATGACCTCCCCTGATCTAGATGTGAATCCCTTCATGATTAGGTGGGCTATATAAAATGTTTTTCTAACCACTTTGGCCACGTGGTTGTCAAATGAGAGATTGCTATCAACTTGGGCCCCCAGGTCCCTAATTACTTCTTCTGTACTTAATGGATTTCCACCTATGTGGTAATTTGTGGGCACTTTGTTTTTGCCAAAGGGGATGACTATACACTTTTTGGCATTTAGCTTGAGGCCATGGCTCTGGCACCAGTTGACTGTTTCCATGAGGCCCTTTTGGGGGATGCTTGTGTCGGCTGGAGAGTCGATTATGGTGCCCAGTTTGCAGTCATCTGCGAACTTAGTCAGCCACAGTCCTTCCGTGTTGGCCTGTACCTCCGAGAAATATATACTGAACAAGAGAGGTCCCAGGACTGAGCCTTCGGGGATGCCACTTATAACTGGTTTGGAGTCTGACATGGCTCCAGCAATTCTAACCATGTGGGTTCTGTCCTTGAGCCAGTTTGCAACCCATCTAGTGACATAGGGGTTTATATTTAAGCTGGTGAGCTTATCTATAATGCCCGAGTGGAATATTGTATCGAAGGCTTTTGCGAGGTCCAGGTAGGCTGTGTGGACCACCTTCCCCCTCATCAATGGCCTTGGTGACCGTTTCAAAGAAATCAACCAGGTTTAAGAGGCAGGATCTGCCCTTAACAAAGCCAAACTGGGTAGGATCCAGTGTCTGTAGGTCCCCAATATCTTTATTTATGAGGTCCATGATGATCCTTTACATAGCTTTGCAGACCAAGCTAGTCAGGCTTATGGGGCGATAGTTTCCAGGATCCATTGAGGCACCACCTTTGTGGAGAGGGACCACTGTTGCTGTACGCCACATACATATCCTGTAGTAAGGCTGAGACTGAACAGTAGTTTTATGTTTGGGTTTAGCTCTTCTTGGAGTTCATGTAGGACGCAGCCCGGGACACTGTCTGGTCCCATTGATGCTGCATTTTTTTGCTTTGGAGAGGGCAGCTCTTACCTGATCATCTGAGATGTCAGGGGGGCAGCACTCTGCTGGGATAAATATTTGCCCTTTTGGTGGGGGGGGATCTCTGCCATGTATGAGTTGTATGAGTTGATTCAGTCTATGAGGAAGCTTGCAGCCATTTCCAAAAGAATGCAGAACCATGGTTGCCTGGGCCAGAAGTGAGTCACCACAATGACCTTGGGGAATTCTTTCTGAATCTTCAGAATTACCCTGGATATTAGTGTAAAGAGTGGAAAGACATACAGAAACAATTCCTGTCCAAGGAAAAGAAAAGGCATCTGACTTCCAAGCCTTCCTGAATGAAGTCCTGGAAAAGAATCTTGCCAGTTGATTGTTCAGAGATGAGGCAAACAGGTCTACTTGAGAAAATCCCCACAGATGGATTAAAGCTTGGTAGATGCCCTGATCTAGTTTACATTTGTTGGGGTCTGCCCTGGTCCTGCTCAGCTTGTCTGCCACACAATTGTGCTTTGACAGAATGTAGGATGCCTGTAGAGTGAGATTGTGCTGTGAAGTTATATCCCAAGCTAACATGACTAGTCTGCAAAGGGGCTATGACTTGCCCCCCCCACTTGTTGATGCTCCACAGACAGGTCTCAGGGACCACTGATGATTCAGAGGGTTATTGCTTAGATCAGGTCAAGCACCTCTTTGATATTGATGTGCTTGTATCTGTCCTTAGTGTCCCACACACCATGTACCTTTATCCCTCTGGAAACTGCTCCCCAAGCAAAGTCCAAGGTGTCTGTGGTGACTGACTGGGTTGAAACAGGGAGGGAGAACAGGAGCCCTTGATTTAAGAATATCTGTTATCACCACCAAATGGGATTTGTTGGTGCTGGGAAGAAAGACACTTCAGATACTACTGTATCTTTCTCGTGGAGTCTTCCCAGGGCTATCATGAGAATCATAGAAGCCATGAGATCCAAAATCCCGAGGAGTCCCCTCGCAGTGACCAAAGTTTGAGTGGAAAACCTTAATAATAGATCTAGATCAATTTTTTTTCTGTGGAAGAAAAGCTCTTTGAATTGGGTTGTCTAGTTGGCATCCCAGAAACACAATCCTGTGTGGAGGAGTCAAGAATGACTTTTGAATGTTCACTTGGAATCCCAGCTTCTGTAAGACATCTCTCACCTGAGAGTGAGATCTCTGATACTTTGAAAAAGACTCTGCAAAGATAAGCAAGTCATCTAAATATGGAAAAATATGGATACCCTGTAGTCTACAATGAGCTATAAATGGAGCTAGATACTTTGCAAACACTCGATGCAGTTGATACCCCACAGGGTAATTCGAGAGCTGACAATGTGATCCAGAAACACACAACATTAAGAAACACCTGAAGACTGAATGACTAGGGATGTGATGATAAGCATCTTTTAAGTCTAGTGTTACCAAGAAACTTGAAAGACAAAGACGAAGTAACAGGTTGTGAAGTAACATCATTTTGAATTTGGACACTATAACAAATAGGTTTAGGAAAGAATGATCCAGAACTGGTCTCCAGGCATCTTCTTTCTTTGGCACAAAGAACATCCATGAATAAAAACCCTTCCTCACCTGAGAAGGAGTAACTGGCTCTATCACTGCTTGAGATAGCATATGTTGAAGAACAGGAGGAAATAAAACATTCTGATCTGGATGATGATGATTGGCCACCTGGAAATGAGGAATTTACTCCCACTGCCATTTGTAACCTTGATGGATGAACTTCAGAACCTATTTGTCTGAAACTATCTGCTGCCAAATAGAAAAATGGAAATTCAGACTTTCTGGAACCAGAAAGGGGCCATGTTAGAAGGTGATCACAAGGTCTCTTGAATAGTCATACAGACATGTAGGACTATCCTTGGTTTTGGGAGGTTTGAGGCTTCTTTTTGGAAATCTTTTGCCATTTTGGTGCAGTGGTGCAGCGGTAGCATTGTCGCCTCACAACAACAGGTTCTCCGGTTAGATTCTTAGCTGGGCTACCTTCTGTGCTGTCCTCCCTGCATTCATGTGGATTTCCTCTGGGTGCTCTGGTTTCCTCCCATGTTAGAAAGACATGTGTCTGGAGCATTTCTCCCCCGGGCCTCCTCTGAAAATTGGCTTTGTTCCAAGTCGGACTTTCCCGGTTAACAAATGTTAAATAAAATAAATTTTTTCTTATACATCTGTATCCGCTTTTCCATATTTTGCTGAGACTGCTTATTCTGCTTTTTGCCAAAATTGGATGAGGAGTTAGAACATCTCTTAGAAAATTTGGAAAAGAAGGGCAGGAAAATCTTCTTAGAGATTCCCAAAAATACTGGATGAACTTCTTATAAACAGAAATTTGATCATCCTTGCAGACTTTAATTACTAGATGATTAACTCATTACAGTCAAGTGATGCCTCCAACTGCTTATGCAGGCAGGTACATACAACTGATGCCTCTAGGTGTCAAATATTGCTTGTTCATATTTGTATTAATAATTCTGAAAACATGCCACATTCAAAGTATTAAAACATTTCATTTTAAAGCTTACATAATGGCAAATGCAGCTGTATTGATACTTGACTGCTGTCTAGTGCAGGTAAACAGATATTAATTGTTGCTCATACAATATTTAAGCAATAACCCATGCCTGGGTGTGGGTAATGCCGGATTTACCCACGGTTGGTGTGGTTTGGTCATGAGGTTGAAGCCCGAGTGGCAAACAAAGACAACTGTGCGTAAATCCAGCATTACCCACACCCAGAAGTGGGTTATTGCTATTATACAATGACATTATTTAAGAAAGAAAAATACTTACTTTTCTTAAATAATGGCATTTTATAATGCCTCCATACTGCCCTTCCATAGCTGTCCAGTATTCTGTGGCAGTTCTGATGTACTGTGCATGTGTATGCTTACGCAGTACATCAGAGCTGTGTGTGGAAGCAACGAAGAAAGGAAGATCTCTGTTCCTTTTTAAAAGTGTCTCGCTATGTTAAAAGAGTTTAACATAGCAAGATAGCTTTAAAAAAGTAACGGAGATCTTCCTTTCTCCGTTGCTTTTTTTAAAGCTGTCTCAATATGTTAAACCCACTTAACATAGCGAGATTACAGCAACGGAGCTCTTCCATTCTCCGTTGCTGTCTAAAAAAAAAAAAAGAAAGAAAGAAAAGACATACTAATGGAGAAAGTCCGGGCAATCGGACCTTTTTCCATTAGTATAAGTCTGATTTACAACGGGCACGCTGACCAATCAGCATGCACGTTTTGGAATATTGATGGGGGTCATTATATAATTATTTATATTTTCATAAATTTCATGTTTTCTAAAATACCTGAACAACCATGTAGCACAAACAGAAATGCTTCACCTCATATGAAAGCATTAAGTTGGATAAACAAATTGTTGATGACAGTATGTGTATATATGAGCTTGAGTGGTTTATGAGCCATTGCAAACTCTTTACAAAACATTACAAACTTTATAGTTACTGTGTTTACTGTTGACTTAATCCTGTGTAAGACCTAGAACCGACTACCACAATAAAAACAGTTTGTGCTGAAGAGTTTGAATTTTATACCCTTTAGTAACCTCTAATGGTTCCAGAGATAAGAACATTTGTTTTAAATGTGAGGACATAATTTTATTCTATCAAAAAGCTTAGGCTCTGCCCATTGGCAGTTACAGTGCAAACTGCAAGGGCTGCATTGATAGGAATGAGTTAAAAGGAAAACCTAAATCTCAAATGAAGGATATGCCCAAAATCTCATAGACTTGGAAAAAAAAAAATTCCCTGGACTAAGTTGTCAAAAAAAAAAACACTGGAGGGACAAGATATCATGGGTTCATAGGTGGATCAAAGAGCTGTTTTAAGCCTAGCCAAGTAATTTAAGAAAATATTACCAACACATGTAAATACCCCAAGGAATATTATGGTTATGACATAGGCTTGTACACATCAAACATTAACAGGCTGCCCCTGTCCATTAGGGATATCCTTGAACTAGTCCATACACACACAGCATTTATGTGTAGCATTCCTCTGATATTCCCTTCAGCAGTTAAGTCCAATCACAAACTATAACCTTCAGAGTCAAGCTCTCTAAACCTTCAAATGCAAATATCACTGAATTCAAGGACATCAAACATACAAACTCTTCTAGAATTCCATGGCAAATTCTACAAATTCACATATATCTGTGTTATCCAAGATGTTGCTGTGACAAGTGCTTATGCAGACAAATTCTATTCTTCCCTGGATAAATGTTCACTTAGCTGTCTTTAGCTGTTGACATTAGATCAAAAACTAAATGGGAAATTTAACAGCAAGCCAGCATAGTGGCCCAGATGCATACATAAACAATATGTTAAAAGAAAAAAAATTCTTAAAATATACAGCAAGACTAATGTCTATCAAATCAAAAAGAACATAAAGAAGTTATTAAAGAAATTGAAAAATGACATAAAAAAACAGACATCTCATAAGCTTATTCAAAATGGAAGCATCCAATTGGATCCAGTGGATATTGCAAACATACTAACAAACAAATTATGTACAAACTTCACCCCCAGAGGCAACTATAGAATGCCCTAATATCCCAGAGGGTTTCAGACCCCCCAATTATCAGCAAAGAACATTTATTAAAAGTACTTTTCTAAAATCAAAACGGAATCTTCCATAATATCTAATAATATACCCAGCTGCCTAATAAATAGAACTAAACAAGCTCTGGCAGACCAACTCCTTAATTTAGCTTTGTCTTCCAGGTTTGGTGCACAGCTATGGTGATATCACTTTACAGGTGTTGCCCCACCACAGACCATGGACAATACAAAGCCATTAGTCTGACACATCTCAGATGAAAAGCTATGGAACATATTTTAAAGAAATAAAGTATGATATTAAAAATCTTATCAGACTGGACACCCAACAGCTTAGCTTTGTCAATAGTAGATCCTGTCTGATGACTCTGGCAAACTTCTTCAGGAATGTGAAACAGGCAGTGGACAGTGAACATGCTGTCCATACAAGACACCTCGACTTTGCCAAGGCATTTGATAATATACCTCATGCCGACATAATAAACAAGCTAAATACACTGCAAATTGACTCCATTGTAGTTACATGGAGAGAAAATTGGTGGAAGACAGAACCCTCACAGTGAGGATGGTGGCTGCTTCTTCACATAGCAGGAAGGTAGGGCCAGGTAGAGACAACAAAAAAAGGTCTTTCACACTAAGTGAAGACCAAAAAAAAAAGGTCTTTCGTTCGTGCTGAACAGCAGGCAGTTCAGCATTAAGCAGAAGTGGCTCTGCTTTGCGATTTTTGATTGGCTCTTATACCGGCATATGGGCCAATCATAAATCATGAAGCGGAGGCTGTTTCACCGGGATTTTAACCAGCAGTGTGGGACTCGGGATTGGGTTGCTGATCCTGCAGCAATCCCGCTCAAATAGGGACGTCTGGCAACCCTTCATGAGGGTGACCTGCAGAGGTCCCCATGGATCTGTCTTGTGACTTCTGCAGTTCAGCATCTACCTCTCTGATCTCCAAATCATAAACAAGGATCTCTAGTTAACTAAGTTTGCAGATGAATGCAAATTGGGTGTCATCCTTCTACACATAGGGAATCCAATACTGTAGAACTGTTAATAAAAAATGCAATTCTGTAAATATGATAAAAAAAGAAATCCCTTCTTCCAGTTTATAATATAGACAATACCCCACTTCAAAATGAGACATACTTTTTGGAATTCACCTTTCAAGTGGGGATGGAATCCATTAATTTCTTGGATGTTAATTTATCAAAGGATAGGGTCAATCGCAGATATAGAACTACCATATATCGGAAGCCCACTTATTCAAATGCACTTTTGCATTTTATGAGCAGTCACCCTTACCACCAGAAAAATGCAGTTGTTAAAGGACAGGTGGTAAGGGCTGCTAGGATGGTCTCTGCTGATAATGATTATGTTATAGAATGTGAGCTGTTAAAATCGATGTTCCTAAAGAGGGGCTACCCTGAATGTTTCCTTGAACATACTTTCCAAGAAGTTAATATTAAGAGGAAGTCTGGTCATTTTAGACCAATAGTGCATAAAGGATATGGTGAGACACAGTATGGAATTATAGTGGAAGCTAACCAAAAGAGGGCGGACCAACATGTAACTTAGGAAGTAGTTTTTTAATTACCTATTCAAAGGATTCTAGGAAAATCAGGGACATTTTATTCAAGAATTGGGCCATTATTTTGGAAGACAATAGTTTAAACAAAATATTTGAGGCTACTCCACGATTTACTTATAGGAGGGGTCCAAACTTGAAATGTCTCTTAGAAAAACAGAGGAAAGAACACAAAGATTTCATTGGTATGAGTAAATGTGGTTGTTGCCCGCAATGTAAATTCATTAAAATAGACAATAAACTCTCTATTAGGGATAGAATATATACCGTAAAGCGGAAATTTAATTGTGATTCTAAAGAGGTAGTGTACGTAGCTTTGTGTAACGTATGTACATCATACTATATTGGTAAAACTGAAAGAAAAATTAAACAGAGGATCTATGAACACCAGTATAGCATACACAAGAAAGTAACCACAAAAGCGTTGGCTAAATATATTTTAGATAATCCCACACATAGGTTTCAGTTTGCAGTTTTACAGCAAGTCAAACATAGTATGAGGGGTGGCCCATGGGAAAAGAAACTGGAATAATGTGAGCTAATGTGGCAAATTTGCACATCTGCTCACACCACCGGGCTTAAATGAATATGCATCAATCAAATGCATATTAAAGCTTAAAGCACTTTCTAGATGAGATATCAGTTTGTTTAGTTTTGAATTTATTAGTTATGATAGTTGTTGGATTAGTGCTTTTTTACAACAACACACATGAGTAGGAGAATTGTTATTTATATGTTGCACTTCCATCTTTTGTTCATATGTAAGGATGGGATGACTATGAGCTTAACTGGTTATGTTATCTGAATTGTTTTGGTTTGGATGTAATAACTAGTTATGATGAACTAACAATTATTTGTTATATTCAATTAATTTTTTGCAATAAGTACCCACAGCAAACTATTTGCATAGTTCACATATTTTGCATATACATACATAAGTTTTAAAAGTATAAATAATTATTTATATATATATATATATATATATATATATATATGCATATATATATATATATATATATATATATATATATATATATATTATATTATATAACATTTGTTGTATGAATAAGAGTTTTTAATCTAGATTGTTTAGAGGCATTGCACTAACAATTTTAATTAATTGATTTTTATTTAATGAGTATAAATCTTAATTGTTTTAGCTGGATTTAATTTGTGAATGGATTTATGTATAAAGGGAGTTCATTCATTGTCTTGAATTTGTCTGAAGAAGTTGGAGCATTGGCTTTGACGAAAGCGCTCACAATTAAACGGTGTGGTGTACCTACAGTCTGCTTGCTTTTTCTGTTTTTACCAATTTATGTAATTTGTGAATAATGGTTTACCAAGTACCAAACCCTGTGGTATACCCACTTTTTAACACATGAATGACGAAACTGAACTTTTCTACCTGACAGCATTTGTTTTTTCCGAAAAGAAAATAGAAGGCCTCCATTTTACACTAAGCCTCATTATTCCAGCACAACTTCAGGTGCAAACCCTTCCAAGATACTTGCAAATCCTGCCATCATTTTTCACTATCCTATTCAGTCTAAATGGGTAAATAGCTCATGTCTTTGTACAATGGATATAATTTGGACTCTTACATTACAATACTTGTCTTTTAAACGAGCTTTATATATCTGTACATATCATTATTACTTTCTTGTATCTACATGGAAATGATTGATTCTTGCCTGAATACTCACAATTATTGTATATAATGTTTTCTTTCTTGATACTATTATTATCTATTACTATACCAACATTGTACTTTATTGTTTTTTTGTGGAGCTTTTCTCCCCGAGCCTCCACTGAAAAAGGACCGTGGTCCAGTGGACTTTCCCGGTTAACAAATGTAAAATAAATAAATAAATCCAATATAAATGCAGAACCTGATCACAACTAGTAAAAAACAAGTGTCCCTAAAGCCTTCAAGAAGGGTCTCTTTTCAACAATCCAGCAAGTCAAACCCCAGATGTTTACAAGTCCTTCCACAATAAATACAAAGCCTTGATCAGAACTACTAAAAACCAAACAAATCCAAGGAATTCAAGAAAGATGTCTTTTCAACTCTTGAAATAACTGAACATACTATTTAAAGGGAATTTGGTAAGATTTAAGGAACTCACTTGCATATATTTCAGTGTTTATTTTCCCACCTACTTTAAAATTCCATTAAACACCCTATTCCCACTTTTCTAGGCCTCAGCTTGACAATGCACCACCCTCCACAACAACTTCTCCTTTCATCATTTTTTTTTCTGGTAGTTCCTTGAAAGTGTTACTAACCAAGAAAGGACAAGATTACCAGGAGCAAACAAACTTCTGCTGAGATTCCTGAAGATGGTTGCCACTAAATTGTGGTTCTAGTGTGGTTACTTCTAAGAGTATTCATAGCTGAAAACACCATCCAACAGTTTTAGAACTGCTCATGCCCCCCCCCATTCCTAAAAGAACAGTAAAGGGGCCTAGAGAACAACAGCTGATCCTTCTCTGCACTGCCCCAAAACTTGCACGCAAATCTGCTTGTACAGATTGTGCATCTATAGTTTACCTCTTTCTTCTTTAGTAATAACCTACTAAGTGATTCTGAATGTTTATTTGAACCTCAGTGTATGGTAGCGGTCCTGCAAATCCATCTATCGAATAATGTTTTATCTTCAAACAAGAGGTCACTGTACAGTCATTCTCTTACTATACTAAAGAAGGCACTTGATATTGCATCTTACTCCTTGTTGTTAGTTTGACTAAATCAGTCTGGACTAATAATTCTTTCAGCATCAACTTGACAGTGAATTTTTCTTCTTTGAATGCAGGAGCAGCTGGCATAAGTAAATTTTATACTTGACCCATGCCTGCCTCTTTATAAATGAAATCTGATGACACTGCAGTGGATTCCCCCTTGTTCATTATCGGAATGTTGCATCATGACACATAGCCCACAAACTCAGTGTGCCACTCAACCACAGCTCATAAGGCAAAACAACGTACCCAACACACTAGTCATAGGTGACTCTATAGTCAGGCACACTGATGTTCCACTCACCAGACTAAACAAGGAGAAAGTTACTGTCAGCTGCCTGTCAGGTACCAGGATCCGCCACATAGGGCACGCACTCAGGTCACTCAACAGCAAGTACAAATATGACTCTGTCATTGTCCATGTTGGTGTGAATAACCTGAGATGTACCTCCCTGAACTACATGAAAAGAGACATAGAGGAGCTGTCCAATCTTGTTGCCCAGGCAGGTATGACCCTAGCCCTGAGTAGCATTCTGCCATCACCCAGAATGATGCTACAATACAAGGACAAAATGATTGACTTCAACAATTGGCTAAGCGTCTGGTGTCATTCTAAGGGGATTCAGTATCTGTCTGCCTGGGATGACATGATCGACAAACCACGATACTTTGCCAGAAATGGCCTGCACCTGTCACCCTTAGGATTCTGGATACTGGCTATGGCTCTTGCCACCCCTATAGTGCCTTTTTAGGCAAGGTTCAAATGACAAATTCACCACCATAACAGGTACAAGCAAGCAAAATCTGTGGGTAATGCGACTCAATGCTAGAAGTCTAAACCTCAAAATGCACTCACTTGAGGCACTCCTTAAAATGGAGAACATCAACATCTGTGTAGTGACAGAGACCTGGTTCAAGGCTCCAGAGAGCAACCCTGCATTACCAGGCTATAATTCATACCACACCTTTTGGCCACCTAACCTGGACCAAAACACTAAAGGCAGAGGCGTGTCCATATTCATAAAATGATATCCACGCCTGCAGGCTAGTTGCTCAGCATAATGCATCCGAGATTATCCAAGTACAACTAACTCTGGGCAAGACCGCAATCCAAATTGTAGCTTGCTACAGATCCCCCACCATGCCCCAGGATTCGCACTCCTCATTTCTTGATACACTGGAAAATATTAGGGTACAACCTAACACCCTAATAATGGGTGATTTCAACTACCCCACCATTAACTGGGAAAACTACTCATGTACCAACTCTTGTGCTCAACGTTTTCTGGAATTCATAAATTCCAATGCCTTGGATCAACTTATCCACACCCCCACCAGGAGTAGCAATATCCTAGACCTGGTCATTACCAACATGGGCAACTGGTGTTCCACACCAGAGGTCAATTCCTTGTTGGTCAGATCCGACCACAAGCTAATCACCCTAGATATTCACATCCCACCCCCACCCCCCATTAGGGAAACCACAGTAAAAAATTTCTCCAAAGCCAACTTCACGTTTCTTAAGACAGAAGTGGCAAACTTCACGACACCCATGCTGACGAACAATAGAGATACGACTGCTGAATCCTACACAAATGCACTTTATAAACATTTACATGAGTGCATGGATCATGCAATCCCTAACAGAAGATGCTATCCTCCAAAAAAAGGAAGCCAATCTGGTGGTCCCCTGCCATAAACAAACTCTACAACAGAAGAAAGAAACTGTTGCAAAAAAGAGTAAAATCCCATGACTGGAGGAACTCCCTGGTCAGCCTCAGTAAGAAGATGAGATCCCTCATAAAATTCTCCAAAGCTAGTTATGAAAACAAAATTGCTACTGATTTTAAAGACAAACACAAAGCATTCTATAGCTATGTCAAGAATCTCAATGGCAACACTCAGATCTTCTCTGAGTTACAGCACAATGGCACTAAATATACAGAACCAACTGATATTGCCAACATCCTGGCAGACAGGTTCAGTGCTAACTTTACCCCCCTCTATCCCCTAAAGGGCCGATCTTTATACTGGAAGAATGCAAAGTTCCTGTAATCACGGCTGCACAGGTAATAAAACACACTTTCCAAAGCCAAGAACACAACATCCATGGGACCTGACAACATCCCAGGCTGGGTTCTGCACAAACTACAGAATGAACTGGCACCCCACTTAAGTAGCATGTTCAATCATAGCCTCACCTCAAGCTTTGTGCCCACTGAATGGCACACAGCAATGGTTATCCCACTCCACAAAGGGGGAGCCACAACTAACCCCGGGAACTACCGCCCCAGTAGCCTGATGAGCCTGGTCTGCAAGGCTATGGAACGTATCATCATGGAACTTATAAACAATGACACTGGTAATCTCCATACTCTGGACCCTACCCAGTTCAGGTTTGTAAAAGGCAGATCATGTCTCTTAAACCTGATAGACTTCTTTGAAGCGGTCACCAAAACCGTAGATGAGGGTAAGGTGGTTCACACAACCTATCTAGATCTCGCCAAGGCTTTCGACACCATTCCCCACTCTAGAATTATAGATAAACTCACTAAACTAGGTATAAATCCCTATGTCACAAGATGGGTTGCCAACTGGCTCACTGACAGAACCCACACTTTGAAAGTAGCAGACCCAAATCCAACTTCAGACCAGTGACAAGTGGAGGACCACAGGGTTCAGTCCTGGGTCCTCTCCTGTTTGGTATCTACTTCTCTGAAGTACAGGCTAACACAGAAGGTCTTTGGCTAATGAAGTTCGCAGATGACTGCAAGCTAGGAGCCATAATCAAAACTCCTAATGATGTGGACATCTTACAAAAGGGTCTCACTGAGACAGATGCCTGGTGACAAAGCCATAGCCTCAAGTTCAATGCCAAAAAGTGCATTGTCATCCCTTTTGGTAAAAACTCTATACCCATGAACTACCACATAGGCAGTAATCTAAACACTGAAAGTGTGATAAGAAACCTTGGGACAAAAGTGGTCAGTAGTCTCTCCTTTGATAATCACATTGCCACAGTAGTCAGGAAATCCTTCTAGGTGGCACATCACATCACAAAAGGTTTCTCATCCAGGAAAAAAGAGGTCATTGTTCCGCTCTACTCATCACTCATTAGACCCATTATAGAGTACAACGCCTCTTTTGGTATGTACCTCACAAGACATCTACAACAACTGGAAAGGCAGCAGAAATACCTTACAAAGAGGATTACCAGCCTGAGTGCGTACGTTATGTGGCGGATCCTGGCACCTGACAGGCAGCGGACAGTAACTTTTTCCTTGTTTAGCCTGGTGAGTGGAATATCAGTGTGCCTGACTATAGTGTCACCTATGACTAGAGTGTTGGGTACGTTATGCCTTATGGGCTGTAGTTGAGGGACACATTGAGTATGTGGGCTATGTGTCATTTGGGTTGTGTTGGGGGGTGGAGATTGCTTGCACTTCTGGTTTAGAAATCTCTGTTGTTTGGGCAGGTTATTATTGAGAGCCTCCGCGAATGTAGGTGTGTGTTTTGTTCTTCTGTATGTGTGTTTTGGTTGTGTAGGTTTTGAGGGACTATGTGATGAGTGTGGTAACCCAGCCACTGGGATGCACAAGCCAGTGCATGTCTTTGTGCCGGTCCCAAGCCCGGATAAATGGGGAGGGTTGTGAAGGGCATCCGGCGTAAAATGTTGCCAAATCATACATGCAGACAAAAGTACACATATACATACTGGATCGGTCGAGGCCTGGGTTAACAACGACTGCCACCAGTACTGTTGGCCAACAGGGTGCTGGCAGAAATTGGGCTACTGTTGGCCGAAGGAGGAGAAGAGGCGGAAGGCATGCCCGAAGGCAGGTAAAGGCTAGGTCTGTGATATTGAGGGTCGGAACTTTGAATGTTGGCAGTATGACTTTGTATAGGGAGAGAGCTAGCTGATATGATGGACCAAAGGATGGTTGGTATATTGTGTGTGCAAGAGACCGGATGGAAGGGGAGCACGGCTAGGTGTATTAGAGGCAGTTTCAAATTGTTTTATCATGGTGTGGATGGGAGGAGAAATGGCGTAGGTATTATCCTGAAGGAACAGTATGCTAAGAGTGTTTTGGAGGTGAAAAGAGAGTCGGATAGAGTGATGTTTATGAAGCTGGAAATTGATGGTGTAATGATGAATGTTGTTAGTGCGTATGCTCCACAAGTTGGGCGTACGATGGATGAGAAAGAACATTTTTGGAGTGAGTTAGATGAAGTGGTGATGACTGTACCCAAGGGTGAGAGACTGGTGATTGGATCAGATTTCAGTGGGCATGTTGGTGAAGGGAACAGAGGGGATGAGGAAGTGATGGGTAGGTATAGTGTTAAGCAAAGGAATGTAGAAGGTCAGATGGTAGTGGATTTTGCGAAAAGGATGGACATGGCTGTGATGAATACATATTTTAACAAGAGGTAGGAGCATAGGGTGACATACAAGAGTGGAGGAAGATGCACACAGGTGGATTATATCTTATGTAGAAGGGCCAATCTGAAGGAGATTGGAGACTGTAAAGTGGTGGCAGGGGAAAGTGTAGTTAGGCAGCATAGGATGGTGGTTTGTAGGATGACATTGGTGATCAAGAAGAGGAGGATGAGTGTGAGGGCAGCACCAAGGATCAAATGGTGGAAATTGAAAAATGGTAATTGTGAAGTGATGTTCAGGGAAGAGTTAAGACAGGCACTGGGTGGCAGTGAAGAGTTATCGAATAGCTGGGTAACTACAGCAGAGCTAGTAAGAGAGATGGCTAGAAAAGTGCTTGGTGTGACATCTGTAAAGAGGAAGAAGGACAAGGAGACCTTGTGGTGGAATGAAGATGTACAGGAGAGTATACAGAGAAAGAGGTTGGCAAAGAAGTGGGATTGTCAGACAGATGAAGAAAGTAGACAACAGTATAAGGAGATGAGGTGCATGGCAAAGAGAGAGGTGGTGAAGGCTAAGGATAAGGTGTATGACGAGTTGTATAAAAGGTTGGACACTAAGGAGGGAGAAAAGGACCTGTACCGATTGGCTAGACAGAGGGAACGAGCTAGTAAAGATGTGCAGCAGGTATGGGTGATAAAGGATAATGAGGGAAACGTACTCACAAGCGAGAAGAGTGTGTTGAGCAGATGGAAAGAGTACTTTGAGGGGCTGATGAATGAAGAGAATGAGAGGGAGAGAAGGTTGGATGATGTGCAGATAGTGAATCATGAAGTGCAGTGGATTAGCAAGGAGGAAGTAAGGATAGCTATGAAGAGGATGAAGAATGGAAAGGCTGTTGGTCCAGATGACATACCTGTGGAAGCATGGAGGTGTTTAGGTGAAATAGCAGTGGAGTTTTTAACTAGATTGTTTAATGAAATCTTGGAAAGTGAGAGGATGCCTGAGGAATGGAGAAAAAGTGTTTTGGTACCAATTTTTAAGAATAAGGGTGATGTGCAGAGCTGTAGTAACTACAGAGGGATTAAATTGATCAGTCACAGCATGAAGTTATGGGAAAGAGTAGTGGAAGCTAGGTTAAGAAGGGAGGTGATGATTAGTGATCAGCAGTATGGTTTCATGCCAGGAAAGAGCATTACAGCTGCGATGTTTGCTTTGAGAGTGTTGATGCAGAAGTACACAGAATGTCAGAAAGAGTTGCATTGTGTCTTTGTGGATTTAAAGAAAGCATATGACAGTGTGCCTAGAGAGGAGTTGTGGTATTGTATGAGGAAGTCGGGAGTGTCAGAGAAGTATGTAAGAGTGGTACAGGATATGTATGAGGGTAGTGTGACAGCGGTGAGGTCTGCGGTGGGAGTGACGGATGCATTTAAGGTGGAGGTGGGATTACATCAAGGTTCAGCTCTGAGCCCTTTCTTATTTGTAATGGTGATGGACAGGTTGACAGACAAGATCAGACAGGAGTCCCCATGGACTATGATGTTTACAGATGACATTGTGATCTGTAGTGAGAGTAGGGAACAGGTGGAGGAGATCCTGGAGAGGTGGAGATATGCTCTAGAGAGAAGAGGAATGAAGGTCAGCAGGACTAAGACAGAATATATGTGTGTAAACGAGAGGGAGGATAGAGGAATGGTGAGGATGCAGGGAGTAGAGGTGGCGAAGGTGGATGTGTTTAAATACTTGGGATCAACAGTTCAGAGTAATGGTGAGTGTGGAAGAGAGGTGAGGAAGAGAGTACAGGCAGGATGGAGTGGGTGGAGAAGAGTGTCAGGAGTGATTTGTGACAGAAGAGTACCAGTAAGAGTGAAAGGGAAGGTCTACAAGAGGGTAGTGAGACCAGCTATGTTATGTGGGTTGGAGACAGTGGCACTGACAAAAAGGCAGGAGTCAGTGCTTGACATGGCAGAGTTGAAGATGTTAAGATTTCCACTGGTTGTGACGAGGATGGACAGGATTAAGAATAAGTATATTAGACGATCAGCCCAGGTTGGAAGGTTTGGAGACAAAGCCAGAGAGGCAAGATTACGTTGGTTTGGACATGTGCTGAGGAGGGATGCAGAGTATATTGGGAAAAAGATGCTAAGGATGAAGCTGCCAGGTAACAGGAAAAGAGGAAGGCCTAAGATAAGGTTTATGGATGTGGTGAGAGGGGACATGCAGGTGGTTGGTCATGTGACAGAGCAAGATGCAGAGGACAGGAAGAAATGGAAACAGTTGATCTGCTGTGGCGACCCCTAACGGGAACAGCCGAAAGAAGAAGAAGATATGATGAGTGTAGTGCGGTGCAAGTGTTTACCTTCTCCTCTTGACTCTCTAGTCCAGTCTTCGGTGAAGAGAACTTTGCTTCCAGTTTGGCTATATAAGTGCATCTCTCACAGGTCGTAGTGTTGGGTGGTAGGAGGAGAGGGTTGTCTGTGTACATGAGGCAATTGCTGCATTGTCCCAAGATGCCCAGATTCATCAGGTAGACAGGAGAAAACACCGGGAGCTAACCTTTAGAAATGCCTGAATAGGTGCTTATTTATTAGGTACTAAAAACTGTTTTCCTCTAGACAAGTGAGGAAAGTTGAGTGCTGTAGTAATTTGTAACTTACTTAGTGCTTACAATGAGTTCTGAACAAGTGCTGAGCTCAAAGAAACAGATTTGAGTGCTAAAACTTAAAAGCTGGCTAGTTGCAAGGGAAAACTTGAAGAACACACTTTATGGCGCCAGTTTAACTCTAGTTAAGTGGGAGGGGGCTCAGGAGCTCACAAACAGTCCTGGACACAGCAAATCCGTATCTGGACAAGTCCTGCCCCAGGAAAGGGGGGAAGCAAGCTTAGAATTTTTTTTTTTCAGTAAAAGTGGAAATGGAGAAAGCTGGAACAGAAGTTAATTCAATGTTAAGAATCTGAGTGGGTTGACCTTCACAAATGTTCTCTATTAGATTGAATGAACTAATGACACTAGACTGGGAGGAGTGTCACAGATCAAATATACAGTATGGGCGGGCAACTGCAACGCCACCAAGTATAAGAACACCACAACACTAGGGAGGTTGGTTGGGAAAAATTACAGTTCCTAGCTGTAGCCACTAAATGAAAGTTTTAAACAGATCAAGGAGCAAAAGCAGACGCTAGAGAATGCTTTTAACTGTAAACAGACAATTATAGTAATGCACACTATTACAGTTCCTAGCTGTAGAACACAGAAACCTCAAAAAATCCGAAATGCACAGAAAAGCTCGGATAGAGCACTCACAAACAGACAATACAACTCTCAGTATGAAAAAGCAGTTTACATTAAGTAATTCAGTAAACATGCAATTAGAGTAATGAAACAGTATCTAGAAATGAAAAATACATTTAAAACAGTATAAAACAGTACATAAATGCAGTGAAACAATAAAAAAGCTTTATAACAGTGCAAAATGTAGTAGATTAACTGTAGAGCACAATTATAAGCATTTCAGAAGTGCAGTTCAGTGAAATAAGTGTAAGAAATAACTTATCCTGCTCTTGGAATCGTAAGAAATTTCCACTTAGTTTCAGTAATGCAATGCAATCCACAGCCTGAGCAATACAAGCAATGAGTTTTTCCCAAATGGAATGACAACATATTTTTTGGCATTAAGCTTAACACCATGGTTTCCCAGTCGTTGGTTTCAGTGAGGCTTTTCTGTAGGATGTCTACATCACTTGGGGAGTTAATAATGGCTCCCAGCTTGCAATCATCGGTGAACTTGGTCAGCCAGAGGCTCTCCATGTTGGCCTGGACTTCTGAGAAGCAGATGCCAAACAGAAGAGGACCCTGGTCTGATCCTTGTGGGACTCCACTTGTGACTGGTCAGCAGTCTGACTTGGAGTCTACTACTTTCACACTGTGGGTTCTATCTGTGAGCCAGTGTGCAACCATCTAGTGATATATGGGTTGATACCTAGTTTGGTGAGTCTATCAATAATTCCTGAGTGAGGAATGGTATCAAAGGCCTTGGCCAGATTGAGGTAGGCTGTATGAACTGCCTTGCCCTCATCCACAGCTCAAGTGATTGAAACTTAGGAGGTAATTTTTTTGAAAGGTTTTAATGTTTATTGAAAGTGTTTTTATTGTATATGAGGTATGGTCCTTTAAATTAACTGTTTATGTGCAGGTATTTAAAGTGTGGTCATATGACTGAATTTGTTCTGAGGAAGGCTTGCATTGTTCTTGCTGAAAGCGCTTAACTATTATATTAACAAAACCTTGATCTTAAGTGAACTTTTTTGTCGTGCACTTGGTGCATTCAAGTTGGTGTTTTTTGGATGAAGTTGTCATCTTTATGGCTGAAGGAAATTCACAAATGGATGTACAAAATGACTCTTGTGCAGAATTTAATGCATTACAAACATCGGTTAACATTTAACTTTGCTTATTCAGCAGTTAACCGAGCGCCCGCAAACTAAAACTGTGGCCAATTTACAGCAGGATAAAACTGATAGTCAATTGGAACCTGTTCCATCAACATATGATGGTTTTACACCAGGCCAGGAGCAGTTTCATCTACTAGCCACTAATGCCAATGAAGAGAACAGTGGAATTACAACTCCGAATCCCTTGGATAATACAGTAGCTGTAAGTGGATCCTTACTTGACCGTTGGCTTCATCAGGGAGCGGATGGTTCTACAACGAGACAGGTACCGGTTTCAGCTATTGAAAGCAGCTTGGAAATGTATAAAGATCTTTTGGCCCAATATCAAAAATTACACCATGAGAATGTTTATTTTTGTGAGTGCCTTAAACGCAAATAGGTACCTAAAGGTTTGTGTTGTTGGAGGTACCCAACTGGTCTGCAGGAAAATTCACAATTACATGCAGACCTATTACAACTATTTAATAAAAATGGGTGTGAACTTATGGAACTATTGGTGAAGTATAATAATAAGGAAATGGAACAAATATATATTAATATTAAAAAGTTGGATGAGACCATTATTAAAGACAACATTTTTCATCAGTTTAAATGTCAATATGAGAAGATATTCTCTGACATTGATGATATGTGTCGGGATTATTCAAAAGAAGAACAGGAAATTAGAGAGAGACCAGCTTGACTACTTGAATGGTAGGGCTTATCCGAAGCCACCTGGCGGCCAACAGTGATCGGTTTCATTCTCTGATCCATTAAATAATGAAGAATTATGGGAAGTAGATAATACTTCTGGCCAACAGCCCCCTTTGGAGTTCAACCCAGTACAGAGATCGGAGAGGATTTGGAACAGGAATGGGAATATGAACAGGATGGGCAATCAATCTTTCAACAACCATATGAGAACATTTCCGAATTTGAACCAGGGGAACCGGCCGAACTGGTAGGTGTGGCTAGTACCTTAAATATTCTACAAAATTGTACTGGAGACTTCAAAGTTTATAACTATAGTTGCTATAACATTACCCAGGAACATGCCAACTTGTTCAGCAAAGGTATGACATTTGTTGCCACTAAGAAAGTTAATCTACCTAGATTCTTAATAGACCTTAAGCTTTATACGAGGAAACTGTATTTGTCACTTTCATTCAATGAATCTGTACCATCTGTTAATAATGGTTTGAGAATACCTAGTACCTTAAACCCAGATCTCCATCCCACGTTGAAAAAATTTGAGGAGTTTTGTGAACTTGATTTAAGGGCAGGATTATCATATTCAGGTGTATGCAATTCACCCAATTTATCTAAGGATGAACGTAAACTGATGGAAGATATAAAACAAACTGGGTCTTTAAGACTTCTACAACCTGATAAAGGTGGTGGATTAATTATAATGGACCATGTTGATTATAATCAGAAAATGATGGAATTGTTATATGATGAAACCTATACAGAAGCATCAATTAATGAAGTTAACATATCTTATTGTAATATAGATTATTTTTGAATGATATGCTAACTCAAGGTCAATTGTCACCCCAGGAATTCAATTTTGTAAATAATGGTGAACCAAAGTTACCCACTATATTTGGTATGCCTAAGTTACATAAGGACATTTGTCATCCGCTGTTTTGACCTATTGTTGATGGCACTTATTCTAAAACGTATTTTATTGCCAAATTCATTAATAAACAATTAAAGGGGTATTTGGAAAATGTCCAACATATATGTCGAGATTCCTGGGATTTTTTAAGTCAATGTAATCAACTGGGGACTGTTAACAATAGTTTTTTAGTGACAGTAAATGTAAAGGATCTGTTTACATGTATCCCACATGATATAGGACTACAGTGGTTCACAGAATATTTTATTTGACCATGCCCATGTGCAGCAGGATCGTATTAATACCTTGGCACATATGACGGAAATGGTATTAAGTAATAAATTTATTTACTATGAAGGTTAGTATTTTAACCAACTATAGGGGTAGCTATGGGTTCCCCCTGTAGTCCCCTATATGCAAATGTAGTTATGCTGATGTGGGAATTTTGTTATTTATTTCCCTGTGAGTTATTTAAGAATGTAAAATTATATGCTCGTTTTTTAGACGATTTGTTTTTTTGTAAGGTCAATTGCTGAAGTCCATGTGTTTTTAGAGTTTATGAATAATAGTACTTCCTTTTTGCGTTTTACATGCCACATTGGTACTACATCTATTTTGTACTTGGATGCAATGTTAACAAAGAGTACAACAGGGTTAAAGGCTGGTATTTTTCGTAAAAAAAAGATATTCCAATAAATATTTGCACTATTCCAGTAACCATCCATACCACATTAAAAAAGGCATTATCAAAGGGCAAATGGTGAGAGTGGAAAAATGGTTAATGATTTACATGAATTTCTGGAGGAATGCCATTTTATAGGTAATATGTTTTTAAATAGGGGGTACCCAAAAAGCTTAACTGATGAGATTAAGCAGCTTCTACTATGGGTGGAGTAGAGGATATAAGTAGTATGGGCCCCTCCAATTTTGTAGTGGGAAATGTGAATTTGGCAAACGGAGAATATTTGATGGATTCTAGGGCTTCAGGTGTACAAAATAGTGCACATAATTATTTTATTTTTACACATAGTATTGATAGCACATGTATTACAGATATTGTGTGTAAAAATTGGAATATGATAAGACATGATAATTTTTTGGTTAACAAACTAGGTATGAATCCTAAGTTTGTTTTTAGACCTGGTGGTAATTTAAAGGACTGGTGTGATGGTGTATCCCACCACCAAGTAGTTACAGTACACAAGATGTAAAAATGCAGTATGTGTTCCCAATGTCCACATATCATGGAGTGTGAACATGTTAATACTGGAACTATAAATATCCATATATCTAGACGGTATTCATGTCAGACACAAGGCGTGGTATATGCTGCTAAGTGCTGCCTTTGTGCAGCATATTATATAGGGAAAATAGAGCGAAAGCTCAAACAACATATATATGAGCACTCCAATGATATTTGGATAGGAAAAGATACTAGTGCAGTGGCTAAGCACATAAAGGAATACCCTGAACATAAATTCAAGTTTTTAGTTTTAGAACTGCGGATTAATCCTAGGGGATTCCGGATATTGGCAAAGGCTCTTGCCACCCCCATAGTGCCTTTTTTAGGCAAGGCTCAAATTCTAAACCTACCACCCTAGAACACAAAAAAGGAAAAAAACTAAGGGTAATGCTGCTCAATGCCAGAAGTCTAAATCTCAAAATGCACGCACTCGAGGCCCTTCTCAGTATGGAGAACATCGATGTCTGTGCAGTGACAGAAACCTGGTTCAAGGCTCCTGAGAGCACCCCAGCACTATCAGGTTTTACCTCTTATCATGCGTTCCGGCCCCAAAATCCGGACAATACCAAGAAAGGAGGGGGGGTATCCATATTCATCAAGGACACCCACACCTCAAGACTGGTGGCAACGCACAATGCATCGGAGACCATCCAGGTGCAATTAACCATAGGCAAGACTGCTCTGCAAATTGTAGCATGTTACAGGCCACCCTCACAAACTCAGGAACCTCACATGGCCTTCCTGAAAACACTAGAGGGATAAATGTATCACCAAACACCATAATACTAGGTGACTTCAATTACCCTAATATAGACTGGGAACACTACTCAAGCCCAAACACCCTAGCCCAAAAGTTCCTGGAATTCATAAACTCAAATGCCATGGAACAACTAGTCACCATCCCCACAAGAGGAGAAAACATACTTGATCTCATCATCATGAACATGGGAGCACAATGTTCAACACCGAAGTATACCCTCACTGGTGAGATCAGATCACAAACTAATCTCGCTGGAGGTCCTCATCCCACCCCCACCTGAAATAAAAAGACCACAGTAAAGAACTTCTCAAAGCCAACTTCACACTTCTAAAGACTAGTGTGGTCTCCTTTAAGGCCCCGAGCCGGGCGGAAAACAGTACTCAAGCCGCTGAATCACTTACAAATGCCTTCTACCAGCACCTGCAGGACTGCATGGATAAGGCAATCCCAAGCAAAACAAAGACTCTTTGTACCAAAGGCAAGCGTCCAGTCTGGTGGACCCCAGCCATAAACAAACTCTACAACAAAAGGAGGAAGCTACTACAAGATAGAGCAAAATCCTTAAAAGGTAAGACACCCTTGATCACTATAAGTAAAAACTAAGAGCTCTCATAAAATCATCCAAAGCAAATTTTGAGAGAAAAATAGCTAAAGACTCAAAAGACAATCATAAGGCCTTCTTTAGCTATGTTAGAAACCTGGGAGGAAACTCCCAGATATGCTCAGAACTAGTTCAAAATGATGTGAAGATTACTGATCCTACAGACATTGCCAACATACTGGCTGACAGGTTCAGTGCAAACTTCTCCCCTCCCCAAAAGGAGAGATATCTATACCAAGCGATTGCAGCCCCCAAACATCTCCAACGCCCAAGTGAGAACTGCTCTCTCCAAAGCAAAAACACAGCATCCATGGGACCTGATGGTGTCCCCGGCTGTGTGCTCCACGAACTCAACGAGGAATTAAACCCACAGCTAGGACAGCTGTTTAATCATAGTCTTACCTCTGGATATGTACCCAGGAGTGGCGACTGCAACTGTGGTCCCACTTCACAAAGGCGGTGCCTCCACCAACCCTGGAAATTACCGCCCATTAGCTTGACAAGCCTTATCTGCAAAGCCATGGAGACGATCATAATGGACCTCATAAATAAAGACATAGGGAATTTGCAGACTTTGGATCCATCCCAGTTTGGCTTTGTCAAAGGCAGATCATGCCTTCTAAACTTGGTTGACTTTTTCAAACAGTCACCAAAGCCATTGATGAGGGAAAGGCAGTCCATACAGCCTACCTCGATCTGGCGAAGGCCTTCGATACAATACCCCACTCGGGTATCATTGAAAAACTCATCAGCTTAAATGTTAACCCATACATCACAAGATGGGTTGCAAACTGGCTGAGTGACAGAACCCACAGGGTCAGAGTTGCTGGCGCCATGTCAGACTCAAAGCCTGTCACAAGTGGTGTACCACAGGGCTCAGTCCTGGGCCCACTCTTGTTTGGCATCTACTTTTCTGAAGTACAAGCAAACACAGGAGGGTTATGGCTGACAAAGTTTGCAGATGACTGCAAACTGGGCCATAGTAGAAAACACATCTGACACAGATATCCTTCAGAAGGGTCTCACAGAAACGGATAACTGGTGCCAGAGCCATGGCCTAAAGTTAAATGCCAAAAATGCATAGTCATACCCTTCGGGAAAAACAAGGTTACCCCTAGCTACCAAATAGGTGGCAATCCACTGAGCACAGAAGAAGTTATCAGGGACCTGGGGACCCAGGTTGATAGTAGTCTGTCATTCGACACCCATGTAGCTAAAGTAGTTAGGAAGACCTTCTACATTGCCCACCTTATCATGAAGGGATTCTCATCTAGATCAAGGGAGGTCATAGTCTCCTATACTCATCACTCATCAGACCAATGATTGAGTACAATGCCCCATTCGGAATGTATCTGACCCGACACTTGCAGCAGCTGGAGAGGCCACAAAAGTTTCTCACCAAAAGGATAAAGGGTCTCAAACATCTGTCCTATGCTGCCCGACTGAAAGAACTCCAGCTCTATTCAGTCGCCATCGCTTGCTCAGAGGTGACCTTTAGTCGGGCAGCCTAACATACAAGGCCATGTCAAACCCAGATTTGATGAATATGCTTCACCTCAAAAATCTAGATCCGTCAGAGCCACAAGGGCGGAGACTTAAACCTCACACGGCTATTAATAGGACGTGCTGGAGGGATAGATTCATCACCCAAAGACTCCCTATGCTGTGGAATAAAATCCCGGTATATGTGAGGCAGAGCACCTCGCTGGCCTTGTTCAAGAGAAATCTTGACCAATGGATGGGAGATCGCAGATATACCCCAGGGATTACCTCAGTGTCACTGATCGACAGAGGCACAGCAAAATAATGGGTATAGTTCCCCATACTAAAGGGGTGGCATAAGCCACAAAACTATGGGCTAGGCTTGTAAATGCCCTTGGGCAGATAGCCTAGTATGAACCTATGAACCTATGAAAATAACTTTTAGAGCAATCAGAATTATGGTGGCTATTGTTTTTAAATGCATCCATACCCCCTGGATTAAATGATGTGGTATCAGTTTCTAGTGTACAGAAACTTAGGAGGTATGATAGATAGTTTTAATAATAGCAATTTTTTGAAAGGTTTTAATGTTTATTGAAAGTGTTTTTATTATATATGAGGTATGGTCCTTTAAATTAATTTCTTATGTGCGGGTATTTAAAGTGTGGTCATATGACTGTTTGAATTTGTTCTGAGGAAGGCTTGCATTGTTCTTGCTGAAAGCGCTTAACTATTATATTAATAAAACCTTGATCTTGAGTGAAATTTTTTTGTCATGCCTTTGGTGCATTCAGCTCTGATGATTGACTCAAAGAAGTCAACAAGGTTGAGCAAGCATGATCTACCCTTCACAAAACCAAATTGTGTGGGATCCAGAGTTTGGAGAGTCACTATATCCTTGTTAATTAGGTCCATGATGATGCTCTCTATTGCCTTACATATCAGACTCATCAGGCTAATAGGGCGATAATTCCCAGGGTCTGTAGTCATTCCCCCTTTATGGAGATGGATGACTGTAGCAGTGCAGCATTCTGTAGAGACAAAGCTTGAGGTGAGGCTGTGACTGAACAGGGCACACAGGTGTGGTACCAGTTCACTTTGTAGTTCATGTAGAATACTTTTTCTGCAACAGTTTCTTCCTTCTGTTGTAGAGTTTGTTAATGGTAGGGGACCACCAGACTGGCTTCCATTTTTTTGAGGAGAGCGTCTTGGTTCTTTTGGGTATGGCTAGTTCCATGCATTTATGTACATGTTCGTACAGTGCATTGGTGTATGATTTGGCGGTCATTCACCTATTTTCCATTTGCATGGGTGCCGTGAAGTTAGCCACCTCTGTTTTTAGTAGCCCAAAGTCAGCTTTGGAGAAGTTTTTCATGGTGGTTATCTTTGCTGGTGGTGTTGGTGAGATGTGAATTTCCATGGTAATTAGTTTGTGGTCGGATCTTAACGGGGGAGGGATTGACTATTGGTGTTGAGCAATGGTTGCCGAAGTTAGTAATAATCAGGTAAAGGATGTTGCTTCCTCTAGTTGGGGCAATAATGAGCTGGTCCAGCGCATTGAAATTAATGAATTCCAGGAAGCGTTGTGCAAGTGTATTGGTGCATGAGTAGTTTTTACAGTTGATGGAGGTGTAGTAGAAGTCACCCAGTATGAGAATGTTGGGTTGGACCCCAATAGTTTCCAGTGTGCTTAGGAATGTAGAGTGAGAGTCTTGGGACATGCCTGGGGACCTATAGTAGGCTACAACCTGAATCGCTGTCTTACCCACTGTTAGTTGTACCGGAAGTATCTCCAATGCATTATGCTGGGCTACTAGTCTGGAGGTGTGCATATCTGTTATGAATACAGAGACTCCTTGCCTTTGAAGCTTCGGTCCATGTTCTAGGGTCAAAAGGTGCGGAATGAGTTATAGCTTGGTAGCACAGGGTTACTTTCTGCTGCTTTAAACCAGGTCTCTGTTACAGCACAAATGTCGATGTTCTCCATTTTGAGGAATGCTTCAAGTGAGTGCATCTTGAGATTTAGACTTCTAGCATTGAGCAGAATGACCCTCAGATTGCATTTATTTATAGCTGTTACAAAGGTAATTTGGTCTTTGGAACACTGCCTAAAAAAGGCACTATAGGGGTGGCAAGAGCCTTAGCCAGTATCTGGAAACCTAGGGGGTGACAGATGCAGGCCATCTCTGGCAAAGCATCGAGGTCTGTCAATCGTGTCATCACAAGCAGACAGATACTGGATCCCCTTAGAATGACACCAGGAACTTAGCTAATTGTTGAAGTCAGTCATTTTCTGCTTGTACTGCGGTACTATTCTGGGCGACGGTAAGATGTTGCTCAGGGCTATGGTCATACCTGCTTGAGCAACATAATCCAAGAGCTCCTCCATGTCTCTTTTCACGTAGGCCAGTGAGGAGTGTCTTAGGTCATTCACACCCACATGGACAATGACAGAGTCATAATTTTACTTGTTGTGGAGTGACCTGAGTGTGTGTGTTTTGTGTCGGATCCTGGCACCTGACAGACAGCTGACTGTTACCTTCTCATTATTCAACCTAGTGAGTGGGATATCAGTGTATCTCACTATCAAGTTACCTATGATTAGTGTATAGGGCAAGCTGTTTTGCCTTAGGGGCTTAGGTTGAGGGGCACACTGTGTAGGTGAGCTATATGTCTTGTGATTTGTGCTGTGTTGTGGTTGTCAAGTGCATTTCTGATTTGGAGGTCTCTGCTGTTTGGGTAGATTTCTTTGAGAGCATCAGCGAAGGTGGGTGTGTGGTTTGTGTTTTTATGTGAGAGCTGTGATGGTGGGTGTTCTAGAGGGCTATGTGTTCCATGTGGTGTGGTGCAGGTGTTGACCTTCTCCTCTTAACCAGCTCTTCCGGTCTTGGTTTGAGAGTGCATGTCTTCTAGTTTGGATATATAAGTGTGCCTCTCACAAGTCTAAGTGTTGGGAGGTAAGAGGAGAGCATTGTCTGTATACATGAGGCAGTTGTTACACTGCCTTAGAATGCCCAAGTTCACCAGGTTAATAGGAGAAAGCACAGGGAACAGGAGGAATGGTCATTATTAATAAGTACTGGAGCTGTTTCCTTATAGGATGTTTAGTGCTGTTAGCACTTAGGTGTGCTACAATAATTGCTACAAGAAGCCAGATGAAGTGCTAGGCAATAAGCTAGTTAAATGCAAGAGAGAAGAGAACAAGCGAGATCTAAGGGAAAAATTGAAGAGCAGACTTTCTGGCACCAGTAATAGTTTACCCTAGCTTAGTGGTGCTGCACAGCGCACAAACCTGTGCAAACACGGGCTTTTAAAGCAGAAAGTTGTATGGGAGCTAGAAACCTCTCCTCTTGTGGTAGATAGGCTACCTAATGCTTACCACTCCCACTGATAAGCTGAGAGGCTTCCCTCTAACACAGAAAGGTCTGGGGAACTCAAAAACTACAATACAGTCCTGAATACAGCAAATCTGTATCTTGACTACTCTAGTAACAGGAAAGGTGGGAAAACAACAGTAGCAAACAAGCAAACTGATTAAACAAATTAACCAACTAACCAATAAAAAAGCTAAAAACTTAGCCCCTTTCCAGCAGTCCTCAATCAGACAAGTTCTAACTGCACACACCTGCCACTAGGGTGCAGGGGAACCTTCTCCAAAAAAAGATGGCCTGGATTAGTGCTCAAGTTAAACAAACAAAGCTAGATTCAGCAGGTCTGAATCTAGTCTATGCTACAGCAAACAAAGCGCACCAATTTTAGAAAGAAACAGTTCAAATAAGCAGGCACAATAAGCTTTTAACCAGAAATTCCCAGCTCAGAAGGGCAGAATCTACCCTCTCCTTCCACAAGAGTGCACACCACAAACCCTATAAATGTAAAATAACTGGCCTGAAGCTCAAGTGGTTAAACCAGAACTAAGACACTTTTAGAATAACAGACACAAAGTCTTCAATCAGCAACTTCCAACATAGAAGTATGTAAACTACCTGTCCTGTCACAAGAGTGCAGACCACACTTAATTTCATAAAGATGTTTCTTGTTTAAAAAAAAAGAAAAGTTGGCTTCATTTGCAGACAATATAATTTTGTACCTAGGAAAGGCAGAAAAGGACATTTCAGTGTTGTGGAACATTCTGAGACAGTTTCAAGTTTTGGGGGGATATAAAATTAATGAAGG
This sequence comes from Protopterus annectens, assembly GCF_019279795.1. Taxonomy (NCBI): domain Eukaryota; kingdom Metazoa; phylum Chordata; order Ceratodontiformes; family Protopteridae; genus Protopterus; species Protopterus annectens. Next base: position 964,293,097 of record NC_056743.1, on the reverse strand, counting down.
CAAAACAATGGCTATAGCTATAAAATAAATACCCACATATGAACTGGTTCAGCAATAACCATATTTATGGGGACACGCTAAATTGAAGTATTTAGGAGCATGGGTTAAAATGATTTAGTTATAGCATCTAAGAATATATGGGAAGAGACTAATCCAAAGATGATACAAAAACTGAGAAATTGAAAGCTCACGTTTATGGATAAAGACAGCAAGATACAAGCAGTGAAAATGTTTTTAGTCCCTTTAGTTTTATATACAGGTCAGTCATATTTTTATTAAGCAGTGGAGAACTTGAGGACAGTAATTAATAAAGATCATAGGATCATAGGAGGTTACTAGGCTAATGGCCCTGGGGTCCTTCCAAGCCTACCCAAGAGTTTATCCCCAAAAAGAAACCTCAATCAGCACCTGTCACCCCTGTCAATAAAGGGCACAGGTGGAACCCCTTTGGATAAATTTGTGGGTTCCCATCCACTCATCAAGGCTGTGCTTGAAGAGGGTCAGTGAGGTGCTCTGTTTGATGTGTATGGGAAGTCTATTCCAGAGACAGGCTAGCCTCTGGAGACAAAACTGTCTCTCCAGCAGGTTTTCTTGATGTCGCATATTAGATTCAGGCCTTTTGAGTGGGTAGTGTATGAGGAGTTAGACTTACGGATATGGAACATCTCTAGTAGGGCACGGTCCGAGATTGCCTTGTAGACGAGACACAGTTCAATCTTGAGCAATTTGTACAATACTAAGTGGAGTGATATTGATTTCAGCCTGTCTGCATAGGACAGGTGTTGGAGGCCATGGATTCTGTTTCTGAGGCATTTCAGTGGCCTTTCCAGTTGGTGCAGATGTTTGGAGAGGTACATCCCAAATGGAGCATTATTCTCAATTATTGGTCTCATGAGGGAGGAGTATAGAGAGGTAATAACCTCCTTTTTTTTCTGGCTGCAATCCCTTTACTTATGAGATGAACCAAGTAAAAGGCTTTTCTGACCACTGCCACTACATGATGAATGTGAGGTTGTTATCAATCTCTAAGTGCCCAGGCCTCTCACCACAGGTTGTGTGGTTAGGGAGTTGCCTTTGATGTGGTAATCAATACGGGTCATGCTTTTGCTGAATGGTATGATGATACATTTTTTTGCATTTAGCTTGAGGCCATGACTTTGGCACCAATCATTAGTTGCTGTGAGACCCTCTCACAGTATGGTAACATCTTTTGGGTAATCAATGACAGCACCCAACTTACAGTCATCTGCAAACTTGGTCAGCCACAGTCCTTTTGTCTTTGTCTAGACCTCTGAGAAATAAATGCCAAACAGCAGGGGTCCCAGGACAGATCCTTGGGAAACTCCACTAGTCACAGGTCTGCTATCAGAAGTGGAGGTGCCTATTTTGACTTTGAGGGTCCTGTCAGTGAGCCAGTTGGACACCAACCTGATGAGACAGGGATTTACGCCAAGTTGTGTTAGCTTTTTGATGATGCCCAAGTTGGGGATTGTGTCAAAGACCTTGGCATAGTCAAGGTAAGCTGTATGTACTGACTTTCCCTCATCCAGGACTTTGATCACAGTCTCATAGAAGTCAACCAGGTTCAACAGGCAAGATCTGCCCTTGACGAATCCGAACTGGTTGGGGTCAAGTGTTTGGAGATTGCTTATGTCCTTGTTTATAAGATCCATAATAATATGCTCCATGGCTTAGTTGAAGGATTTTATCTTGGAGGGAAGGAGAGCAAGAGTCAAGTGTGATAAGTCAATCCTTTCAATAAAACAAGGTTGTTTAGGATTACCTGACTTGAAGGGATATTTTAGAGCTACACAGTTAAGGCTCATATACATAACACAGGCAGGAGACTATAATTCAAAGTAGAAAGGAACGATGATGAGGCAGGGTGATAACTCAAGAAATAAGGAGAGAGTGGTATATGGGATGCAGATCCTTAAGGAGAATAACAAGTCCCATGCAGAATATTATAGTCATAAAGTAGCAGAAAGTATTCTAAGAACTAAGCCAACAAGGGAATGGAAGATGGAGATTGTGCCATTAGGGATGATTGCAATTAGGGGTACATGGAATTGGCAAAGAACCCAAGATGTTGGGAGCAAATAATGAGAAAGGGAAAGGTAATAGAATGGGAAGAGGCCATGAAGACATTTTGACTGCAGGCTACAGACTGCTTTCCCTATCAGTACTGATATACTATAGGCAAAGAGAAAGGGCTAGGGGAAATCCAAAGTAAAAGACCTGCTTTGGGGGAATTTTTAGGTAAAACTAGAACAGAAGCCATTATTAAAAAAGGGATAATTAGTAGGGCATATAAAATATTGCACAATAACAATAGGAATCTGAGGAGGTTAGAAAAGTTTGGGGAGAGAGAAAGTGTAGTAGCAATTCACAAGGAAACAAGGGAAGAATATATGTAGGCCTCCCAAATATGCAGCAAAGTCTAGAACATTAAGGATTTTTGTGTGGAAATGTTTGCACAGGTAGACTCCAAAGAAATTTTCCTCACTTAGAGTGTAAATGTTGGAGGTGTGATTTGGAAGAAAGACATAACTGGCAACATATGTTTTGTGAATGTAATGAGTTGGCAGATTTTAAAAATTTCCTACAGAGTACTCTTGTCAGAAATATTGGGTGAGCAAGTGGGTGTAACCAATTTTTTTATTTTTATTTTGAGCTGGGATGTAGGATCTGAATTGCCAAGACATAGTAAGACTTTGTTAAGTTTAATTCTGATGGCTGCCAAAAACAAATTCTAGAAAATGGAAATCAAAGTCTAAAGCACCTTTATTTGAAGTAGTGAATATTGCAACACAGATAAAAGAACTGGAAGTGGGATCTTTAGAAAAGGGTAGGAGCAAATTACATAGAGAAAATGGAAATTGTTTGAACAACACATGCTGAATAATGTTTTGGAGGAGGAGTGACATTTAAGAGAAGGAGGAACTGAGCAATTTATGTAATGCTGGATTGATGATAATTGTATAAAAGAATGTGATGTATAATCTTTGTAACTGTGAACAAGTTAACATGGTTTGTTTTCTTTTATATAAATATATGTTTGCCTGTGTCTTAACTGATAATTCAATAAACACATTTAAAAAAAGACTACATTTCAAAAAAGCATACATGCCACCTTCTTTGCCAGAAAATGAACTTTAAGTATTAATGACTTTTTAATTTCTAATAACTTTATTTATGTGCCCAGCATTTTGTTCAGTCCTAAATTGATTGTCATGTGCTAGTTCCTTACTTTCATAACTTCAAAATGATTGTAAGTCTGCACAGAAACCATTAATATTTATATATCAATATAATTCTAAAACCCAATAAGACATCAGGATGCTGAAGAACTGCTTCAATTCAGTACATGTTTACTATCCCCTCACATCTCTAATCAAACATTAGCAAATAATTTTGTAGATAGTAGATTACTGTGTGCATCAAAATTGTTAAATATGTTTATCTGCTAGCCAACTAGCAGTATGGACTTTGACTCTAGATGATTGTCCCTGCTAAAGTGACACTCCGATGTCATGTGCACAAATGGAGAAAAAGGGGTTGTGGATGGATGGAAGGATTGGCTAAACAAGAGGCAGTTAATATGGGAATGCTCATTAGCTATTTTTTTAACGTTTTAAACAAAGACATAGGGTTATCTCCCAAACTGAAACATGCAGTAATGTATTACAAATGCAAACATCGTTCATTGAAACACCACCTACAAAGTGGAGGGTATTGAGCTCATCCACACGTTTTTGATTTTATCCAAAAAAAATCTGCATTTTTCAGCATTTTCTGCACTTTCAACTACAGGAAATTATAGAATAAAATATAAAAATGCTGTATAACAAAAGCACAATTAATACCACAGTTTTAGAGTATACTCAGTGAAAAAACATTGATAACTTTCCATGACTAACTACACATCTTCCCAGGCATACTGTGTGTGTGTGTGTGTGTGTGTGTGTGTGTGTGTGTGTGTGTGTGTGTACATATATATATATATATATATATATATATATATATATATATATATATATATACACACACACACACACACACACACACACACAAAAACAAATGCAGTTACACTAATATATTGGCTTAAAATACGGACCAGAGTACAAATTCACCAGAATAACCTGAGGCAGAAATATCAGTCCTTGTTAATACTAAGATAATGCCAGAGGCACTTTATGAGATGGAAAGAAAAAAAAAGAGAAATTATATAAGTAAAGGCCTGTACTGGTGCCAGATGGCTTACAAGATGAATACTGAAAATATCTCACAAACATTAGCTCATTCCTATATTCAGCACGAACATTGGTTTATTTGGAGCTTAATGACATAAATTGGAATGTCGTTTTAAATTATATAACCCAAAAAACTGCTCTTAGCAAACTCTGTTATAACACACATGAGCCCATTGAAAATAGGCTATTCTTTTTAACAATCAGAAGGCAAAGACCTTCCCCTGGCTAAAGCATGACATTAAAAGCATACTTCAGCAAAGGGAAAAATCTTGGTAAAAATGAAAGGTTGCACTACAAATCATTCCAAATATTAGCTTTTTCAGCAATTAAGTTCACAGATTAGTACTAGGCTAACTGCCTTTGTGGGCCATTTTAAGCTTAGCCAGTTACCTCATTTGAGAATTGAAACCTGCACCTTGCATCTGAAACAGAAATACCTTAATCATTATACCACCTTCCAGCCAAAAGTCATGAGATAAAATGAATATAATCAAGGCAGCACATATAAGAAGCAAATAGCTATCTTCCTCTGCCACCCCAAAACAATTCTAAAACACTCTCAAAACTGTCACAAACAAGCTTAATGACACAGATGGAGCACGCAGCAATTTAACTATCCAACTCTTGCAACAGTTCAGAATTCTAATTTTTACATCCTCAAAACCATGCCATAAAACATGCCGTAAGTCCAACACAACCTAACAAACACCTCTGATAATATTTGCTTAACTTTTTTTATTCACCTCCATTTTATTTTAGGGATATTTCATCTAAACAAGTGCAAGCAATACTAGGAAATAGTGATGTTCACAAATTAGCCAAATGTTCTTTATTTCAGCCCAACTTTCTATGAATGGCAGCATGCCTATAGCCAAATTACTCAGTCATATCTACAACCTCACCCACACCTGGGTATATAATTTTGCAAAGCTGGAAACATGTCATAATTAATCCCATACTCAAAACAAATACTCCCACAACATCTGATTATAAGCCCACTGTAATTCTTCTCTAACTATGTTATGAGCTATAAAACAGTAAATTTCAAAATATTGCTTGCTCTCAAACAAGCATCATGGTTTCCAGAAAGGGTTGTAACACCTTAACTGCTACACACACACACACACACACACACACACACACACACACACACACACACACACACTTGTTAACATTGACAACAGCTACACAGCACTGAAACAGTTCTCTACATATCAAAGTGACAGAACCTTTACAGTGCAACGTGGTATCAGTACTTCAGATAATAGAATATTTGGAACAGGCAGTCTTATGTCCTTTACTACACTGCAGTGGTGGTGATGCGGTAGCATTGTCACCTCACAGTAAGACATTGTCCTGTTCAGCTAGAGCGTCTTCTGTGTGGAGACATGCATGAATGGGCGTACCTTCGTTGAAGGTTGTGCGTCAAAGCTGGCAACTCGGCACGTAAAAATCTACTGCCAATCATTAGCGGACCGGAGTTCCGCTGTGGCGACCCCTAACCGGGAAAAGCCGAAAGACACAACAAGTCTTAGGTCCTTTACTGGTTTCTGTTTTTCTAAATAAACTCAGTCTCGATCTCCCAAATCTGACCTGTATAATGCATGCCAATGACAAACTACTAATGAAATCAGACAGCTCTCTACCAACTACAACGCTTCATAATTTCATAGTTTACAGTTGCATTTGGAAACAAACAGACATACTAAAGCACATATTCTAAGTTCGTTCAGTATACCCTAGTACCCACATAAGTATCAAAGGAATTTTTAGTTTAGGCTCAGTGAATTATTTTGCCTAATGGTAATTTATTCAACTGTCTAGCAACTGACTGAGAAATTAACCTTGTTCTATTATAAGATCTACATTTGTAGGAAAAGAAAATTCCTACCCCTAAACCTGAATGAAGAAGTTACAGGTTTGATAAAGCTCTTACCCTTCATTATGAACAGTCATATAAGCAAGACAAAGCTTACCTCTTTACCATATATAACAAACCAGGTAAACCAAACGAATGAGCTGTAGAAAGCACAAGTCCAAGGCTGACAATAAAAAATGTAAGTTTAATGAAGTAAGCACACGCTTTCGGATAACTCAATGGCACTCCTTCCTCAGACAAAAACGTTTTACATCTCTGAATAACAACCACATTTTTATACAATCAATTATGCTAATTAAGTGTGTTCAAACTAACAAATCACATAGACCCATAAGGGGGTGTGTTCCTATTACTAGCACCAGCAAACAGAGAACTTTCGTCCTAAAAGGTGCAAGTATAATAAACTAAAATCCTACTGCACCATAATTAAAAACCAACACAAAAAAGATTATTATAATCTTAAATAATCGTCAATCCAATTAACTTCTCATTAAACCTATAAGCTTAAAACCATAAAAACAATAAAAACAATAAAAACATATGTTCAACCTACCCATATTATCTTTTTAAAGACAAATTCTTTAAGATACAACTGATAGACACATGGTCATTCAGACCTGGGTACACTTAGGTGGCTGTGCGAATCTGCCAGAAAAGTTCACAGATTTCCAAAAGATTTTGCCAAGGACCACCTCTAATGTCACAATCAACTTTATTCACAACTGTAAACTTGAAAAAATGATCAGGGCAATAACCAATATGTCTAGCAAGGGCATTGTTATGATCGTCTCTAGCTATGGCATATATGTGCTCATAGATGCGCTGCTTGATTTTCCTTTCAGTTTTACTGATATAAAATGCTTTGCATCTTTGACAGCTAGCCGCATAAACAACGCCCCTGGTCTCACAATTAAATTTGCCATTAATTTTATAGACCTGGTCTCTCAGCCTAATCTTAGCATCTATGCACACATGTTTACACTGCTTGCATGACCCACACTTTGTCATGCCTACCTTGTGAGCTCTCATAATTTTTGGTTTAACTTCCAACAATGATTTCAAATTTTGCCCTCTCCTAAAGGTAATTTTAGGGCTGTCACCAAACTTGTTAAGTAAATAAGGGTCTTCAATAAACAAGGACCAATTCTTATTTAGCACTTTAGAAATAGTCAAATGGTCTAAACTAAAGGTACACAAAAATCTAGTAGCAAAAGGGGCTGTTTGGTTCTTAAGTGAAACACTGTTCTCTATGTTGTCACCATGTGAGGCATGTCTAACCATAGACAAAATTGGTTTATAAAAACCTAAACTCCTTTTATTGGTGACTTCTGATTTTATGTCAAGAACAAGGCCTGAAGGATACCCTCTATTAATAAACATGCCAGTTTAGTGCTTTTTGGTATATCTTTACCATATATAGCTAACTGCATAGTAATACAAGCCATTCAGGTTGGCAAGTATACAATTTTTTACAATCAGTAATCCTCCTTGTATATTTTCTTTGCACACTTTACATAAACAATAGATGACCTTTAGTGTATATACAAATCATTGAATTATACTCAAGAATGGGACTAACATATGCTATAAATAATTTGACAAGAGTAGTATTAGAGCTTGTTGTAATATTATTTAAAATCAACCCTACAATTTGCAGTGCTTTCTTTTTAACTGTGTAAAAGTGTTCTTTTTGACTGTTAAAATATCTGTAACCTGAACTCCTAGATTTTTATAATCTGAAACCTTTGTCTGTTCATAATTACCCATCCCATAGTTGTGAAAACCTTTAGTTTTGATGGTCCATACATATTCTACAATAAAAATCAAAAGTAGTTACATTCCTAGACAGAGGAAAAATTATCTGAGTCACTCTATATCCCTGCACCCTTAACAAAATTTTCTGTAAACATGTCAATCAGATCCCCATGCCCAAGTTACTTCTTGCCAGTTGTGAATCTATGTCCACTAGAGCAGTACACTTTTTACAAATAGTAACATAAATATTAACAAATAAATAAATACTTATTTAGGTTGCACATGCTGCATCTGTGCATTGAAATATAACATTTTCCTCAATAAGGAAAGTTTGAGTCACTTGTGTTTCTGTCCAGTCATAGATGTACCTCTACACATACAGCTAAAAGCCCCCCTGGATGTCCTAGCACTGCCTGACAGCATCACAGCAAAAATAAATAAATAAATAAATAAAAAAAGAGAAAAAAATACCACTTGCAAAAGTACTTCAATAACACATGGAATCGGTTAATAAAAAATGGACCATGTTGTAAACTGCAATAAAATTACTGTTATATTATTCAAATCCCAGCAAGGACTTAAAAAGTAACTCAATAATAAGTATTACAAGCTCATTAGGAATAAATACTTCTATCAACAGTAACATAGCTGAGATACTTCAGCATTCTGTTCCAACAACAATCTCACATTCTGCATACACACTGACTGCACTACAGTATATGCTCTGACCCAATTAAAATTTGCCTACCAGCATTCAAATCTACTACCTTCTGAAATCCAAATGTTGATTCTGAAAAACAGAGTACAGTTTACCAGTAGTTTACTAAATTCATCTCAGAACAATAATATCCTATAATTTACAGTTAAAAAAATCTGCCACTTAGCTTTAACTGGAGAAAATAAAATCCATTAAGAACACACCTTGTACGCTATATATTGGAGATTATTTAATAGGAACTTTACGTACAGAACTTTTTTAACTGCTATTAGAGTGGCCAAAATGAGGAAAAGAAAACTTATCTGAATGTTGGAGATGTAAAAAAAAACACTGTAATGCTAACTGGTCACATGTTTTATAACTTGTTATATGATTTGTAAATTTTGGGAAAAAGGTACAAGATATTTTAAAGCTTATAGTATGAGTCTTTCATTTTAACAAAAGAGATGGTTTTATTTAATATTGTGGAATAAAAAATAAAAAAAATACTTCAACTTGGACAATTCTTGTGGATAGGAAAACTATTGCAAGAAACTGGAAGAATCTTTCAGAACCTATATCTGAAGATTTTCTTATATTCTTGAAAGACACAGCAATCAAAGAAACAATAGTCAAGAAGAACAGAATTTTCCCTAATAACTTTAAGGACAATCCTTGGTTGAAAGTAGCAGCCTTCATTGATTTTTTTTTCAGATTAAATTTAATTAGATTATTTTGTTCTTAAAAAATGTTTTATTCATGGCTTGTATTAAATATCAATAATTTCTTCTCAGGCATTTTGTGTATAATGCAAATAGATAAATTGGTATTTTATGTATTTAAAATTTGCATTGTTTATTCAATTACTATATTATATTTTAAAATTCAACATGATCTGTAACCATTTCTAAAAATTAACAAAATACTTTAAGTGAAAAAAAAAATCTACCATTTCATTAGACTGGTAAACCCCAGGGAACATTACTGCAGTACTTTATTGAAATCTAACTGCAAGGATTACACTTCTTCTCAACTTTCTAAGAAATAAGATAAGAAACTATGCTTATTGCCCACTAGTAGCATCAATTCTTAAAATAAAAAAAAATAGTGTATTCCCTTCACTCAAATGTAAATGGTACTATCACCCTGAAAAGGCCTTTGTTTTCAAAAATCATTGGAGAAACAGTATTCACTAAGCACCAGCAGCTGAAAATACTATACATCAGAACGTTAGAAAAAGCAGCATTTCTTCAACATTCAAAAATAAGCTATTATATCACCCATATAAAGAACTAAAATTATGCCATTTTGTTACAGGCTAAAATAATAGCACTGAGCAGCATGAACACTATACTCAATATTCCAAAGACAACAGTACAATCCCAGGATTTGTATCTGGAAAGTCCACATTTTGGTTTGGACATCATTCTACATCTGTAAGTCCTAAAAGCATGTTGTTGTGATTTCATCAAATACATAACTATGGGGATTTCAGTTTATTTATGCTCTTCTCTATTTGCCAATAATGTGTTTATGTATTCTTGTTTGTCTCCAAATACTGGATTATTATTTCACTTTTGTATAATATATGCAAGTAACTGCCACCCACTTGACCCGGGTCACGCCTGAAAAGGCTATTTGGACATGCCCACCAACCCATTTACCAAAAATAATATAACAACCAGTGACTAATGAAATTATTTTTGAGCTATGATTCAGAGTTGGAATTGCCTAGACATAGAAAGGCCTTGCTGAGTCTAATTATGATGACTGCCAAAAAAGCAATAACTAGAAAATGAAAATTAAAGTCTAAACCAACTTCACTAAAAGCAAAAAAGATAGTAACAGAGATAAAACAACTGGAACTGGGACCTTTAAAAAAGGGTAGGAGTAAATTATGCAGGAAAAAAATGGGAAATGTGGGACCACTACATGCAGAGGAGGAACAATGCTTAAAAGAAGGCAGGATCTGAATGAGCTATATAATGTTTGGCTGACAAGACTGGATTTATTAAAAGTGATGTATAATGTTTGCAGCTTCAGTTGTGCTGGCACGGTTTGTAAGGTATAACGTTTGCAACTGAGATTGTGCCACTATGATTTATTTTCCTTTATATAAATGTAAGATTGTCTATGTCACTCATAATTTAATAAAGATGTTTCTTGTACAAAAAAGAGCAACCAAAACAACAAACAAATGCATAGACAAACAGATGTATAAATAAATACATAAATAAAAAAAGTGGATCAAAGAGATGAGCTGTGTTTTGAGTAACAGACTGATCTCTGTAGGTTAAATCTAGAAAGAGTGAAAGAAACAATCAGTGGAGGATATAAATCCTCAGACATAGAAAATTAGGTATTCACAAGCATTTTTTTTTTATTTTAATTGTCATAAGAATAAAACCAACTCTTCAATACGTTCTGGTATAAAAGAGGACAAGTTCTGGTATAACGGACAGACAAGAGCACTATAATAAAACCACTTTAGCTTATTGCAGTGTGTTAGATATCCTAGAGGGCTGGATGTGTGTAATTAGCTAATATCCCTAAACAAGCTTCCAGCCTTGTCTTGCTGTTGGATAAATTAGAAATTCTAGTACACACTGAAATCTTTGAGTACTACTGCTACAGTTTCTTTTTCTTTCAAATTGTTAGAAATCCTTAAAGCTTTGGCAAAGACTTACTGTTATTTACAACACACACATCACTATACAGTAGAATCAAACTTCTTTACAAAGGAATGAAACTGCTTTACAAGTAAAGCATGGCAGAAACATCAGATGTCCAGCTAGAATGTATGATGCTCCTGCTTGACAGAGTGTGTCCATAGAGGACCACTGGGTGAAATTCCATTAATGGTTTTACCCAGGATAAGTATCCTTTACTCCAATCTTAATGGTCAAACTATCACATGGGCTAAGCATTTCCTGTCGAAAATGACACAGTTTTCTCAGTGATATTGTGAATAATAATGGTAAATAATGTTAATTGTGTATATATGTATATACATAATATATATATATATATATATATATATATATATATATATATATATATATATATATATGTATGTACTGAGTTCATTTTCTATTCTAACAGCACTGAAGAAGGGTTATTCCCGAAAGCTCTGTTTGTTATTAATGTGAGTTTTTTCTTATTCGCTTTTTTTCTTGGATACTTGAACTGGTGAATATAGAAGAGATAAATCCATTGGTTGAAGTTTCGTTTTGAATAATAATGGTAAATGCAGGATAAGCAAACCTGGAAGTTTGTGAATCTTCCATTTTAGGTGATAGAGTCAAACTATAGAGGTGGTCTGTGAACAAGTGTGGCTTGTTTGTTTTAACTCTTTACTTTAACAAGAGCTGTAAGATGTTTAAACTGCTTACATCTTAAATACTGTTAGGGAAGCATACTGAAACACTGCTGGCAGAATCAAGGCATAAATACAGCAAGTCTCAGGATATCCTGAAATGTAACTGTTAATGCAAGTGAAGCAAAAAAAAAAAACACCAGTTATTATTCATGAAATTATTTCTGCAAGATACTAAATACACCCAAAGTAATTTCGCTTCTGTTTTATTTTCCTTAAACTAAAGCCACCTCTAATCTCAATGTATCTATCTATATATGAAATACATAAAATGATTGAAGTACTGACAAACTGAAGAACATAACACTGAACACAGCACATCAGACATTTAAAACACCAAAGTTAAACAGAGTACAACAGGCACAAGTTGTCCTCTTCCAATCCATTAACCCTATCACTAACTCAAGCCATACTTCAATGTAACAGTGGTAGTGTTAAAGGAAGAGTTTCTCAAAGGCTGGGCATAGGGTTAAAGCTAGGGGCAGGATTAGTGTTAGCATGGATTAGTAAGGTGGAAAGGAGGGCTTCACCCTAACCCTAATCTGTCTCTGCCCCTAACCCCCACCCTACACCACACTTTAGAAACACCCTTCCCATAGCACTACTACAACACACAACATCTCAGAACACATTCAAAACATACGAACAAATACACACACATGCACACACACAGAGAACACAACTATCACCTAAGTTAATCTTATTCTAACCTTAAAATTCACACACACACACACACACACACACACACACACACACACACACACACACACACACTCACACAGACACAAAATCTCGAAATGCTGAAATTCGAGATGTGGAAAGTGCATAATCACGAATTCGAATATCTCAAATTCACGGTTATGGCTTTCCATTACGTGATGTGCAGTGTTTACGTTGGATGTAGTTTGATGTGGTGTATGGATTTGCATGGAATGTAAGGCAAGTTACTGTTTTTAAGGGTTTTGGGTGGGACCTTGAGAGTGTGTTAGATTGTTTTTAAGTTGTATGTGTGGGTTAGGCTGGGTAGGTTAATGTATGAGTGTGTAATTGTTGGATGTGTTGGTGTTTGTGTTTGTGTGTGTGCAAGGGACTGTGGAATGTCTGGGTGTGAGTGTTCTGTCTGTTACTGTTTGTGCGATCTCGGAGTTAGTATATATAAGTAGGGGGTGGGGGCCACAGCCATGTGGGGGGGGTGCAGGGGTGCTTGTCCCCCTCCTTTTGTGTATTGTAGGTATTTGCATGTTTGGCGGGAGTTTTTTTGTGTTTATTTGTTTTGTGGTGTGGGTGTTGTGGTTTGTGTGTGATGTGGTGTATGCTATGTGTTCAGGTTTATGGTTTCGGGTTTGTGAAGTTTCATTTTTTTCAGCTTTATGGTCTCGAAATGCTGAAATTCGAGATTTCAGCATTTCAAGATTATGAAGTGAAACCATATATATATATATATATATATATATATATATATATATATATATATATATATATATATATTACTTGCAAATAAGAAGATTTCACCATTTCACAAACTGTTCATAGTATGAAGAATACAATACATTTGTGCAGGTTTAGTCAGAATGATATGCATCTACATGATTCCATCACATTACTGTAAGTTGCATGATTTTATAAATGCTAAATAAGGGAGCAAGTTGTAAAAAATATCACACTTTTGTTCACTGCTCGGACATATGAGTGGTTAAGTACCAGTTCATTTTTGTATACTAATTATGGCATTACAGTATCTTAGAGAATTCCCTTTGCTTTGATATACAGTGATTTCAATAAGTAGCAGGGGTGTGGGAAGGCATAACCCCCCCATCAGATGGATAAGTGTGACCCATTTGCAGAAATGCATTAAAAATGATTACAGCTACTTTTAAGTTTTGCATTTCTACATCAGTCATATGTTACTTTTAAAACATTCAACATGTTAATTAAATATGAAAAGTGCATAAAAGCATATACATTATCATAATAGCTTTATAAGCAAAACCGAATATACTCAAAACTCTCACCTATACAGAAGGCATTAGAGGTAATTTGTCTATCATGGTATGCTCTTTCATATGATGCAATTTATTTGCACGTTTGTCTTTTGTAATACTTGCAAGTTATATAAAATCAAGTAATTTTCATAAATAGCTATATAAATATGAATATCTCCAAAACTGCTTTTTAAAAACTTTTTCAAAAACTTTTTTAGTCATTTGTTAATTTAATTGCATTTATTTGAACTGTATTTGCCGTAGTGTTGCTACACACACGGGTGTGCTGGCCTGCACTGCAATTTGAATTGTATTTACTGCTGTTTTAACTGCTCTTCTGTAAAAAAAAAAATTCTAAGCTTGTTTCCTGCCTTTCCTGTAACTAGTCAAGTCCAGATACAGACTTGCTGTATCCAGGACTGTTGGTAAGCTTCTGAGCCCCCCAAGCCTTTCTGTGTTAGAGGGAAGCCTTCTAGCTTATCAGTGGGAGTGGTAAGCACTAGGTAGCCTATCTACCATGGGAAGAGTGGGTTTTTGGCCCTGTAATTGTAGTTCATTGGCCGTTTGGGCAGTTTTTCCATCTCTTTCTACTTTCTGGTTAAAAGCCCGTTTTGCATTTGGTCCCTGCCTTTCCTATAACTAGTGTAGTCCAGGTACAGATTTGCTGAACCCAAGACAGCTGGTAAGCTTCTGAGCCCCCCAAGCCCTTCTGTGTTGGAGAGAAGCCTTCTACCTTATCAGTGGGAGAGGTAAGCACTTGGTAACCTATCTACCACAGGAGGAGTGGTTTCTGGCCCAGAAATTATAGTTTATTGACCGTTTTGGAAGCTTTTCCATCTCTTTCAACCTTCTGATTTAAAAGCCTGTGTTTGCGCTTGTTTCCTGCCTTTCCTGTTACTAGTCTAGTTCAGGTACAAATTTGCTGTATCCAGGACTCTTTGTAAGCTTCTGAGCTCCCCAAGCCTTTCCGTGTTGGAGGGAAGCCTTCTAGCTTATCAGTGGGAGTGGTAAGCATTAGGTAACCCATCTACCACAAGAGGAGTGATCCCTGGCCCAGAAATTGTAGCTATTGGCTGTTTGAGCAGTTTTTTTCCATCTCTTTCAACTTTCTGGTTTGAAAGCCGCACTTGCGCCTGTTTCATGCCTTTCCTATAACTAGCCTAGTCCGGTTACAGAGTTGCTGTATCCAGGATTGTTAGTAAGTTTCTGAGCCCCGCAAGCCTTTCTGTGTTGGAGGGAAGCCTTCTAGCTTATCAGTGGGAATGGTAAGCACTAGGTAGCCTATCCTCCACAGGAAGAGTGAGTTTTGGCCCAGAAATTGTAGTTTATTTGGCTGTTTGGGCAGTTTTCCATCTCTTTCAACTTGCTGGCTAAAAAGCTTGCATTTGTACTTGTTCCCCACCTTTTTTGTAACTAGTCTAGTCCAGGTACAGGTTTGCTGTATCCAGGACTCTTTGTAAGCTTCTGAACCCCCCAAGCCTTTCTGTGTTGGAGGGAAGCCTTCTTGCTTATCAGTGGGAGTGGTAAGCATTCGGTAGCTTATCTACTACAACAGGAGTGGTTCCTGGCCCAGAAATTGTATCGGCCATTTGGGCAGTTTTTTCCATCTCTTTCAATGTCCTGGTTTAAAAGCTGCACTTGCGCTTGTTTCCCACCTTTCCTGTTACTAGCCTAGTCCAGATACAGAGTTGCTGTATCCAGGACTGTTGGCAAGCTTCTGAGCCCCACAAGCCTTTCTGTGTTGGAAGAAAGCCTTCTAGCTTATCAGTGGGAGTGGTAAGCACTAGGTAGCCTGTCTACCATGAGAGGAGAGGTTATTGGCCCAGAAATTGTAGTTTATTGACCATTTGGACAGTTTTCCATCTCTTTCAACTTCATGGTTTAAAAGACCATATCTGTGCTTGTTTCCCATCTTTCCTGTAACTAACCTACTGGGTAGCACTAGAAAGCCTTAAACTCATACAAGCCTTCTAGCTTAGAAGAGAGACTTAGGAGTGATTAAGTATCAGTTTTCTGTACTTTCCTGCTATACTTAACTGTTTTCCAACTAAACACAGATTTTCCAGCATTTATTGTGATTTAAAAGCTTGTTTTTTTCACATATTGTACTTATTTGACTGCCTGCACTTTTAAAAAGTTGTTTTTTGTTTAAATAATTTGTTTAACTGTTGTACGCTACACACTAAAGTGTGATAGCCTTTTCTTATTGTTTGTAGTCATTTAAAGCTGTTTTAAGTGCATTTTTTACTGTTTTTGCCTTATCTTTTCAAAAAAAAAAAAAAACAAATTCTTTGTTTCCCGCCTTTCTAAGCTAGTATAGTCCAGTTTTCAGGCTAGTGCTGGATTCAGGGCTGTGATACTAGTTTCTGAGTTGCCCATACCTTACTTGTATAGAAGGAAGTTTCTCTGTTCACCTGTGAGAGAGGGGAGTTTGAGCAACCTATCTGTCCCTGGAGCCCAGAAATTAGTAGTTTATTGGCCATTTTGGGCTAATTTCTATCTCTTTCATTTCCCTACTATAAAAACCACATTTGCATGGTTTTGCGCACCGGTTAAATGTTTCCCGGCTCCACTAATTCTCCTTTTCAGTTTTTCCCTTGAAACTAGTCTAACCCTCAACCTAAGCACTCAAAAAGTCTCCTACAGCCCAGCACTTGCTCAGACCTAATAGCAAGCACAAATATACAATGACACTGATTGCCCAGCAGGGCAAGGCTCTTTATTCACCCCTCACCAACCAAGCGACTAAGCAGCTCACCCTACTATTCAGGCATGACCAAAGGGCAATTTCAGGTGTACTCTCCAGTCCAGCTGGTGAATCTGGGTATCCTGAGGCAATGTTACAACTGCCTCATGTACACAGACAGCCCTCTCCTCCTACCACAAAACACTAACATATGCAAGAGATGCAATTATCCAGCCAAACTTCATAGGTTGGTACTAGGCTATTAGCTAAACTGTCTCCACCCAAGACTGGAACAGACAGTCAAGCTGAGAAGGTTAACACTTGCACCACACCTCCAGCTGCACATAGACCTACTAAAACAGCACTGGCAAAAAATACACATAAATACACAAAATCATACTCGGAGGCTCTAAATAAAAACCCGCAAAAGCATCAGAGACCTCCAAAGTAGACACCCAAACAACTTGCACCTCCTGTCACAAACCAGACAACACAGAAAACACAAAATCAGTGTGCTGCACAATCACAGCCCTTAAGGCAAAATAACATAACTAACACACCAGTAATAGGTGACTATAGTCAGGCACACTGACATCCCATTCACTAGGCTAGACAAGCTGCTTGTCGGGAGCCAGAATCCGCCACATAACACAAGTACTCAGGTCACTCCAGAACAAGTACAAATATGACTCTGTCATTGCTCATGTTGGTGTGAATGACCTGTGACGTACCTCCCTGGACTACATGAAAAGAGACATGGAAGAGCTCTCTGATCATGTAGCCCAGGCTGGTATGACCCTGACCCTGAGTAGCATCCCACCCTCACCAAGAATGATACCTCAGTATAAAGTAAAAATGATCAGTTTCAACAATTGGCTAAGCTTCTGGTGTCATTCAAAGGGGATCCAGTGTCTGTCAGCCTGGGACGACATGCTCAACAAGCTGCGTTGCTTCATAGGAAGCAGCTTGCACCTGTGGCCCCTAGGCTTTTGAATAATGGCCAAGGCTCTTGCTGCCCCCATAGTGCCTTTTTTAGGCAAGGCTCAAAAGTCAAACCCACCTCCATAAACAGCACAATTAACAAAAAACTGAGGGTTATGCTACTCAATGCCAGGAGCTTAAATCTCAAAATGCACACGCTCGAAGCACTCCTCAGTATGGACAATGTCAACATCTGTGCAGTAACTGAAACCTGGTTCAAGGCTTCAGAGAGCACCCCAGCTCTACCGGGCTACAACTCATACCACACGTTTTGGCCACAGAACACAGACCGAAACACAAAAGGAGGGGGGTGTATCCATATTCATCAAGGATACCTACACCTCCAGATTAGTGGTGCAGCATGATACCTCTGAGATCATCCATGTGCAACTAACATCGGGCAAATCTGCAATGCAAATTGTGGCCTGCTACAGATCACCCTCCATGACCCAGGACCACCACTCCACCTTTCTGGAGACACTAGAAAACATGAAGGTCCTACCGAACACCCAGATATTGGGTGATTTCAATTACCCTACCATTCATTGGGAAAACTACTCGAGTACAAACTCCCAGGCCCAGCTCTTCCTGGAATTCATCAACTCAAATGCCCTGAATCAGCTGGTAAACTCCCCTACCAGAGGTGAAAACATATTGGACCTGGTCATCACCAACATGGGCGACAGGTGTTCCACACCGGAGGTCAACCTGTCACTGGTTAGATCAGACCATAAACTAATCACTCTGGATGTCCACACCCCACCACCACCCCCAGCTAAGGAAACCACAGTAAAAAACTTTTCTAAAGCAAACTTCACCTTACTTAAGACAGAAGTGGTAAGTTTCACAGCCCCCACATTAAAGGATAATGCAGCCCAAGATGCAGAAACCTTTACAAATGCACTCTATGAGCACCTACAAGGATGCATGGATCATGCCATCCCTAGCAAAACCAATACTCACTCCTCTAAGAGAAGAAAACTAGTTTGGTGGACCCCTGCAATAAATAAAAGGAGGAAACTAGTTCAGAAAAAAAAACAAATCCCAAGAAGGAAAGACATCCCTGATCAGAATCAGTAAGAAACTAAGGTCCCTCATGAAATCATCCAAGACTAACTTCAAAAAGAAAAATAGCTAAGAATTCAAAAGATAACCACAAAGCCTTCTTTAGCTATGTTAAGAATCTAAGTGGCAACTCGCAGATATGCACTGAACTACTGCAAAATAGCACAAAATATACTAACCTACTGATATTGCCAACATCCTGGCAGATAGATTCAGTGCAAACTTCACCTCCCTCTCACCTTCAAAAGGGCCCACAACAATACCGGAAAAGTGTAGTGTCCCAAAAATCACAGATGCACAGGTGAAAACAGCCCTTTCAAAAGCCAAAAACACAGCGTTGATGGGACCAGATGGTATCCCAGGCTGTGTCTTGCATGACCTACAGAACAAACTAACCCCCCACCTAAACACGCTGTTCAACCTCAGCCTCTCCACAGACTATGTGCCTATAGAATGGCGCACAGCAAGGATTATTCCTCTCCACAAAGGAGGGGCCACAAGTGACCCTGGTAACTATCGTCCCATAAGCCTGACTAGCCTGGTCTGCAAGGCTATGGAGCGCATCATCATGGAACTCATTAACAAAGACAGTGGGAATCTCCAAACACTTGACCCAACCCAGTTCAGCTTTGTTAAGGGCAGATCATGCCTACTAAACCTGGTTGACTTCTTCAAGACAGTCACCAAGGCCATAGACAAGGGAAAGGTGGTTCACACAGCCTACCTTGACCTCGCCAAGGCTTTCGACACCATTCCCCACTCGGTTATTACAGAAAAATTCACCAGCCTGAACATAAACCCCTATGTTATGAGATGGCTTGCCAACTGGCTTATAGACAGAACTCACACGGTAAGAATAGCGGGCTCCAGGTCCAACTCTAAACCAGTCACAAGTGGTGTCCCACAAGGCTCGGTACTGGAGCCCCTACTGTTTGGCATATACTTCTCAGAAGTACAGGCAAACACACGAGGACTATGGCTAACCAAGTTTGCCAATGACTGCAAACTGGGGAGCCATAATTGACTCTCTGGCTGACATGGACATCCTCCAAAAGGGCCTTACTGAGATGGACACCTGGTGTCAAAGTCATGGCTTCAAGCTAAATGCCATAAAATGCATAGTCATCCCATTTGGGAAAAACAAAACACCCACGAATCGCCACATAGGTGACAGCCCCCTTAATACAGAAGAGGTAATAAGAGATCTGGGGACTCAGGTAGATAGTATTCTCTCCTTTGGCAATCATATTGCCAAAGTAGTTAGTAAATCCTCCTATGTGGCCCATCTAATTACTAAAGGGTTCACATCTAGAAATAAAGAGGTTATAGTGCTCCTCTACTTGTCGCTCATTAAACCCATCATAGAGTACAATGCCCCATTTGGAATGTACCTCGCAAGACATTTCCAACAGCTGGAAAGACCACAAAAGTACCTCACCAAGAGGATTACCGGCCTCAAACATATGTCCTATGCAGCCCGACTGAAAAACTCTGGCTGTACTCAGTGGCATATCACTTACTCAGAGGTGATCTCTGCCTGACATACAAAGCCATGTCCAACTCAGAATTGATGGACATACTCCACCTAAAGAAATCCAAGTCACTGTGAACCACGCGCTCTAGTGAGCTAAACCTCACCACAACAATAAATAGAACATGAAGAAAAAATATACCGACAACCATGTGTCTTTGCTAAAAATCCACAAAATAACAAGGCAAAAAGTAACTAAGCAAAGACAAGGCTCCAGCTTCTTTTTCAAATGCAGTCTGCTTTAATGGCACATAGACACAAGCGCTTTCACCATAGGCGTCTTCAGGTGTATAATTACCTTAGTTAACGCACCCTTTATATATCAAATGGCATTACATTTAATTAGTTCTTAAACACATATTACACTTTATCAGTGGTTTACAAAGTAATACATCTAAGTACGTTTGCATAAAAACATTAAATTACATTAACACTAAAAAGTACTATCAAATATATAGGGAACTATATATATATATATATATATATATATATATATATATATATATATATATATGTAAACATATAATAAAAACATACATTATCTACATAAAGGTCTATTCTTCAAAATTGGTCTCAATGGAATCACATCATTGAGACCATGTCCTGCATTAGCCCTGAGCCTCACTATTCATTCTACTTCCATCTTCTCTGTCTTATTTCTAATATCTCCCTTTCTCTTGTTAACATTAGTTGTCCCTAAAACTCTAAATTTAAAGTTATGTTCCATATTGGTTCCTTTTACATGCTTTGCTAGGGCATTAAAATTACTTCCTTTTCTAATGTGGTATATATGCTCTCTTATTCTATCTTTTAAGGGCCTATCAGTTTTTCCCACATAGAAATGATTACATACCTGACAGTTAGCTGAATAGACTATATGTTTTGTATTACAGTCAGCATTACCCCTCATATAGAAGGTCTTCCCCATATCTGGATGTTTATATTCTATTTCTGTTGTTATATAGCTACACCAGTTACACTGTTTACATGGTGTAGTACCTACTATTTCCTGTGGTACTTTTATTATCTTATTTGTACATAATCTTATTTTAAGGATAGATTATTTTTGAATGTATATTGTGGTATGGGACTTAAAAATGTTTTAATTTGTTCATCTGTAGTTAAAATATTCCAATATTTATTTATAATATTCGTATATTCTTTAATGTTCCTAGAATAACTAAGACAAAGTCTTAGATCTCTAGCCTCATAATTCTTAGTACTATTTCTTGAATCCACTAAATGCTCTAGAAGTTCTGAGAAATATGGCCTAGCTCTATTTTCTCTCACTTTTTCTATTTGATTCTCATTCCCATCAATAACAAATTCATTATAGCCTCTTTCCATTAGTTCATTCCTAGTAACATTAACCTGATGCTTAAAATCTACCTTCTTAACATTTAATCTGGAAGCTCTGTAAAATTGATTTTGTGCTACATTCTTAAAGATAAAATTAGGATGCATACTATCCTTACTCAGCAACTTGTTGATATGGCATTCCTTTCTGTACATCTTAGTACTTATTTTATTGTAAACTTCTCTAATAACTGTAATATCTAAAAAGATAACTTCATACTGGGAATAAACTCCAGTGAATTTAAGAAATTGTGTGGAAGTATTTAGATATACTATAAATTCTTTTAGTTGTTCTACAGTACCTCTCCATAAGAAAAAAAGATCATCTACAAATCTACGGAAGAATAAAACTTGATCTTTATAAGCCCCTTCTTCTATATACTCATTTTCCCATACTGACATTACCTTGTTTGCAATTTATAAATTTATGCTTGGAGAAAGTACCTTCTGGCAAAAGAATGTCATATCAATGGGTACTTTGTGCGCCAATACTAATGCAAACATAGTAATGTCAGTATGGGAAAATGAGTATATAGAAGAAAGGGCTTATAAAGATCAAGTTTTATTCTTCCGTAGATTTAAGGTATGGTTTGAGTTTGGATTTAAATAGGGTAGTTGAAGGTAGGGAGGTTAGATCAGTAGGGAGGGAGTTCCAGGTTTTACCCACTGTGTTAGAGAATAGAGAGTCTCCAGCCAGATTGTTGGTTTTACTTATCTTTACCATTAATTTATTTGATGAGCGCAGGGTCTTCACATTATTGTAGGGGGTGATTAGATTAGTTAGTACTGGAGTATATGTAGGATGACATAGTATCTTATGGGCAATAGTTAGCTGGTTTGATAGAATAAGATTTGGCAATTCTAACCACCCTAGTTGATTAAGATTGTTACAATGATGGGTTCTATAGGTAGACCCAGTTGCAAATCTGGCAACATTATTGTAAGAGCTAGCCAGCTTGCTCAGATTGCTTTTACATAGTTTGGTATAGATAGGGGGTGCATATAGTAGGGTTGAGATAAGGTGGATCTGGGCAATGGTGGTCCTGGCTAGTGGGGTAAGAAAGGGTTTGATCCTATAGAGGGAACCTAATTTTTTGTTTACTGTTTTTATAGTGTTGTTAATATGTGGCTCAAAAGTGAGGTTGTTGTCAATTAGTACTCCAAATACTTTTGTAGTAGAGTCTGGAGATATGATTGTACCATTGCTAGATGTGACTATGAAATGCAGTGGGGGGGGGCTTTGCAGGTGGGAGTAAATAGTAGCATTTTTGTTTTTTTGGGGGGTTCAGGATGAGACATCGTTGAAGAGGCCAATTCTCTACTGTGTTAAACATGTCTTGGGTTAGGGAATGCAATTGTGATAGTGAAGAGGCTGAGCATATTAGTGTGGCGTCATCCACGTATTGGATACAGGTGGCTTGAGGTAATACAGAGTGTAGGTCATTAACAAAAATAGAAAAGAGGAGAGGACCCAATATAGAGCCTTGAGGGACACCAAGGGAAATTGGTAGGTGGGAAGACATGTTATTCTCCCATAGTACAGCCTGTTGCCTGTTATTTAGATATGATTGGAACCTTTGTATAGCAAGTGGATCCAGCAAGAAGTTGCTAAGTATGTTTAGGAGTAGCTGGGGGTTGAACATTTCGAAGGGTTTTGACAGATCAATGAAGAGGGCTGAGGACAGAGTGTTGATATTATGGTTTTTATTAATGACATCGGTGAAGGAAAGAAGAGCAGAAGAGGTGCTGTGAAATGGTCTGAATCCATGTTGGCAGGTAGCTAGTAGGTTGTTTTCTAGGAGGTGGTTTAATAGTTGTTTATGAATGCACTTCTCCATGATTTTTGCCAAAGGGGATAATATGGCTATAGGCCTATAGTTAGAAAAATCTTTGGAATTACCACCTTTATACAGGGGGATGACATGTGAGATTTTCCAGATAGATCAAATAGTTCCTTTAGAAATAGTTGTGTTAATGAGGATGGATATGGGGTAGGCTATAGCTTTGACTGCTTTTTGCAGGTATTCTGCAGGTAGTAGATCTGCAGAGAGGGTGGTGGGTTTAAGTTTCTTGATAAGGGTGCAGATAAAGGATGTAGGAACGGGGTGGAATTGAAATATTGGGGGGCTGTTAGGGATAATATTGGAAGGAGATGCAGTGTCAGGGGATAGCTGATTGGCCAAAGATTGAATGGTGTCTGTGAAAAAAGTGTTAAAAGAATTGGCAATTTGGTTGGAGCTAAGGAGATTGGAGCCTGAGGGGATGGGTGTGATTGAGCGACCTGGGTGCAAGAGTTTCTTTATACCTGACCAGAATTTTTGAGGTTTATTTTGGTGGGTTTATTGGAGGTGGCAGTAATAGTTTCTTTTATCTGACGATATGGCTTTTTTAGTTTCATTTCTTAATTGTCTAAATATTAGTTGATCTGCCAGGTTTTTAGTTGTACGCCAGCTACATGAAATACTAATTATCAGTACCAGTTTTGTCACAATAAAACTGTATAAATCAAGCCACACATTTTTTGGTAAATTACTTTGTTCCTTATTCAATCACAACAATATGATAATTATGCAAATGCTTATCATATATGCTAGAAAGAGTGCTGCTTCCATTTTATTCATTGTGGCATGACATTCTTCAGGATGCAGTTAAATTATATATCTTTTCACCAGCTGAGTATTTAATCTGTTGTAAACACTGACATAAGTAACACCTTAAGAATGCAAGGCAGTTATCACTTTTCTTTTGCAACACTAACATAGATTTTGACATCAGCATATATTTAATTGCTATTGAAAATACATCACTGACAACATTCATTGAAAGTCGAAAAAAGGCCATTTCTGTGGTAGACATAAAACAGTTACTAGCACTAACTCCCAAATGTTCTGCTTATTTCTTTCAGAGCTGGCTACAAGTTGCTTTTGCAGTTACATTAATTCTGGCATTACCTTAAGTGAGTCTTTACATTGCCTAAAGAGTTCCCTTACTCCACTGGCGGTAACTTCCTGGGTTTCATCTTGACAGCGGTACAGAGTAATACTCCACGGGTGGTGCTGACCTATACTTATCAGGAAGTTGTCATTCAGCGAATGGCAGTTTTTTATCTGAATTGTCCTCCCTGAAAAACAAAATCACACATTTATAACTCCTATGCAAAAAAGTCTTTAACTATATTATATTCTCCTATACTATAAAATTATTGAAAGGCAATTGAAGACCTTCATTGAACTGATATCTGGACAAAAAGCTTATCTGCTACCATATAATTAAGTCAGACATCATAATCTGGGATACACTTTTCGCTTTTTATCAGACAGGAGATGGACAGTTAACAGAAGAATGATATTCAGTTGGGGAAAGCTTAAGAATCAAGATTAGACTATGCTTTCATTTTTCAAGGCGGAATTTGGTACACACTGAAACATTACATGTTGTTGAATCTTTCACAGTTAAAAAACCCAGCTATAAACTGGTGTTATAACAAGATGGCCACTATAACAAATACAGTCTAAATTTCCCAAACTCCATCCATATCCCAGCTAATCCCCCAACCCCCATCCTTATGGTGAACACCAACTGCAGCCCATGTTCATCAGTATCATAAGCATTTATTTTAATTTCTGTATGTACTTATATAAATGAAAATATACTTCAGTCCAGCAGAAATACAAAACAAAGCAGTCTATGAAACCAGCAACTTGACATATTTTGCACATATCTCCTACTCTTTGCAATTTAATTAGGGAATGTATGCATTTTTATTATCATTTTCATTTTGGACCAAGAGCAACAGTGTACTGGTAAGCTATGCCACATTTTCATCTTTTTTTAAATATTAGATGTCTGGTGCAAAAATAGATTCCATAAAATCCATTATCCTGAGTAATATCTCATATATCATACACCTCAGGCAGCATTAAGGAGTATAGAATGATTGCATATATACAATTATTGTTACATAGCTGTTTTAATGAAAGTACAGTTGTGTACACTTACCATAAATGTAGATGTTTGAGTGTATTCACTGTTGCAGTCATCACATTTGGGTTATCCCTGCCAGGACAGCCCTCGGCCAAAAAATAGGAGACTTAGTATTTCTGCATCGGTTGCTGTCGCTTGAGGACTGATGTCAGGTCATCAGTAGTATAAAGTAAGGCAGCCGACACCATTAAATCAGTTTTTCTTGCCCTAACCTGTCAGGAGTCCCGGTGGAAGAATATCACCAGTGAAAAATAAATACCGATATGTCGCTTGTAAGGAAGGAGAACAACAAGGATGAATGGTACTAAAAGGAGAAAGAGAATAAGGGGGATGGAGGGAGGGAAACCAGGACTGCAACAGTGAATACACGAACATCTACATTTATGGTAAGTGTACACAACTGTACTATGTTCTTCATGTTTCACTGTTGCAGTCATCACATTTGGGTAGATTCCCAAAGCTGAGGAAATGGGTGGAGGCAGTCAAGGAAACTAGGGGCTGGCTAGGATGACCTGCAAGACTGCTTAGGCAAACCCTGGATTTGGAGAAGAGAGGCAAGTGGTAATGCTTGGTAAAAGCGTGAACAGATGTCCAGGTGGCAACCTCCAGGATGTCCCTGGTGGGGACACCTCTGAGGAAAGCTGCAGAGGTGGAGGCTGCTCTGGTGGAGTGTGTCCTGACCCCTTGGGGGGGAGGCTTTCCATGCTGTTTGTAGCAGAAATGGATGCAATGTGCTATCCATTTGGAAATGGTTTGCGTGGAAATGGCTTTGCCTCCTGCCCCTGTAGCAAAGCTAACCAGCAACTGATCAGACTTTCCGAAGGATTTAGACCTGTCCAGATAGAATCTGAGCTGTCTGTGTACATCTAGAGAGTGAAGAATCCTTCCCCCCTTGTTCTGGGGATAAGGAAAGAAGGTGGGCAAATGAATGGATTGGTTGAGAGCCACACTGGACACCATCTTGGGCATGAAGGATGGGTTAGTTCTGAGGGATACTCTGTCCTTACAGAAGATGAAGGGTTCCACAGCCATGAGTGCTTGCAGCTCAAAAATTCTTCTGGCTGAAGTCATGGCCAGAAGGAATGCTGTCTTCCAGGAGAGAAATTTTAGCTCTGCAGAAGAAGCTGGTTCGAAAGGGGGCTAGGTGAGCTTTTCCAAAACAAAGTTAAGGTCCCAAGCTGGTGTTGGTGCCCTTCTGGGGGGCCTCAAGTTGCTAGCCCCTCTGATTGACTGTTAGATCAAAGGGTGTGAGAAAAGGGGCTGCTCAGTGGGAAAATGAGCAGAAATAGAAGATGCATGAATTTTTATAGAGGAGAAAGAGAGACCACTGTGTAGTAGGCCAGCTAAGTAATCCAGGATGAGAGGGAGGGAGGGCTGTGCCATATTGGCTCCCTTAGCCTGGACCCAGGTGCAGAACCATTTCCATTTATCTGCATAAGACTTTCTGGTGCTAGGACATCTGGCCTCATGGATAACATTCAGAACCTGTTTACTGAGAATGGCAGATTGTTTTGGGGTTAGGGAATAAGCCAAGCTGCCAAACTGAGTGTCTGTAATTAGGGATGCATGAATTTCCCTTCCCTCTGGCTCAGGAGGTTTAAAATCCGAGGAAGACGCCATGGAGGCAGTGGGGACAGGCTGCACAGCAAGGGATACCAGTGTTGTCGGGGCCAGTCTGGAGCTATAAGAATGGTCCTTGGTTTTTCCTCCCTTATATTGAGCAGTACCCTGGGGATGAGAGGTAGGAGAGGAAAGGCATAGACCAATAGACTGACCCAGGGGAAGGACAGGGTATCCACTTTCCAAGCCATGCAGTGATGCTCCCTGGTGCAGAATTTGCTGAGCTGATGATTGGTGTGGGAGGCAAAGAGGTTGACCTTTGGAGTTCCCCATTTCTGAGTTATTAGGGTGAAGGTACTTCTGTTGAGTTGTCACTCTTGTGGGTCCAGAAGGTTTCTGCTTAATTGGTGTGCCAGAGAGTTGAGAGAGACTGGTAGGAATTGTACTAACAGGAGTATTTGCATGGATGAGGCTGTGAGCCAAAGTTTCATGGCCAGCATGCATAGAGAGTAGGAGTGAGTCCCTCCCTGCTTGTTGATGTACCACATGACTGTGGTGTTGTCTGTTTTGATCAGGAGAACCCCTGGAGAGAGAAGGGGTTTGAAAGTTATCAAGGCGTGTTGAACAGCCATCATCTCTTTTTGATTGATGTGCAGAGGGATTTGCCGTGGGCTCCATTGGCCCTGACTGCACCTGCCATCACGGTGTGCACCCCAAGCATAGTCTGATATGTGATATGTCTGTGGTGAGGGTCTGGGTGGCGGGGGGGTGGGGAGAAGGGCAGTCACTTGTTGTGGCAGCATGCTTTTGCCCCCCCAAAGAAAATCCTTTCTGAGGCAAGGAATTATAGGTAGAATTGTTTCCAGCTCTTGAGGGTGTTGACACCAAAGGCTCTTTTGGTACCATTAAAGTTTCTTCATATGCAGTCTGGAATATAGAATGAGTAGTATGCAAGATGCCATGAACCCCAGAGTTTCCAGGATCTTCCCTGCAGATAGCTGAATAAGACAATCATTTAAGTATGGGTAAATTTGAATATTTCTTCGTCTGCAAAAGGCAATGGCCAGAGCCAGATATTTTGTGAAAACTCTGGGAGCAGCAGATAAGCCAAAGGAAGTGCAGAGAACTGAAAGTGTTGAAACCACACTGCAAAGTGTGTTTAGTTACTTGACTTACAGAATGCATTAAGTCTTGTAATTCTTTAGATTCTGCCCAAGCAGGAAAGGAAGACATTTTTTGTTTAAGGAGTTCCAAAGTATGTTGCTGATATTTCAGCATTTGGAACTGACAATTTAGTGCCCTGATAGCAAGAGTAGCTGAGCTGTATACTTTTTTACCCCATCTGTCCAATGCTCGGGAATCCCTGTCTTAGGGGGTGGGATTCTTAGCAGAGGTTGCTTTAATCCCTTTTGGCCCTTGAGAAATGACCTCAGGGTCAGCTGTGGGATTTTTAAAAAGATATTTGTGTGAGTCAGGGACTCTACAGTACCTGTCTGGTTTTCTGGGAGCAGGAGGTAGGGCGTCAGGAGTCAAGCTGGATTCAAGGAAAATATCCTCCACAACATCCAGGACTGGGGGGATGGCCAAGGGTCTGTGTTGCGAAAGATATAGGAATTCCCTGAGTCTCTTTTTAGACTGAGGGCAGTCCTGACTCTCCCATTGAAAATGCTCCCTTAAAGTATGCAGGGTTTCCCCAAAGGAAAAATCCTCTGGGGAGAGGCTGAAGGAATGGAGTCCTCTGCATCAGAATCCTCATAAGTGGAGAGGGGTTGCATGTCTTCATAGTCAGATGCATCAGATTCATCTGACTCTTGTTCAGACAAAACTACAGGGGACAGATCTCTTTTCCTTTTTGAGGGGGTAGCCTGGCGTCCCCTGATCAGTATGATAAGGTCTTCCACCATTTTAAGCATTTGAGACTAAGGCAAGGTAGCAGGCACCTGAGAGTGGGTCATCAGTTTCTCGGTTTTGGTTCAGACCCTGGGCCTAAGAAACTCTGTCATTTTTGAAAGAATGGTAGTTGCAAAAGAAGATGTCAGTTTCTGTTGAGATTCGGTAATGCAAAGGACTTCCTCGAAAGATGGTGCCAGCTCAGTGGCTCTGGACCCATCCAAGGTAGAGACGACCACAGGATCCTTAGTCAAAGATGAGTTTTGTGACATACCAGACTCCAAAAGGGTCTCAGTAGCAGCCTGCAAATCAACTGAAGTGGGCATCAGGGGCTGTGAAAGCGCATCACTGAGGTACCAGAGGGCTGACGACTAGCTTAACGGAAGCATCGTTGGTAGATTTGGACCTGTGCGGTCTGTCTCTGTCTTTATCTTTACATTTTTTTGGAAGCTCTACTGTTGGATGGCTTACCAAAGCCATATCAAAATTCGAGGACTGTAAACAAAAATATCTGACTACAATAAGGGCCCAAAGATAGATAGTTCTGGCGTTGAAGAAAGCACAGAAGTGACCACGGGGGACGTCATGGTCTGGTCCTAAACAAGTGATGCAGTAAGAATGGAAGTCTCGGTGTGGTATGTGCTTTCCACAGGTGAGCCAATTATTAACTTTTTCTAACATCTGTTAGTGCAAGAAAAAAGGATCCTCAATGGGGTACTTAGCTTTAGAAGACTTCCACTTCAATTCGGAGACGAAAACTCAGGTAGAGGCCGACCTGCACTCGTGTGAACTGCTTCTGCTTCGGGCTCCATGGCAAGAAAGACTGATGCAATGGCATCTGCTGCCTTACCTTATACTACTAATGACCTGACATCAGTCCTCAAGTGACAGCAACCGATGCAGAAATACTAAGTCTCTGGTATTCGGGCCTGCCGAGGGCTACCCTGGCCGGGATAACCCAAATGTGATGACTGCAACAGTGAATATCAAATGTTTCCTATTAATTCTGCATATTGAGATATACAGTAGTAAACTGTTACTTGCTTGTCTTTATCTGTTTGTAAGTTTGGATCTTTTCTCCCTGGGCCTCCACTGAAAATGGACATGTATCCAGTCGGACTATCCCGGTCGATAAATGTAAAATAAAATAAAATAAATAAATAAATATTTACAGCCATTTTATATATAATCTTTGAGGATAAATCCTTAAATACTCCATCTTAGTTTTTCTTTTTGAATTTGAATGTAATCCTTTGCATCAGCAAGAACTTGTACAAATTGTTCAACATGCACCCCCCCATACACATTGTACAGTTTAATGTGTACAAGAGTGTGCTAAAATATAAGGCCCATTGTGGAGTCCTCCTACAAGTCAGAAGTGGCATCACATTCCATTAATGCATGAGCCAGCCAGTTGTTCTAAGCACAATGCTGCAAAAAAAAGCTGGTTGATGCTTTCTGTCCAATTTACTCTTTCCTCTGAGAGAAAGGGTTAGTCACAAGGAGAAAAACAATGTCCATCCACTCGAAGATGCAGCACCATTGAAATAGATCAATATAGACAATATATTCTATAAAAAATGAATAAGATGGGATTACTTTGATCAACACTGGTATTATAAGTTTCACTGGGTAACCTTCAAGCCATCATTTGTAACAAATGCTAGGAAAAAATATATGAATCCACTCAAAAGATAAAAAAAGAAGAACTACGTGTTTCGATTTAAATTAGAATCAGTAACATTAATATTGAAAAGAAAACATACAAAAATGAAATAGAAGCAAAACTGTATAACGAAAACAAAAACCATGACAAAATGGAATGTTGTTCTTGCATGGGTTTTACCATAGTTATCATCATCTTTCGGATTTTCCCATTAGGGATCGCCACAGCAGATCATCTCTTTCCATTTCTTCCTGTCCTCTGCATCTTGCTCTCTCACACCAACCACCTGCATTTCCTCTCTCACCACGTCCATAAACCTTATCTTAGGCCTTTCTCTTTTCCTCTTACCTGGCAGCTCCATCCTTAGCATCTTTTTCCCAATATACCCATCATCCCTCCTCAGCACATGTCCAAACCAACGCAATCTCGTCTCTCTTGCTTTGTCTCCAAACTGTCCAACATGAGCTGGCCCTCTAATAAACTGATTCCTAATCCTATCCATCCTAGTCACACCAAGTGCAAATCTTAACATCTTTAACTCTGCCACATCCAGCTCTGACTCCTGCCTTTTTGTCAATGCCATTGTCTCCAACCCATATAACATAGCTTGTCTCACTACCCTCTTGTAGACCTTCCCTTTCACTCTTACTGGTTTCACTCTTACTGGTACCCGTCTGTCACAAATCACTCCTAAAACTCTTCTCCACCCATTCCACCCTGCCTGTACTCTCTTCTTCACCTCTCTTCCACATTCACCATTACTCTGAACTGTTGATCCCAAGTACTTAAACTCGTCCACCTTTACCAACTCTACTCCCTGCATCCTCACCATTCCTCTACCCTCCCTCTCATTTACACACATATATTCTGTCTTAGCCCTGCTGACCTTCATTCCTCTGCTCTCTAGAGCATATCTCCACCTCTCCAGAGTCTCCTCAATCTGCTTCCTACTCTCACTACAGATCACAATGTCATCTGCAAACATCATAGTCCATGGGGCCTCCTGTCTGATCTCATCTGTCAAACTGTCCATCACCACTGCAAATAAGAAAGGACTCAGAGCTGATCCTTGATGTAATCCCACCTCCACCTTAAATGGATCTGTCACTCCCACTGCAGTCCTCACCACTGTCACACTACCCTCGTACATATCCTGTACTACTCTTACATACTTTTCTGCCACTCCCGACTTCCTCATACAATACCACAACTCTTCTCTAGGCACCCTGTCATATGCTTTCTCCAAGTCTACAAAGACACAATGCAACTCCTTCTTGCCGGTAAATAAAAAGCTGATGCAGAAAGCTATCTGAATCTCATAGCATATCCCTCAGAGTCTAAAGGGCAGGAAAAGCTACACTAGGCTGAATCAGTATGATATGTAAATAATCATCCTATGAAATGCAAAATGTTGTGGCTTTATTCTCGAGTGAACATTTTCCTAAATGTATTATTGTTGTACAGTAGCTATCCATGCTTTTTACCCACAACAAACCATGCTATTGCTGTTATCTTTACTAAAAATAATCTATGATCTTCAATACTAATTCCAGTTATCAAAACAGGCATTCTTACTAAAATAAACCTTAACTAAAAAATGCATTCAAATTAATTTTTCTTGCTATTCTTCAGTGTTTGATGACTAAACGGAGTATTATATTAAGAAGGAATTTCTTTATATTAAAGATTTAACCTCTTTAACTTTCACATCACAGCTGATCTGAACCATGATATGATAACTGTGTAACTGGACTGACCATGAAGGCTCAATTCAGTTATGGGTCAGGCAGCAAGGCAAAGACAAAAGCAGAGTGGCTGCTGTAATTCCACGGACAACTGCTATGATCCTGACCACAGCAGAAATGGAAGTATAAATGTTAGGGAATACATACTAAATCAGAGTTTGGAACATCATGGAATTGTATCCTTACTAAGTTATAGTTACATTGACATTAGTATATAAAGGGAACAATTATGTGGCAACACTGCTCCCAAATGTCAACAGGTGCAGGGTGTTTAGGTCCATTTGCAAAAAAAGGTTTAACAGAGTGTTTCATAATGACAGTTCATATGTTAGAATATCAACAACTTGCAGGACCAGGTTTTGCTTTTCCTGAAAAGGGGCACAGTCTCAAAAATTATATTTATAGCAGCCAATCAAACAGAGGGTCTCTTAGAGATAGGAAGAAAACAGACTTCTCAGCAAGATCAACACGGACAAGGAATACAAAAAAATTACAGTAGTTGGAAATCAGAAACAAATACCAGACTGTGGATCTGTAATAAACCAATGTTAGCTTTTGGCACCCTTTAAGGGATGAGCACTAAATGCATCTCTAGGAGGAAAGAATGGATACCCTGAACACCTAGCACTAAATACAAATTTAGAACATAGAAGGAGACACAAGGATACTTCATTGGATAAGCTTCCACAGAATGGCATTTTATAAATCTGGTGTAAAAATGTTGGTGTATAGTAAAATTTTGAAGAAATGTCATAAGCTTAAATGTACAGTCAGAATTGGGAAGTTGTGAAATTTTGGGACAAATATTTAAAAATTGTTAAGTACAAGTCTAGGTCATACTTAATTATGCAATTCAGTCTTAAAAGCTGATTTAACCAAGGCTCCGTGAAAGAACATTATCTATCCAAAATCACTATGTGGCATAGAAATGTGCAAGGAAAGTGCAGCTGTTCATGAGATGAGGGCCCTTTTAAGACATTTTATAAATCTGCTGGAAAAATAGTGCACTTAAAAATAAATGATAGCCAAATTAAATACAGATTCATAAAACTGGTTGCAATATTTTGATGGAAACTTTCAGAATACTCATATTAGAGGTCTACTATATATTTAATTAATGTTTAATAACTAGGTGTATAGACTAATCCAAAGAGGACTCATTTCAGCCACTGCATGGGTAAAGTGGAAAAATAAAAGCACAACTTTATAAATCAGTTCAGCAAGAATGTGTATGACATCACATGCATCATATGGACAAAGAAAAGGAAACATTAAAAAAACAGATGAATGCAGTGATTAAGTAGTTAATATTATGGTTTCACTTCATAAAGAAACACTCCATATTTGCAGATTCAGCAACACAGCCTATATGTAAGCAAAAATATTGGTAACAGTAGCTGTCTAGAAGAATAACAAGGAATTTATAAACAATGATCTCCACTACATACCAGCCTGTGTAACTCTATAATGCAGAGTAAGTACAGACATGTGCAATTCTCAAAGAATGGTGCACATAAGGAAAACATGACCTTACTAGGTGCAGATTACACTATTCTTCAATGTTCTTTAATGGTCAGACGCAACCACATCTGCAGACCACTACATAGGCTTCTATCTCAAAGTGCCAACAATGTGCAACAAGGTATGAAGGAATTACTATGCACCATGACAAATTAAAAATAAAACTCACATAAGCAGCAAATGTAGTCTGAAGTCTAAATGTAAAATAAAAAATGATATCTGGAATTCAGCTACATAAAACATGTCATCTATATACCTGTTATATACATTTGAACATGTCACATTTTTGCACCCAAGAGCATTATTTCCCTTTACAGTTAACACACATGGACACACACACACACACACACACACACACACACACACACACACACACACACACACACACACACACACACATGCATACATTAAAGATAACTAGCATCAAGTAATAATGAAGAAGAATGAGTGGAATTTCAAAGATATGTACAAAAATATGTACATTGTGCAGGCATCAATTCTTCTGGATGCTTAACTATACAAGTCTAGCTTAAGCAGGTCAAGCAAAGAGCATGTACAGTATTATGGCAACTTATCTAGGGCACACAGCAGACACTCAAAGGTGAAGTTGTAGCACACCAACAGAAAGGGCCAACATATCCATACACACACACACACACACACACACACACACACACACACACACACACACACCCTTTTTCATATGTTTGCACAAGGAGTCAGAGTGTCACTTCAACAGTGATAATCATCTAGAGCCAAGGATTACACCGCCAGGTGGCCAACATATCCATTTATACAAAAATTTTTTTCATGCGTGTAGTTTTGCTCCAAAAATCATGTCAGGAAATGAATGCAGTCACGAGATGTGCTGATGTGCTAACATTAACTGCACAAAAACAAAAAACAAAAACAAAAAAAGAACAGCACATTCAAATATTTTTAATAGTCAAACAAAAACTCAGTTAATTTGCTTGCAAACTAGTTTCACTAAAAACCACAGCTTTCTCAGTCCAAGTAAATAAATCTAGATATATCATATACTCGCCCTACTTTATACAAGTTAGAATGAATTACATGGCACACATGCACCAATACAAAGAGGAAAAAGTGTAAAAATACATGAATTTCTAAATATCAAAGAACATTCTTCCTATTTGCCAAAGTAAATAAATAAATAAACAAACAAGCTTCTAAGAAAAAAAAGCACAAAAAAATGTATTCCAAAATGCCAAGGTGTGGAACATTAACAAAACCAAATCTAAATACCAGACAACCGGAGATCACACAAAACAAATATTTAACTGCTTTTTTTCTTTATTTTACCACTAACTTCATCAGAATAAAACAAAGAATTAAAATATTCCCTTTATAGTACATGTAAACTGATTATATGTCTTAATAATGCTGACTAATTATACAATCAATGCAAAATACAAAAATTTAAACACATTCACCAATACACTGAATGAATAAATACACACAAATAATACATATATTTAGCTTACTAAATAAACAAACATTGAAAATACTGCACATTTAAAATCTTGCTAGTTTTGCAACTACCAAGCTCTTAATAGACATTTTATATTCAAGGTGTCATTCAGTCCTGGACTTGTAATAATAATTGCCATCTCAGTTCTTTATTTTCCAACTGTGTTTTATTCTCAGCTCCTGCTATGTTAACTGAAACATGGTCCATTATGGAAAAATATATTTCCAAAAATATTTACACTTCAGTGCATGTTTAGCCAGTGGGCTCTTTAACACTTTCTTCCTAATTGCTAGTGTATATTCTTAAATAAGCTGCTAGCGTTTTCTAGTTGTCTTACCAACAGAAAAACTCTTGCACACCTAACATCTGTTTTGTACCATTGACATCCAACAACTCTCTCTCTCTCCTTCCTTGCAATCATTTTGGAATGTCTTGGGAGAGGATAGAATTATTCAAATAAAAAAACACAAGAGGCTATATCAGGAGGGAAGTCAATATTAAGATTAGAATGAATGCTCTTAGAGTTTGGAAGACATGTATGCGGATAAGCTATTTTTTTCTGTTTGTCCTTTATAAGTTTTTTTTTTTCTTTACTATGATATTTTCTACATGTTTATCCAGCTTCTCAAACACAGAGACATATCTCTATTGAAAAGCATCAATCCATTCAGGATTTTCCATTAAACATGGGTACAGATCTATGTGACGGGTGCAAAGCCTGCAGATTTATAGATGTCAGTTGCTTTTTAAAGCTAGTACATTTACATATAGAATATCAGAGTAAAGGGCTTTACACCTGTAACAGCAAGTGAGTGGTGTATGTTAATAGGCATTGCAGCTGCAAGAGTTTTTATGTTGGTAAGATACTATGTTGGGACAATACCAATAGTTAGAGAAAAGTTAAATATACAAGTTGAAGGTTTTGATATTTCATCAGCTGATACTTTCAGGAAAGTAAGATGCAACGTTTGTTTATCATTAAAAGGGTTTAGCTTGGTGACTAATGACTTAGTCTGTCAGAAATGGTAGTGAAGTAAAATGTAGTTGCATAAGAGGTTATTGGATAGAGATAGATTTATACACATATTGCACTATATTGGAGGAAATGATTTAGTAATGTTTGTTACAGATGATAGATGATAATTCCTAAAATCATTTGGAAAGTTATGTGGGTATGATGTAGGCCAGTGTTACATGCAGAGGATTTAGGGATATTGTTTAATAGTTGTTTTATTCTCTGCAAAACAGTTTAGATCTCACTTTTTTCTATTTTTTACACAGTTAATAAACTTTTACATGATTTTAAAGCTATTTTTATGGTTAGATAGATAGTTCAATACTGCACATGTATTACTACTATAACCTAAAAATGCATTTTATTTGTTTTTTTAAGTATTTGATCTTATGCTACTGTACTTAGGTTTTGTTTTCAATTCAGAATGATGAAATCTCATACAGTAGGGGAGATGAAAGTGCCAAATCTATTTTAAGTTTTGTTTTCCAGTTATAAGCATCCTGGCTGTTTTAATTTTATAATCACGCCTATCATTTTTATTTACATTTCTAAATAAACTCATTGACAACATACTGTGCTGCAAATTTCTGACTGCATCATTTACCAACACTGTTTCAGTTTTAGACATATTATGCCCTCATTGTAACATCTCAGTACTTTACCTGCTAACTGCCAGAGACAAATCAGTGTGAATACAAGTCACTGTGTAACAGCGTAAACTTTCATATTCCAGCTCTGGGGGGAATGGGACTACACATCTCGCTTCTCTTAACTCCTTCTTCAAACTTCTCATTACACTGAATTCCCATAGAAGTATAAAACACAGCAACAAGCACCATATAGCAAAGATTAAAGTGGTGATGCTCAAACGAGTAAATAAGTAAAAAGCACTCAATGTCATGAGCAATTCATGAATAGGCAGGCAATAAAGTTAACTTTACATATAGTTAAAATTACACTTAAAATTAAAAACTTATTTTATTACTATAAACAGGTAAGCGCTTTCACATAGAGCTTTTCTGATGAAGCTCTATGTGAAAGCGCTTATAAAGTGATAAAAGAAGTTTTTAATTTTAAGTATCATTTTAACTATATGTAAAGTTAAGTTTACTGCCTGCCTGTTTGTGGATTGTTCGTGCCATTGACTGCTTCCCATAGAAGTATATTTTAGCTTTCTCAGTCAAATAGTCATTAAGGAATAAAACAGTTCTATTGTACCTAGATGTAAGTTTGGAATTCTAAAACTGGTTACTTGCACCTTAGATTATCTGTCTAAGACTATTCCCCTCGGTAAGTGTGAGCGAAAGTGAGCATCATCTTCTCATAATTATTTTGAAGCTATGAAGAAAAAGGTCAGTAACAGATGACATTACTATTCAGTAATATTACTATCTTCTGTTAGAATAACAGTAAATTCTACTTGCTCTGTTAGTGAAGCACTCACTCTTGTATAATAATAAAATCACTTTTCATTAACAGCAGCCCTGAAGATGGCCATAACAAGGTCTTGTTAGTGTAGCTCACAGAACTGGACTGCAGACATTTTTATTTTTAATTTATTAATTTGAATTTATTTTCCATTTGTTTACTTTGGTGGAGCACTAATCTCAAATGACAAGTTCGTACCCTGCTTGGGATCGTCAAGGCAACAGAAGATACTACACTATGTGCATTTACAAGTCAGCAAAAATTCCTGAACACTGTGTGTGTGTGTGTGTGTGTGTGTGTGTGTGTGTGTGTGTGTGTGTGTGTGTGTGTGTGTGTGTGTATAAAACAATCTTATATCACTTCCTGTAAATGTCAAGAATGTAATAGATTTTATTTTAATGATAATAGCACGACTCATTTTCCATCTTGATAAGTGTTTTGCAATGATAATATAGCTATAGTGACTGGCTTTAGCTCAAACCATATGGTTTCTTACTTCTGATTTCATTCATTAAGCACGGTGGATAATACCGCATCATAAATGACTGTTATGCATCAACAGGTTTGCAATTTCCTGTAACACTTTGTAGGTATTCTCAAAACACTTCTTGTTAACATTGTTTTCCTTTCAGGTGTTACTTCTTACTACTGAATATTTGTATGCACACCTTTATAAACCTTTGCATACACACCTTTATAAACATAGTATTCTGTGCCAGTTTATGTTGCCACGTCCATTTTCCTGTTATTATGCAAACAGTGGTTGTGTGTTAGGGTTTCTTATATTTAACCAAGAAATGAATGTTTTTACCTAATGCAGTTAGCAGCTGATGTGCCATTGATTTCAAAATAATATATTCAAGATGAACCAAAAAGATTTTTTGAAAAGTGCCAGGCTTTGCAAGTTTTTATTAATTTAAAACCTCATTTGCCAGTTATGAAACTATTGAAAGTTGTTAATTTTTCTTGGAGTAGTAGTAATTGATAAATACAATTAGTATTAATGTTACCAACTTGCTGTTTTGTTAACTGGTATGTATGTTAGATATATATGGTAATTTTTCAGACATGTCTTGCAAAATGCCCAGTGCTAAATAAAATAAATACATTACAATGAGCATTATAATGCTTGATATAGAAGTAAAGTTATATCAAGTAAACTGGAAGAACTAAAATAGGAAGTAATGTCACAACTTATGCAAGATATCAAAATATTACATAACCAGGTCAAGTACTTAATAAAATAATGGAGCCAAATGTAGAGAAAAACAAGCGGTAATACAAGCCTGCGTAATACTAAGGAAAATGATAAAAGAAAAGCTGCAGAGTACAGCACAATACAGAAATAACTGCGCTATTTAGAATAAAACGAGAAAGGTCATAATCATTTGAGTAAAAATGTGAAAAACAAAGGATTCTTCAGTTAGCGAGTACATTATCACAGTTATATTAAAAAAGAACAAAGTAATCTGTATTATGGAAGCACAGAGACTAAGTACCATTACACAGCAAATATTTATACACAAAGGGTAGCTAAACATGGGGAGGATTTAGACTAGATACAAGTGATAGTGACTTACTCTGGTGTAAGTTTGCCCCAGTTCTAAAA
This sequence comes from Protopterus annectens, assembly GCF_019279795.1. Taxonomy (NCBI): domain Eukaryota; kingdom Metazoa; phylum Chordata; order Ceratodontiformes; family Protopteridae; genus Protopterus; species Protopterus annectens. Next base: position 964,253,626 of record NC_056743.1, on the reverse strand, counting down.
TACATGCTCTTGGTGTAAGTGACTCACTTTGGTTTAAAGACTATCTATACAACAGGGTTACACTGCGGAACAGATTCCAAAAGACTTGCTCTCAGTGGAAGTGACTTACCCCATTGCAATACACAACAAAATAGTATACATTTTTTGTAGTATTTAGATTTAGTCGATGATTTTGACACCAAATATTTGCTTGAGACAGACTCACTTGTAGGAACCTGGTGTCCTCTGGGGAGTTTAGGATGGCACCAGATCTGTAGTTATCTGCAAACTCGTCCAGCCACAAACGCTTAACAGGAGCTTTTACCTCTGAGAAATAAATGCCAAATGGAGTGGTCCAAAAACTGATCCCTGGGGTACTCTGCTCGTGACAGATATTTTGGAAGACATAGAGCTTCCACACTAACTTTCTGGGTCCTGTTTATAAGCCAGTTATTATGCAATCAGTCACATAGTTGTTAGTTTGATGGGGAGGAGTTTCAGGTCATTATCTTATTAAGTGAGTCTGGACTTAAGATTGTTTTAAGACTATAGAGACAATTCTACTTGTCAAGACTTGGACAAATTAAAAAAAAAGTGTTAATATTCAGCTGGTAAGATTTAATCTATGATACCCGAGTGTGGGATAGTGTTGAATACCTTGTGAGGTCCAGATACGTATTGTACACTGATTCGTCCTCACTGATTGCTTCAGTGACTTTTTCAAAGAAGTCAACCAGATCAAGTAGCCAGGACCTGCCCTTTATGAATCCAAACTGGGTTGGGTCAAGAGTCTGTATCTATATAGTTGTTTATTAGTTCCACAATGATCCTTTCCATAGCCTTACAGAAGATACTGGTCAGGCTTATGGGTATATAATTATCTGGATCCATTGAAGCCCCATCTTTGTGTAAAGGAATGACTGTTGCTATACTCCATTAATGTGGCGCAAATACTGTTTTGAGGCTAATTTTGAATAGTCTTTGTAGAGGGCATGACAAGTCATGTGTCAGGCTAATCAGCATGGTATGCTATCCAGCCCCACAGACATAGTGCTCTCAACCTTAGATAAGGTCTTGAGAACTTGTTTTTGGGAGATTTGAGGAGGTGTAGATGCAGGCATTTGTTCTGGGAATATTGGAAGTAAAAGGGGGTAAAGTTAGAGCTCAATTTGTCTGTTAGTAGATTGAGTAAGTCCATGGGTCTGAGTATGTGATATTGTTTACTGTTACCTATGTGCAGAACTGGGCATTATTTCTAACATAGTTAAAGAAGGCTTTGTGGTTATCTTTCACCTGGGTGGCGGGTTTGATGTTTTATCTAGCATTTAGTTGATTTAGTCAGGATCCTGAGTTCCTTGTTTAGTAAGAGTGTTATTGGCTTCCAGAGAGTTGGATTTATTTTTGAGTTCAAGAGAGTTTCTTTTTTCTTTTATTATTAAATAACCTATTACATTTGGGTTCTGCTGCAGGGGGTTATTTTTGAATTGGTCATTGTATTCCTTTCTGAGAGGGACAGGTACACATAAGCAACTATTTATATGAGCACAGAATTTGGCAGCAAAGGATTCCACATAAGCAGGGGGATCATTGGGATGGAATGTGCTTTTGAATTTAGTCAGGTCATCAGTTTTAGAAGACTAGCTGTTGCATAGTCTCTGAAAAGTAAAATATAGGAGGATGCTTCAGGATTCACTTTTAATGTGATTGTGACTGACTTGTGATCAGATTTGACTTGGTAGGAGGTCACAATTGATAGGGAACAGAGCACTCTGGTTGGGGTGCAAACAAACTGGTCCAGAGAGTTTGTATTGAAATCAAGAAATCTCTGGGCATATATGTTTGATGAAATATAAGTTCTCAGTTTACGGCAGGATAGTTGATGTCTCTTAGAACAGCGGTGTTTGGCTTAATTCAGAGGGACTCCATACTGGTTAGGGAGGAGGCGTGGGCTGAAGGGGCATTCAGGGAATCACATAGTTAGCTATGATGGAATAAGGGTTTTTGTTTTTAGTAAGTTTGATGGGCAAGAGTTCCAGGTCATTATCTTATCAAGTGAGTCTGAACTTGAGATTATTTTAAGAATATAGATACAATTCCACATTTGGTGCCTTTGTCTAATGTGGGGGGCCTATATGAGTGATAGTCTTTGAAGCCCTGCACTGACTGAGTGCTTTCACATGTCTTGAACCAGGTCTCTGTGAAGATGCATACGTCAACTTTTTAAATAGTAAGTAATACTTGTAGTATGTGGATTTTATTTATTTATTTATTTTTTTGTTAAGGCTCCTAGCACTGATCCGCAATACCTTAAAGTTGTTGAGATTCTGTTAAGTTTTGTTGGAAGTTTTAGAGGACTGACATTGCCTCAAAAAGGCGCAATGAGGGTTGACAAGGTTTTAGCCAATATACAGAAGCCTTGGATGGAGAGGTGCAGGCCATCCCTGGCAAAGCAATTAGAACTGTCTACCGTCTCTTTCCAGGCTGATACACACACACATATATACATTTTTTATATATGGGTCTACTTTGACACTTCAAAATTACAGTTCTTTGAATTTCCCTTACCTGATTCCACTTTTCTGCAACATCATTAAACTGAAAGCACAGACTGCTCAAATCCTTTCCCTGTGAAAGGAACCACTTGGCCACCATGGTGAACTTTGCCCTTTCTTCAGTGTAGTGCGATCTCGGAATTGGTATATTTAAGTAGGTGGGTTTAGTTTTGGTCAGTTGAGGTGATTTTACATGGTGGCCAAGTGGTTCCTTTCACAAGGAAAGGATTTTGGTAGTCCATGCTTTTGGTTTAATGATGTCTCGGAGAAGTGGAATCAGGTAAGTAAAATTTGAAGAAGTGTAATTTCAAAGGGTTAAAGTAGACCCATATATATATATATATAAATATATATATATATATATATATATATATATATATATATATATATATATTAAAATCATAAATAAATAACATTAAGAATTTAACTTATATGCCTTTAGTCAGGAACAACACTTTAGGATGTGCAAACAGAAATGTTTTTTCTTGCAGTGCTTTGAGTTATTTTTTTTTAATTTTTGATGAAGCATTCTCACTTTACATACAAAAACTGTAATTTTATACATTTTCTTATCAAACTGCTCATGCAATTCCATGAAGTTATAATGACTGTGTCCTATAGAAAACTTTGCAAATGTCCTCATTTTTCGTGATTTTCACCTCAGACATTACGTGAACACCTTCCTATACATGATTCACATGCTTCCACAGGGTTTTGTTTCTGACCTTGGATGTTTCAAACCTACTCTAGCAACAATGCACTCTTAGCCTGAAGGAGTCAGGCTAACAAATTCCTTTTTGTAATAACTATATGCCTTACTTCATGCAACACGTGCTGTTGTCTCTTATTACATACTAAAAGAATGCAGTAAAAAAACAGCAATACTGTGGGCTTCTGAAGCTGTATTTTTCCCAGCCCTGCATACAAATTATATTTGCTTTTTAACAATCATATTATAGCATCATTAATAAACTGAAATTAATATACATCTTAATAAGCTGGTCTTGTCCCATAATAGTTTTCTCCCTCTGACACTATTAGTTTCATACCATGCAGATAATTATATATATATATATATATATATATATATATATATATATATATTTTTTTTTTTAAACTTGATAACATACATCTCAGCGTCATAGTAGTCATTATTATTTTTTTGTCAAAATAGAACTGTCATTGATTTGTGCATGCAGTGGCATTTCATGTGCAGGTGAGGTTAAACATTATGTAATCACAGCCTTTAGAATAGAAAATGCTAAAATGATTACAAATATAATAAAAAGTACAATGACAATACCCAGGATTATGCTAGTTTTCAGATTACCAAAAATACTGCCCAGCCATCCAAGAAGTGTCCAACTTTTGGATGTGCTGTCCAATTCTTTGGCCCTTTGTTTCATGAAGTTTGCCAGTTCTTTCTGTTTATCCTGATAGTCACTAATATATGAACAGCAATGGCTCCCTATGAGGGAACATGACCCCCCTTTTGCAGCAAGCATTATATCAAGTGCCATTTGATTCTGTAACACCACAGTTCGCATTTTAGTCATTTTTCGATTTGCCATTCTGATGTAATGTGAAGTTTTGTTGGCCACCATTTGTAGAATTTGGGCAAGTATGGTGATTTCAAGCATTGTTTTTTTGCACTCCATAGCCAGGATTAAAAATTTAAAATACTTGCTCAGTCCAGTGGATTGCTCATTTATTTTTAGTCTCCCTGCTGGTGGGTGTTTGAAATGTTGAATAGCAGGAGTAATATAGCCTACAAAGCAACATTCAGACCAGTCTGTAGGCAACCAGGGATAGGCACGATTACCACAGATGTAGTAACGGTCACTTATCATGCCCATGCCATGCCCCCAATCACAGCTTTTTAAGTGCAAAGAGTTTAACAAACTTTTATGCCTGGTGTCATTATGTTTGCTTTTTTCTACTGGTACAGTCCCATTTTTGGCATAACATGTGTCTTTATGTTGTGTGGTTGCAAGTCGGAGAGACACAAGTTTTGAAAAATCAGTTACAATATGCCAGGTTAAGCTGATGTCATTAAGGTCCATTGTAAATGCACCTGTGATGAAGGGATGGGAATCATGGGAATCCCTGCCTTGGAATGATGAGCTATATGCGAACACATTCAGCAGTTTGTTTTGTTTAGATTTTTGGCATATTGCCGAAGGACCAGCAAGAAACTGTTTTTTTCCACCAGTTTATAGAAGGGAACAGCAGCAGAAACAAAGCAAAAGTACCTGTTGTCACTGGATTTATTATGGACTGCTACTGAAGTTGACCTTTTTACTGGGCAGATGATTTGATGTCACACCTCGATCTCCCTCTATTGGCTGCGATGATTCGTCTGGGGTCCCTACACGACAGGTCTTCTTGTAATAAGACAAATGGATCCACGTTGGTAGTCCTGCACAGCAAACTGTGGTTACAGTGGTGAGTAGGACCTGGAAAGGCCCCTTTTACCTCAGGCTCAGGCATTTTTTTTTTTTTAAGTTTTAACGTAAACCCAATCACCTGGTTGTAGTTGGTGACAGGGTTGGTCAGGATGCTTTGGTAATGCTGCTTTTACTGTTTGATGATATTGCTGCAAAATTTTGATGAGTCTCCTACAATAACAAATCATAGCATTATCTGACAAAGTTAAACTGGCATTTCCCACTGGAGGGGTAGCTGAAAGGCCCATGGGTCTCTCCATTAATATCACATATGGACTCAATTTTGTAGTGGCATTTAGTGAGGCCCTCATACTCATTAATGCTAAGGGGAAGGGCTTTGGGCCACTTTAAGTGGGTTTCAGCCCACATTTTCAAAATTTTATTTTTAAGGGTCCTGTTTACCCTTTTTACTAATCCAGATGACTGGGGATGGTTGGGATAGTGAAGACGCAACTTAGTATTAAAAGCTTTACATAACGTTTAAACAGATTATTATTAAAATGAGTTTTTTGGTTACTGTTAACAATGCTGGGTATACCGAATTTCGGTATATAATCAGATAACAATTTTTTAATAACTGTGATTGCATCAGTTTTGCGAGATGGGTAAGCTTCTACCCATGCAGAGAATATAGAGACCATAACCAAGATAAATTGAAAATGATTAGTCTTAGGCATCTGGATGAAGTCCAGCTGTATGTGAACAAAAGGTCCCCGGGGGGGGGGTAAACATGCAGCCTTACTGCTGGCATGTTTACTTACATTATATTTTAAACATACACTACAATTTTATACATACTGAAGTATCAAAGAGGAAGCATGAGAGACATACCAACTTTGGGTAATTTGATTAAATAAAGCTGTCTTACCTGTATGGGCCGGTAGATGATATGCCCTTACCAGGTAAGATAGCAAAGAGGCAGGCACCACCAGTCAGCTTTCCGGATGTCACCATATGCCATCAGAGGATTTTCTACATTCATCCTTGAGCCATCTCAGAACTTCTTCCTGTGATGCTTCAGCTTGAAAGGCTGACAATTTTGCAAAATCAAACACATCATTACTGTTGTAGTTTGTTGCTGTCAACATACAAAGATGTTTACAACAATTTGCTACTGCTTATTTAGCAGCTTGGTCTGATAAGTTGTTACCTTTTGTAACATTTATCACCTTTTGATGTGCACAACATTTAATTACAGACAGCTTTTTAGGTAACAAAAGTGCATCTAACAATGATTTTATGTACCCTGAATTTTTAATTTGATTTTCTGAAGAGGTTAAAACCCCTCTTTCTCTCCAAAGTTGCCCAAAGTCATGTACCACCCCGAAAGCATAACGGCTGTCTGTAAAAATATTGGCCACCTTGTCTTTGGCTAACTCGCAGGCTTTTTGCAAAGCCACTAGCTCAGCTATTTGAGCAGAGTGAACACCCTCTAATCTTTGTTGCAACAATATTGCTTCCTCGATGCAGACTGCTATTTCTGAGATCAACTTTTTGTTTGATCTCTTCAGCATTGGGTATAGGAGTGCCCTTTAAGTCCTCTCTAGGAGAAAGCAAATAGTTACACACACACAATCATGCTCTTTACCATCCTCAGCAGTACACAACAGAGATGCAGGATTTAAAACAGGACAGTGGATCAGAGAAATAGATAGATCAGAAAGAAGTGTACATTCATATTTAGTTAGATGTGCAGTCAAGAAGGGATGAGTTTCATTTTAAGTAATAAAGATGATTTAGAGTGAGGAATAGCTACTGTAAGATTCCACTCTGAGATATTAAATGACCAAGATAACATACCTGAGGGATAACTACAGCTGTATTTTTATTTGTTGACACTTTGTGTCCTTTTCCTGCAAGGATAGTCAGAAGATGCAAGGTATCCTGTTAACATTGCTGAATGGAATTTGGTTCTATCAGTAAATCAATTACATATTGTACTAAGACAGACCCACCCGGAAGTGTCACATTCTCCAAATCATTTGTAGAATTTGAGAAAATAATGAAGATTCAGTATATCCTTGTGGCAACAGTGTCCAGGTATATTGCTGTTCCTAAGTAAAACCAAACAGAAACTGACTGTCAGGGTGAATAGGTATAGAAAAGAATGCTGAACATAAATCTATCACAGAAAAGTAACTAGCTGTAGGTGGTATGCAACCCAGCATTGTTGCTGGATTTGGAACAGGAAAAGTAGGTAGTACTGCATTACTTACAGCCCTTAAGTCTTGTACAAACCTATAAGTATCCTTTTTTTGGCTTTTTCACTGGAAAAATAGGAGTATTACAAGGGCTTTTAGCTGGTAATATTATTTTTTGCTGTATTAGAGACTGAATTATAGGTTTGATTCCCTGCTCTGCTTCTGGCTTTAGTGGATATTGTGGAAATCTGGGGAGAGGTTTTGATGGATTTAATTTTATTTTTACTGGTTCTGCTGATTTTAGTATACCTACTTCATTTGCATGCTTAGCCCACAAGTTGGCAGATACCTGCTGTAGTAACTCTCCATCTGTCTGTATGCTTCCAGTAGGCTGTTCCTCAGCTTCTGCTAAAACTGCCAATACTTCCCCCTCTGATTTTGTTGGAACATTTAGATACACCTCTTCTGGGGTACAGTAAATAGTACAAGTCAGCTTACATAACACATATCTTCCTAGTAGGTTTACTGGTGCAGTAGTACTCAGAAGAAAAGAATGCTTTTCTTCAATCTGACCTAAAGAAATGGGGATGGGTTCTGAAACAGGATAGGTAACCATAGTATTTGTTACTCCAACTGCCTTTACTTTTGTTTCTGCTACTGGTATTTGATTATCTAAAGTCATTTTCAGCACTGACCTAGTAGCTCAAGTGTCCACCAAAAATGAGGTTTTCTTTGAATTAATTTTTATCTTAACATAGGGCCCATTTTGATATATTGGCAGTAGAGGGTTAAGATTTACTTTTGTATTATTTTTTTGACTTAGTCAGTATGGAGCTTTTTGACTCCTTCCAGTCTGAGGAGGTGGTGGAGGAAAAACTGCATTATTATAATTTGTTTGCCACTCAGTTCAAGTATCTTGGGCTCTCTGCATTTGCCTGTGTGGGCACTCCCCTTTACAATGTTCTGTTTTTTTACAGTTAAAGCAAGATGTATTAGATGAAGCTGGAGGGGCACTGCCAGCTCATTGTTGCCAACCAGCTGCACCTTGTTTTCTTCGACCAGCACTTTTGCTAAATCCTCTAGCAATTTTTTTACCCCTTTTTTGCTTTTACCTCGACCCCTTGGGTTTTCCGGCTGCCTGATTTGTAAAGTTAACAGCTTATCCTCCGTATCCTTTCTTCATTTTCCCTGATACTCTGTACGGTGATTTGCAGCACTTAATAAAGACTGTTAAGTCCTTTCTGTGCCAGTCTATGAGCACCTGCTTTATTTGATTTTGTACAGGGGCTTGCAGAACCTGCACAAAGGCTGCTGCAATAGCTGGCTTAGCTTGCTCTTTTGGGTCTGGTATTTATGAATGTCGAGCAAATACTGTTTTAAGGTGACTCAAATAGTCTGCAGGGGCTTCCCCTTTATTTTGTTTACATGCCTGTATTTTAGACCAGTCAGTCCTAACTTGACTCACGTCTGCAAATCTTGTTTAACAATGCTGTTCGTTTATCTATTAATGCACTTCCTATGAGAGTGAAATCTGTTATTTCAGCCTTTTTCAGTAACTGCTTTCTTATTTTATCTGAAGTAACTACCCTCAGCAGTTGATTTAAATCTATCAAAGTAGGATTGTAACATTTTATTATAGTTTTTAATTCTTTTTTGAATTTTAATGGATCTTTTCTAATATTTGGAAAATTTTTAGACATAGTATGTAAATCAGCAGGGATTCAAGGACGATTAACATGTTCTCTATTGTTAGCCCCCAAAATTTCCCTGAGAGGTGCCAATAGATTCCCTCCAGAGGTTGTAATCTCTTCTTGTTGTACTCCGTCATGTGAGCGTGCATGGTAAGATACAGGAGTGTCAAATACTAATGCCCCTGATTGGGAAGTAGAAGCTATCTGAGAAGGATAGGAAGAAGAACCCCCCCTCGACTGCAGATGCCTGTTCAGAAGATGAAGACTGAACAGGGGAACCAGTCTGAGATGTACCAGTTGCACGAGAACTGGGTGTCCAATGGTCAGTAGACTGAAAGGATGGAGTCTGAGAAACAACGGAGTCTTGTACAGGAAGTACCCGTACTGGTGCATATGGGGGTGGGGTTGCAGTAGCTACCGGAGGATTATTATGCTTTTCAGAAGTTTTTGCTTTTTGGCCAACCTCAGTTTGTTCCAAACATACTAAGACAGGATAAAGGGATCCCTTTTTACAGGTCTGCACTGCCTTTTTAACCTCTCTTACTTGTTGAAACAATTTCTTATTAATATTCTGCAACCCTCTTAATGCTGACTCCTTTTCCCTTTTACGTGCTTTACTGTACCAAAAATAAAATGCTGTCATTTGTTCCCCACTTACTTTACTTTGCTTTTTTTTTCCAAAATGCCTTTCAATGTCAGCAATTTAGTCTTATCATAAGTTCCATTTAATCGAAATACCCCACCAGCACAATTTTAGTAAGTTGAAAACAGTTTTGCAAATATTTACAACTGAATTTTCCATAATTAAAATACATAAAATATGCAGGTTTCCCTTTTCGGGGATTTGATCTTGCTTGCTTATCTTTGCTCCCATTTTTCTTATTTTATCAATCAGTAATAATAAAAATGTTAGGCTTACCTTACAACTTCTGTATTCTGGCAATTCCAAAGACAGAAAATAACTGTAGTAATCCACACACCACAGAGGGAGGGAAGGGTAGGAAGTCTGTCACCGTGCAGCAACAGAGGAGAGTTTCAATCAGTTTTTTCCCACAGCACCCCCTTGCTTTTGTCCCTGAGCGAACTCAAATGTTACAGCTCCAGCATTGCAGTCGGGATAATGGGTTGGAAAGGCACTGTGTCCAGAACTGAACACTCTTTTTGGACCCTCTGAGAGTACTTTTACACAATCACACTGTTAAGTCCCAGTGTGTTTTGGGCTCATGAATTTATTTTTACAACGCATACCTCTACGTCTTATCAGGCTCATGAATTTGTTTTAACAGTATATAGTCTATGTCCCAATCATGCGGTGGGCTCATGAACTTGTTTTAACTTTACAGTCTACATCCCAATCATGCAGTGGGCTCATGAACTTGTTTTAACTTTACAGTCTACATCCCAATCATGCAGTGGGCTCATGAACTTGTTTTAACTTTATTTTTAGCTTTTAACTTTTTCTTTTCTTTCTCTCATACATTTATACATTGACAGAATAAAAGAAATCTCTCATACTTCTTACCTTTCAAGCCTGAGGGTACCGTCCTCTACATAAGGCGCCTCCTTGTGTTAATTTGTCCTTTACTGTATGTGCACATACATTTACTATACTCATTTACTGTGGGGTCCTCCCACTATTACTTGTATATCTTACAACCGCTCAGTCAAACAAAAACACAGTCATGCACTTATACTACATTTTGCTAAAATTGTCTAAAAGAGAGAAAGAAAAAAAAAAACACAAACCAACCTTTTTCCTTTACAAAACAATTTCCCTGGCAAGGCTATTATGTTTGCACACCCTGAATAGCTGCACATTTGAGTCTCTCACTATTCCATACAAAGCAGTGTGGAATTCACAGAAAATATGTGATGGGCCCTGTTCCAGAACTGCCCTGCAGCAATACCAAAGTTAAGAGCCAAGTCACGGCACCAAATTGTTAAAGTCATAAATAAATAACATTAAGAATTTACCTTATGTGTCTTTAGTCAGGAACAACACTTTAGGATGTGCAAACAGAAATTTTATTCTTACAGCACTGGGAGTTTTTTTATAATTTTTGATTAAGCATTCCCACTTTACATACAAAAACTGTAATTTTATACATTTTCTTATCAAACTGCTCAAGCAATTTCATGACGTTATAATGACTGTGTCCTATAGAAAACTTTGCCAATGTCCTCATTTCTTGAGATTTCCGCCTCAGACTTTATGTGAACACCTTCCTATACATGATTCACCTGCTTCCAAAGGGTTTTGTTTCTGACCTTGGATGTTTCAAACAACAATGCACTCTTAGCCTGAAGGAGTCAGGCTAACAAATTCCTTTTTGTAATAACTACATGCCTCACTTCATGCAAGACATACTATTCTCTCTTATTACATACTAAATGAATGCAGTAAAAAAACAGCAATACTATGGGCTTATAAAGCTGCATTTTTCCCAGCCCTGGATACAAATTATATTTGCTTTTTAACAATCATTTTATAGAATCATTAATAAACTAAAATTAATATACATTTTAATAAGCTGGTCTTGTCCAATAACAAATATATATATATATATATATATATATATATATATATATATATATATATATATATATATATATATATATGTATATAAATATATATATATATATATATATATATATATATAGATGTGTATATATATATATATATATATATATATATATATATATATATATATTGTCACCTCACAGTAAGACTTTGAATGGGTGTGCCTTCATTGAAGGTTGTGCGTCAGGGCCGGCAACTTGGCACGTAAAAATCTACTGCCAATCATTAGCGCACCGCAGTTACACTGTGGCGACCCCTAACTGGGATAAGCCGAAAGACACAACAACATATATATATATATATATATATATATATATATATATATATATATATATATATATAGATTACATTAGTACTCCCTTTGAATGATACCAAAGCTAAGCCTATTGTTGAAGACAATTATCTTTTGTTCATATTGTGGCATCATTTTTGGTAATGGTAGAATACTGGTCAAGGCTCACAAAACCTATTTAAAACAGTCACAGCTGGTCCCTTAGTCCCAACCTCCTATTAAAGCAAAATATAAAAGAAAGTATCAATACATTTTTAAAAACATTATTGACTAAAATTCCTTCTTTCCAACTCCCAGTAGATATTGAATGGGCTTCAACTAAATCCCAAATAAGAAGTTTCCTTATTAGTAGCGGCACATTATAAAAAGTCACAGAGGAAAGAGGAAACATTAATGAAGGAAAATATACAAAAACAGGAACTAGAATTACAAAAGTGCTTTAATAAAAAAACGAAGAACTACTACTTAAATCCCAAAGAGATCTATACTTATTCGAGGTCAAAAATATCTCATTTCACGAAATAAGAAACTTTGCCAAATATGCTGCGGGAGTAGAAATACCATCCATGATACTAGCTAGATTAACTTCACTCCATAAATCTACACCTACTCTAACAGAAATTAATTACACTGGCAAAACATATGGTAGCAATAGGGAAATTTTAAACCTCTTTGAACAAATATATACACAGATCTATGGAGAAAAAACTCTTACACATCAGAACGTGACAGAACATCTTTCCTCCAGAATCTAGTATTCCCAAAAATGTTAACAGAAAATGTTAACAGAGCCTATATCACTGCAGGAAATCATTACTACAATAAAGAAATTAAAGTGGCACAAAGCACCTGGCTCAGATGGCATCACATCAGAATTTTATAAAAGCTTTACCCCACTAACTGCTAAAATATTGCAACATCTATTTAATTACATTATAAATAATAGTATAAATGACATCCACCTTAACACTTCGAAAACAATCTTTATTTTGAAAGATCATGCAGATTCTAAAGACCCCAAAAGCTATAGACCCATCTCGCTATTAAATCTTGATATAAAAATCTTCACATCTATCCTTGCTAATAGACTCAAAAATATCACATCACATATCATCTCACCTGAACAACCTGGATTTACCCCTTCTAGACAAACCTGTGATAACATCCTTACTCTTGAAGCTTTAATAACATTTGCAAATCAAAAGAAAATTCCAATTTTTGCAATCATATTTGATGCATATAAGGCAGTTGATAGATTGAACCTAAATGTTCTTCTCTCACTGATACCCTATTTTGCATTCTCTAATAAATCTATTCAAATAATTAAAACATTATATGATAAATCCTATAAACATTTATGCAGAAATACTAACCTGTCTAACAGAATCATGATCAAAAATGGGACAAGACAAGGATGCCCACTATCCTCGTTTCTCTTTAAACTATATCTTGAACCACTTTACCTGCACATTAAGCAACACAGCTATTGCAATCCTCTAGAATATCCCTGACAGCTTTTGCCGATGACTTAAACTTATATTTCTCCTACCCAAGCTCTGATGTAAATAAGCTACTGAAGGCAATTGAAACATTTTCTAAACTATCTAACTGCAAACTTAATCTGAACAAAGCCAGTATATTCCCTCTAAGCGCCCCCCCCCAAGTTAATATCATTACTCCCAATCATAGACACAATCAAAATAAGACAATCTACAAGATACCTTGGAATTACCTTCTACCAAAACAAAAAGGAATTTTATCAAGATAACATCTCAAATAAATGGCAAAATGTAATGCAGGACTGTAATAGATGGAAGAATCTAAAGCTATCCTTCCTATGAAAGGTTGCTATAGACAAGATAAATATACTACCTAGATTATTATATATATTTATGACCTCCCGTGCCATACTTCCTGACAAATTTTTCATACATCTACACACATTTTTAGCTAAATTCATATGGTCCCCTAAATCAGTAAGGATATCATACCAAAAATGAATGTAGCTGAAACTAATTGGGGGACTAAATCTGCCATACTTCAGGTTGTATTTCAACATCATTAACAGTAGTAGGATAATAAAAATTGCAGAATATAATCCATTAATCCACACATGGTCACCATTATGGTTAGAAATATACTATAAATGTAAAAATCAGTAAATTTTAATCTCAAAGGACTTCCTTTTCTTTACAAAAAACAATTGACAACCTACAAGATCATTGACCCATTAAAATACTTTATTACTAATATTCAAAAACTCTTTGCAGACTTAAAATTATCGACAGTATGGGAAACCTTACAGCCTTTACATCTTAATCCTAATTTAAGACAATAATTTAATAATTAACCTAAATAATTTTCCCCTGCTAAAGGATAAGAGAATTCTGGACTTCTACCCCTACCGGGAGAATTCCATTGCAGAAATAAGAACTCATCTCAAATGACCTAAGTCATATACAATTATTCTCAGGCAAATTAAAGAACTGTGCTTTAGCTACCTCCATAATAGTAAGTTTAACAATGTGGCTATAAAAAACTGTGAATCCTTGTGGAAGTTAATGCTATCTAGTGGAAAAATGATATCTAATACATACAAAATGATAACTGAGATCAAATACCAAGAAAATATACTCTTCTCCAACTATTGGCTAAAATTGAACCCCTCCATATCGAAGCAACAGATGTAACAAGCAATTGAAATAACTACCAAGGTAATTCCCTTAAAAAACTAATGTACACCCAACTCATGATTATCAGTAATGCCAATTTTACCCCCATGGTACTTCATAAATTTAACAAATCCATCTCAGTAAAGTGCCTTTATTGTGAACATCAAAAAGCGGACTTAATCAACCTATTTTGGAGTTATAAATGTGTATATAAGCTTTGGAATTCCCTAATAATCCAACTTTAAAAGATGGGATATGAAAATCAACGTTAACATGGTAATTTACATTACTTTACATTCTTCCCACAAACTTATCACCCAATCAATACACCATGCTTATTACTCTATTTCTTCTGATAAAACTTTACATAGCTTCCAAATGGATCGATAGGCTGACAATTTCATGGGAAGAGTTTAAAAAAATGGCTATTAATCATATGTTAGCATATAAATTGGTAAGATATGAGAATAAAAAGTGAGCTAGCTAGCTAAAAGTTTGGGAAAAACTATTTAATACACTAGTGTTCCAATAAATGTCATGACCTCCTATAACTAGTACACACAAGTTAAGACTAAGCTATCAATCAACCGACATTCTTATATCATAAGAGTATAAAGCATGAATGATTTATGTTACCAAGTATATGTTTACTTTAGTTGAATGGCACAGATGTAAATAAGTGTACATAGTTTTTTTTGTCTGTTTGATTTACCTATAGATAAATACTGTGTATGCATGAACATGTTGATGGTTATTATAATATAACAAAAAAATAAAGTTTTTGGAAAAAAAAGTAAATTGCCTTTATTGTGAACATCACAAAGGCTCAGTTCATACCTGCTTCAGACCATGAGCTTCTGCTTTTATAGCCTGGTGAGTGCCACTTCAGTTTTCTCACATTGGAGTCACCTATAACTAGGATATTAAAAAGCAACGACAGCTGGTTCACCAAAAAATGTACTTTTAACCTAGTCTTTCGTTTTTGGATTTATTTTGAGAATAATTCGAATTGAAAGAATAATGCTAGCGTTGGTGAACCAGCTGTCGTTGCTTTTTGGTTTCTTCTCATTAGACAGTTCACCGCAGCAGATAGGAAATTTTTTCTTTGCCTATAACTAGGATATTGGATTGTGTAGAGATTTGCCTTATGGGCTTTTGACTTGAAACTCTGTGTCTCCTGGATGTATGTTTAATGGTGGGTACTACATGTGTTGTGTATTTGTGAGGTTGCTGGGAGTATTTGTTTTCTTTGCTTACATTTAGGAGGCTTTTGTTGTTTAAATAGGATACTTTTAATAGCCTCAGCATATGCAAGTCTACGTGTTTGGTCTAAACTGTGTATGATTGGTTTAGCATGGTGCTGTGTGATACTGACAACCCGCTTGCCATTTGACGTGGCTGTGTGTGACAGCTTTTCCTCCACTAACATTATATAACTACATCTCTCACACACTGTGTCAGTTTAAGTGGTAGCTGGTTGTCAGTAAACATGAAACAACTGATACATTGCATCAAAATGTCCATTTCCAAAGACTGCTGGAAAGTACAAATCCATGGTTCCAGTTACTTACTAATTTAGTTTGAAGGAATGTAATGACTAAGAGGTTAGCAAATGATTTACTGGAGAGCTAGCTATTTAAAACAAACAATCTAAGTCTGCACATAAGGAGCAAACATGTGGCTCTTTGCATACCTACTGACTATTAAGTACAATAGAAATCTGTGGAGTAGGTAATATAGTAAAAGTTAACACTAAGTGCTGTTGTCTAAACAATACAACTTTAACTGTAGTACTGCACAAATGAGATCAACTTATAATGTAGAAAAGCTAAACATATTTAAATGAGCCCACTGGTCAGTAACAAAACAACACATTTTAAGGTTCTACAGCAATCAGAGGCCTATAAATGGCTAGCTTCTTCCTCTGCTCTCACTAGGGTACAAACCATGGCAATTCTTAGTCAGATTACAATAAATTCCAAAAATAAGTACAACGTTACCACAGTAAGACATGGAGAATGCAAAACATACTTATCCCAGGTGAGACAAGGCTAGCAGTTTGTCAAATCTGGTGTAAAATTGTTACACTCAGTATAATGTTTGCTTAGATTTGAGCAGCTCTGAGCGAAGTTAGGTAAACTGCAACCTAGAGTATTGATTTTAATATGATATTCTTACATTCTAACCCTGTATCGTATTCTGTTGGTAGTCCCTGCCTTTTTTCATCAGTGTGAACTGGGCAATATTGTTAATTCATATTTTCTGTTAAGCAAAACATTTGTCACACAAAAATTGCTTGTTTGGACATAAACTAACAAATTACAAATTATAACTCTCCTTGTTTTCACTCCTTGGATTTAATTAATTTCCTTATAAATCTGTTGTATTGTGGTTTGTTGTCTAATTAAATGTCAGAACAGTTTCTCTGAGTATTATTATCTCTGCTAAATTAACACTTACTCTAATGTAACATGCCAAACTCTGATTTTTTAGAGTATGGCATAACCTGATCTTTCACAGTTTCTGGCTCACACAGTCTCTCTCTCTCTCTCTCTCACACACACACACACACACACACACACACACACACACACACACACACACACACACACACACACACAGTCTGTCTCTGATGTGTAATCATATAGAACATCTAAGCTCACATTTTTTCGACATTTTTTTTTAGCCAAATGGAAATGAATGATGTACGTTCCTTTCTAGATTTCTAGGTACAAGTGGATATTTAAGCACTGCAGTTAACATAAGTAAAATAATAACTCCTGACAAGGGCTCATACTTGAAAGCTCCAGTAATTGCAAAATCTATGTTGGTCCAGTAAAAGGTATTACATCACACGTGTATTCTAGTATATTTGTGTTTTTAGTTTAACTTTTCATGCTTCTGGCATGTTTGTTATATGGGTTATCGTGTATACTGCTGTTTGTACAAAAGAATACAAGCAGGTCAAGAAAGATTCCATTAGGCAAATCATATATAACTAGCCATGGCATTTTGGTATGCAGAGGTTCTGGCACCAGTTACTATCAAAAACACACTGGTTCTTTTGTTCTTCCAAACAGCTTTCACTGTTCTGCTTATTTATTCTGTTGCCTGCTATTGGTACACAGACATAAAAAACAAAGTGGCTTTCAGTTCTATTATTGATCCATAGTTCAGCAAAATTATAGTTTAATGCAGTGCAATAATCAAAAGGCTCAGAGGAGCAATTTGTATGCTTTTACTTTGTTCTTAAGAAAAAAAAAAACAGTTTACATATTGTTTTTAGCTTTTTGCAGAACTGCTTGGCCAGTGATGAAAGTAAACAAGAATGCACAGAAAGACAGTATCTGTCCTTCTTTCTACTGATATTTATAAAATTCATAAACTGGCAATTTAACGATAATTTATGAAGACATAGAATTCAATTAGAGGTTTCTATTGCAAAACTTGCAAGCATACTATTTTCTTATAAAGAAATACTTGAGTATCTTTCAGCAATAGTCATATTTTGATTCAGTAATTCTTTATATCAAGACATGTGAAAAGGCATGTTTCCTACTTGCTCACATTAGAATTTCTCTATCTCTAGGTTATTATTTGTAATTCTGATCATGGTCCTGTGTCAGATCATATGACCTGGACAGTATACAGCATGTACATCAGGATTTAGTTCAGTTTTTCTGCAGACAGCATGGTTACATCTTTGTGTCATTAGTTTCTTTAAATAAATAAATAAATCAGTTGAATTTTGCCAAATAAATCTGTCACCCTCTGTTATTGGTGTTTGCTATTTTGGAGTTCTGTTTTTTGGTTCAATATTCAGCTGCTTGATTCACTATTTAGCAACTGCAGCAATTTTAAAGTTATACTTGTCTGCATGAGTTGTACAAAACATTAATCAGTGAGAAAAATGTATAATACCAAATATTTAATATGTCAATATAATAACAAGAAGCATAGTACAGTGCTAGTCACTCCCCAACAATGCATAGTTTCCACAGGAAATTACGGATAAATATTAAAAATTAAAGAGCTAGTTTATACATGGGTCAGACATTTTGTACTAGCGCAGGTTCTGTTGATAGCTATTTTGTTGCTTATGGCATTACTGTATCTGCATTGTCTTATATTCTTTTTCACTTGTTCTTTTTTTTCAAAATCTCTTTATTCAATTTTTCAATAATACAAGTATTACAACAATCAAAGACATATACAATACATACAGAAGACATAAAACCTAAAAAACTATATACACTTTATACACTAGAAGTCACTACATCAGCAAACAAAAGAGAGAAAACATCTTGAAGTTAATTGAAAGAAGAGAGATAGTATAAGGGGCACAGCTTATAAGGAGATAAAGGTAAAACTTTAATCACTTGCTATAAATAGGTATATTACAGATATATTTGGGTGTAGAGACAAGGAAGGAGATCAGCTGCTTGTATTGTAAGATCTACTTATGAAGGTCTGTCTTAACGGGTCAGTGTGGGATCTACCTTTAATTCTTGAGAATTACTTCAAGTAAATACCCCCAATATTTCTGATAATAATGCTTTTGTTTAGTTGTTGTATAAACTAATTTAGGAGATAATATATATTTACTAGCTAGTTTGCTAAAGTCTTCCCATTTGATTGGAGATGTGACAGTCCAATTTTTTGTGTTGTAAAATTTAATAAGGGCACACATTGTGATAAGAATATGTTTTAAATCCTAACCTATTAATAAATAATCAACCTACAAATTTAATGAACTACCCTCTGTTAAAAGATCTTACAATATGGGAAATTTATAAATGGAAAGAATCTAATATATTGCAACTAAGGTTGAAACTCAGTCTTCCTAAGAAATATGCTACCACTCTTAGCCTAATCCATTATCTTATAAATACTAAATTTCCACAAACCAATGTCGACCTTCATGACATTAACTTAGCTAAACTAATACTTAAAATCTAGCAACTAAAGGGAAAACAGTCACTAGGACATATAAAATGAACATAAAATACCAGAATTCTCTATTATTCTCAACCTATTGGCAAGGGAAAAGTCAATTTCTTACTGAAGAAAGCAAAGAGTGGCCATTGAAAATATGATCAAGTGTATTCCCTTTAAGCGGTTGTTATAAACTCAAATTATGATTAATAACAATGTCTATTATACCCCATCAAAACTAATTAAGTTTAATCCCAAATTTTTGCCTAAATGCCCACACTGTCCAAACCAAACTGCTGACATTCTTCATGTTATATGGGACTGTAGTAGGGTGCACAACCTATGGTGCTCTTTAAGAGCTAGATTAGAGAAGATGGGGTATGAAAAAACAACCCTGTCATGGGAGATGGCTATACTGCATACTAACACAAATAAACTTCCAAAAATGTCACTTGTTCTTATTTGTGTTGCTACCATACTGGTCTGTTGT
Organism: Protopterus annectens; assembly: GCF_019279795.1. Classification (NCBI taxonomy): domain Eukaryota; kingdom Metazoa; phylum Chordata; order Ceratodontiformes; family Protopteridae; genus Protopterus; species Protopterus annectens. The sequence continues at coordinate 964,233,846 of NC_056743.1, read as the reverse complement.
CTGAGGCATGACAGAGGTTATGCATACCTATTTAATATAAAGTGCATATATGGACAGTGTTCACAGGCACACATAGTTTGGAAGGTTAGCCTGTGCATACAGATGGAAGGGATTACTATTCACACTTATTCATTCACTCCAATGGATCTCAGGAAGTTTGCACTGTAACTTCCAATGGGTGGAGCCTAAGCTTTTTTGACAGAATTCAATTATGTCCTCACATTTCAAACAAATGCTCATATCTCTGGAACCATAGGGATTATGAAAGAAGTATGAATGGAAAACTCTTCAGCACAAACTGTTTTTTCTAGTGGTAGTATTCTTTAGATTCTAGGTCTTAAACTGAATTTTATAAGTCACAGTAAACATAGTAACTATTACATTTGTAATATGTTGTAAACAATTTACAGTATTCCAGCAACCACTCAAGTTGCACACATGCTGTCAGCAGAATTGTATTCATCCAAGTGAGAGCTTTCATATGAAGCTAAGGAATTTTGCATGTGTTACTTGGTTGTTGAGATATTTAGAAAAAATGTGAAAATGATATCTATATGAATTAATATCATAAAAACAACAGTTAATATCTATTTACCTGCACTAGACAGAGGTCAAATATTAATGCAGCTGAGTTTGCTATTGTGTAAGCTTTAAGATGAAAAGTTTTAAAACCTTGTTCATAGCATGGTTTTGTTATTACTTATGCAAATCTATATAAGTAATATTTGACACCTACAGGCGTCAGTAGGAGTTAACTCCAGATGCACCTGGAGGCATCACTCAGATGTAATGAGTTAATAAAGATGCACTTAAAAAGATAAACAACAAAAACCTATCATGAATATTATACCCTATAGTTAGTAATCTATTCATTCCAAAGACTTAGCAATCTATTCAGTGCAAGGACATCAGTCTCTAGTAGAGAATAAACTATTTTGTTATAATTCTAAAATATAAATTTTTATGAATACATATATGCATTATACTAAGTATGACTAACACACCTATCATGTGATAATGTCTATCCTGTGTGCTCTCAAATTGCAGGATCTTGGAATTACTTGTTTATTCCTGTAACAGCAAAAGGTGTGATTGCCTCAGACTGCTGTGCATATTTTGTGGAGTTTCTCTATTTCCCAAATGTTGTGCAGCTGCAGAGTTGGTATACATACATACATACCTATATATATCATCTAAGGGAGGTTGTGTAGTTCAAGGGAGGGTTGCTCCATTACACTTTATGTAACAGATGGCTTTCACAAATTTTACAAGTGAGGACTTGAGAAATGAGGAAACTAGTTATGATATCTGGTGTTGAATGTCTTTTCAACACACACTCTGGAAGATAAAGCTGTTATAGTCAGAAAAAGCTGATGTTCTCGTTCAGGGGTTAATTTTACTGAGACAAAAGTAAAGCAATCCCAATCAATATAAATAAGCAATGAGTATATGTGTCACCCTAGGGAGTTTGGGAATATTTCTCCAAGTAAGTTTTTTGCAAAACTGTTCATTTAACAATTTGGCAAGTATATAGCTAATTTACAATTACTTACCCTAAGCTAATCCAGTGAGCTGGAACGCAAAGTGACATAAGCACCTCCTGCCTGCCCATCAATATTAATGCTGTAAGCATGACTCAGTATGTTTTGCCTTTCATGTTTAGAAGCAAGGCTGCAAAACATACTTTTCTTTCAAGACAAAAAAGTATTCACATTCATAAAGATGCATGCACAATGCTTTTCTCTTTGAAAAGTTTGTTTTGCTTCTTTAAAATGACCGACCTTGTAAACATTTCTACTTATTTGTAATTGGATCGTTAACACAAGAGTCATTTAATAATCAAGTGTTATTCAATATCTGCATATAAAGATTCAGTGTTTATTGCAACTCCAAACCTTGACAGTAGGCCACCAGGTAATTTGTCACTGTAGAACTTTGCATTAAGAATGAACTCACCAGACCAAATTTCCTATTTCTTCTTAAGAAAGCCAAAGATGTGAAAGTCTTAAAGTATACTGGAACAGAATTTCATAGGGTACTCCACTGTAGACACAAATTGTTATTCTTAACTGAAGAAGATTCTTCAGGCAGCTTAAGCAAACAGTTCTTTTTGTATTTACTCTGTGATCAGTCAGCACTACTCTATAGATTGATAGCATGCTATAAAATTAGTTCTCTTCCCACATGTTCACAATTCATAGCTGTTTTTAATACATTTCTGTGCCATCCACAGAAGCATTATAAAAGGCAAAAGCATGCCTTTTCTACTTTGCATTTGGTGAAAATGCTTGCTGTTGCTGCCAGCCTAGATATTTCTTGGTGTGAGGCGATTGCCTTGGTCAATCAAAAACTGTTTCCACTGGTAATTCTAAACAATTTAGGCTTTTTAGTGCTATATAGTGGTGGGTTCCAAAAGCAGTATTTGCTACAAATTTAGCAACTTTGTTATAGCATTGTTCAAGTCTGTTTTTTTGTGATGCCTGGAGGTTAATAAGGAGTGGACTGCCATAAAGAACTGTAGGGAAGAGATAAGTAGTGGCAAGTGTCATTTTAGTTGCATCTGTAATAAATTTTTTGGTGATATAATTAACAAAGCACATGTGGCAATACAGTACGAAACTCACATATTTTGTACATGCTAGCAATTCAATTTACTATACAGATGTCAGTGAATATTCAGGCATGATTCTTACTATACAATAAAATGTAATAATTTTTCCACTGTGTTTTAGGATCTTAACAGTGAATTCTATGTGATTGTGCTGATCCACCCCCTCCTTTTTTAATTTTTCTTATAGGTTCATAGGTATGTACTAGGCTAATGGTCCTGAAACATTTACAAGCCTAGCCCAGAGAAGTGCCCTGGCATCATGCCACCCGACATTAGTTCCCAGTTCCTCTAGCAAGTAGAGTCACTGGAGTGATCCCGGGGTGAACTTTCTATTTCCCATCCACTCATCAAGATTTCTCTTGAAGAGGGCCAGTGAGGTGCTCTGCTTTTTAAATTATCTTTCCTGTAACCACAGGTGATAGGATTACTAAACTAAAACTGATGCGGCTGAATATTCCATTAACTGTGTGCTACACTGCAGTTTGCAAACTACCCCCTCCTCTTCTGTTTTTTTCTGCTGCTGTAAGCATTAGCATTACTCAAGTCAAACATATGCTGATGAACAGGTTCTTAATACTGGTCTGTATTGAATTCTGCAGTTCCCTACCTGCCTCCCTCTCATTTTTTTTTTCTTTTTAACATTTCTTTTGGCATTAACCAGTGACATTAGTGTACTGAAATGCATGCTAGTGAATTGTCACATGTGATATTTTCAGTAGCTGCACTGCTCTCCCTGAGTTATTATGTCAACTATATTATACACAACATCCCCTAAGGATGGAATACATTCAGAACTCCTATTAGCCAAACTGATGAACTGCATTATCCCAAACACAAAAGGCTGAAACTGACATTGCTGAAAAACTCAGCTGACATTCTTTGCAGAGGACAAGTCCCCATGCACCCTCCATGTGGGGGGGATGTACTTCCCATACCCCCTGCTTATTATAGTGCAGCAAAGCTATGGTGGGGCAAGAGGGGCAATTGCTTTGGGTGCAAAGGGTCAAGGGCATGATCTCTCTCTTTAGTGCAATACCAGTGCATTTGCAGTAAAATCTGAGTGTACCTCTCAACTGTCCAGATTTTTGCCACTTATTTTTTGTCTGTTTGTCATAAAAGTTGGTGTTTTCTGGCAAATCACTGGAGACTGAAGGCACTGAATAATTATATCCATTTGCGTTTCAGACTTCAGACCCTCCACAAATACATCATAACACAAACTATGTTATTCTTGCAACGTTCTAAGTTTATAGGAGCGATATTTATAATAAGTCCCTATTTTGGGGCCTTTGCCACCCCATTAATTTTGGCTTTGTCCAGATTCCTTATGCTAAGAGGATGTGCTGCAGTGCTCTGTGTGTGGTTTAAACTGTAGCAACTGCTGCTTGCTACAGTTTAATAAAAGTCTTTTTTTTTGTTTAACTAAGACATGAGTGCCATAGCACTCCATGCAGACAGGATATAAACTGTAGCAACTGTTTACTACATTTGTAGAAAGCAGTGTGTTACAGTTTAAAAGCATTTTTTTAAATTTTTTTATAAATCATGTGTGATGACCCACCACTGGACCAATAATCAAGGAGCCTCAATCTTGACCACCTGCACCAGTGGGGGAAGTACACTGGAAGGATGATAGGTGCACACGGTATTTCCAGATGCAGCTCGCTGCATCAAATGCAATTTCCCTTAAGAGACCACAGTCAGTCCAGGGCTGGTTTCTCCCTCTTTCTCCAGACCTCCAATAATACTCCACACTGGCACAGCTATAGAGTTGACATCTCAGCTTAGTGACCAAGACAAGACCTCCAGCACCCTCTCTGTCCAACCAGTGCTTCATGTCCCTACCGAATTAGCTGACACACACAGTCTATGAGGTTTGATTTACACACACAACTAGGAAAGCTGGCACAGGTTTACTAGCTATGCCCCTTTCTGCCCAGGCTATAAGGTAGTTTCTACTGCCACCAGTCACTCCTTAATAGCTACGTTAAGGCCCTTAACAAAGGGTGTCCAATCTTACTGTGTACTATTAATAGTAATACAAATGGTAGTTTGATCAAGGGCAAGGCTATAAGGAGTGGCCCACACAGTGTCATCAAATAAATATGCAAGTACTCTCAGAACTTTAATATCTCTACACAGATCAGCCACAATGAAAGGTTTAAATATATTTAATAGTGAATAATAAAAGAACAAGACAATACTAAATATATATTCACAGTGACATACGAGTTCAAAACCACAGGAAATATTTAAAACAACATTGCAGGACAATCTCAAATAAATAAAGGAAAATATCTATACTAAGCTTTGCTATATTTCTGACTGAATCTAAGAGAATTACTATAACCTAAGAACTTACTCATAGAGCAAGGCAGATGTGGTGACTGGATCTTCTAGTTGTTGTCAGGTCCAAGACAGAATATAGAATGCTCCGTCTCACTAAGGAACTTCTCAAATTAATATCTCAAATATTACCACTGGGTTAGCTTGCAGAATGACATCATCTCTGGTCATTTGACCTCCAGTTCGCAGGTGAAACCCCCATTGCTAGAAGTTGGCAGCATTTAGCATCTACCTGTAAAAATATAAAGAGAAAGGCTTCTGCTCAGATCTTTGGCAGATGCCAGAAGCCATAAAACAATTACATTCCTCCACATTTCAAGACTAGTAATTAGTTCACCCTAAAGACAATACAGAAAGCTCCCTAGTACAGACATTGTGTCTTTAGCTGCATTGAAAACTGAAAGATATATATCAACTCCAAGATCATACTACATTGGGGAAAGGGAAAACACCAGTACCTGCTGTATCATGATCTCATGGGGATTTTCAGATTAAGCCTTTTGCATTCAGGATGATAATGTCTGGCATTATGAATGTCTCCCCTATGGATAGGGTGGGTGATGTTGTCCATGATCATGAAGAAATGTTGGCATGTGAGCTTGATACTAACTTTTTTTGCTGTGCTGTGACCTTCTGGATACATGTGATCCCACAGATAGTGATCTCACAGTGCTGCATGACCAAGACATCGAATGAGAGGTTATTCTACATGTAGATGAATGCTGGGGAGGCGTGAATGAGTTCTGTTGTTTTATATCCCTCCCACGTTTTCCAGTACTTTCATGAGCATCACATGGTGTGTGACATACTATACCACCACATGTCTGGGCAATATCCCATCCTTGCATTGATCCACCACTGTTCCTACTTGAGACTGGTAGGTTCGGACACATGCGTGCATTCAGACGAAGATGGCACTTGTGTGTGCCATTATAATGTGCATGAATGGGACCATGGCATTATCCTTACACTCTACCATTTTCTGTGATGGAAATCTTCATGTAGACCATGCAGTACTCTGAACATCTCTAGCTGATTCTCTATAGCAGTGGATTGAGCCTGAAAATTTTTCCAGCACATTTGCTGCAGGGCAGCTAATGCTTTTCATCTTTCTTGAGGTAACTGTGACGTGCCATTGCTTGGCATTCCATTGCATAGGCGTTACAGTGAACACTGCTGCATCCGAGATTGTTCTGTCCTCCAGGAGGTGTTCCTGTGGTTGAGGAAACACTGGTTTTGAAGTATATGGGTTCTCTCCCTCTACAGCCTGCAACATAATGCCCTCAACTACTTGCTTTGTGATCCAGAGACACTCCTGCAGAGTTATAAAGCTGCTGTGGGGTATGTAGTTCTGCCATTAAACCTGCTGACTGTGTGTCACTGTCCTCAGGTCATCTTGTAGATATAACTATTATGTTATCATCATCAACAGTCATTCTGCTGTTGACATCTTACAGATGTAATGGCACAGTGGAACTGCTAGTTTCTGCTGCTGACCTTGTGAAGGATTAATTGATGTCATTATCACTAAGACCTTGGCACACAGGAATGAATGCTATGTAATAAGGTATGAAGAACACTTACCATGCACACTCAGTTCACTTTCATGATGGGCAGAAATTGAAGGTTCACTTGTTGATAGGAAATATCATGTGCTACATGTAAGCAGTCAACCTCAGAAATCATCTTCATTATGTATCTATGTCATGGTGGAGGCACTAACCTTCCTGAATGGAAGTCTGTGAATGCTGCTGAAGTGAGTAATTTCCAGTGTCCATACCACCTGTGATTATGCCCATGCAATCCTCATCAGTGTCACAGTCATCTCTCTATATGATGAGGAGATATTTCTTATCAGGTGTTAAAGGCGTACGTCTAGGAGGTTCCCCAACCGGTAGCACTTCTACAGCAACCGTATTCAGCCTTGCCTTTGTTATGGCACATCCCAACATATTGCTGGCTCTTTTCATGCACTGTATCAATGTGTGGTTCCTTAACCAAAAACAGTTATATCCAGAACTTCTTGGTAACACATATTTGTTCTTTTAGGTTGTTTGTTTCCCCCTTTTACCAAAAAGGTGCTTGTCACAAGTCTTTAGGGACCACATGAGGATGCAGTTTTCCTCAGGGCTGAAATTGTCTTTCTTCTGTCTGGATCCATGTTCCTGCATCATAAATTCACCTGAAATAACACACAAGAGTACCGCAAGTAATGCCAGATTTATGGAATCACCCCTGCAGCAAAGCATTGAAATCAACCTTGCATTCTGTATATCCAAGTCTATTTCCAAACCATGCCTGCAGTACCATAAATAAGAACCCTGAAACTTAGATTCAAAGCAAAACAATACCGTCATTAATATAAGGACTGAGAATGACAACAGTAGCAATTTCACTGAATTATCATGACACCAGACAACATTCATGAAAAGTATTCTTCAAAACTACTGAATGCTCAGTTAAACATTTCAACCAGTAACCTGTACAGCATCATCAACAAATGAAAAAAAGTAGTGCAAGCATTTATCATTTTTATTATCAGTATACATTTGTCAAAACCAAATCTACTCAGAGTAAATTGTTCAGTGACTTCTCCCCATGCAATTCCTGTGTATAGTACACTGCCATGGATGCACAGTTTTAATAAATGGCACAGAGATTACTGGATTTTGTAAATATAAACTCCCTCGACCAGATTGTCAATGCACAAACAAGGGCTGCAACCATACTGGATCTGGTTCTCACTAATATGGGAGAGTGCTGCACATCCCTAGTGTAATGTCTTGTCTGGTTAGGTCAAACCACAAAATGGCCTCCATTGAAGTAAAAGTAAAACTTGGAACCCTAGCTAAACCTAAAATATTCAGGAACTACTCTAAGGCTAACTTCCCACTATTAAGTGATAATCTGGCAAAATTTCAGGCCAACACTGCTGCCTACACAGAACTTTTCACAGAAACCCTATACAAGCATGTTAACGGCTGTATAGAAGCAGCTGTACCCACCAGGAAGAAATATAGAACTAACCCAAAAAAAAAAAAAAACAAAGCCACACTGGTGGAATCACAACATCAACAGGCTGTATAACAGAAGGATGAAAATCATGTCAAAAATTAGGAGGTGCAACACCCAGCAGGATAAAAGCACCTTCAAACTAAACAAACAACTCAGAGGACAAATAAAGTCTACCAAAGCCAAATTTGAGGTAAATTTGGCCTCTCATGTCAAGAAAAACAAAACAAGGCATTCTTTAGCTATGTCTGCAACCTCACAGGCAATACACAATTATGCTCATTGTAAATGGATCCACCTATACTGATTCAGAAGATACAGCAAACCTACTTGCTGGCAAATTCAGTTCAAACTTTACCCCCCCCCCGCTCTCTCCATCAACCTTCCCTCAGGAAATACCATAAAATATAACTCCCCCTGCTATCAGTAGGGAAAAGGTTCTTAATGCTCTCTCTGTGGCCAAGAACACTGCATCAATGAGCTCAGACAATATTCTAGGGTGCCTTTTAAACAGCATGAAACATGACCTATCAAGCAGTCTGGAATTGCTATTTAACTGTAGCCTCCAAACAGGCTTCATGCCTTATGAATGGAGAACAGCAACAGTCATCCCTCTGCACAAAATTGGGCCATCTACAGACCCTGGAATCTACAGACCCATACGTTTCACTAGTCTCATAGGAAAAGTCGTAGAAAGAATTATCAATGTACATGATCAATAATGACTTAGGAAACCTCCAGACACTGTACACAACCCAATTCAATTTCATCAAGGGCAGGTCATGCCTACTCAACCTGGTGGGCTTCTTTGAGAAGATTACCAAAGCAATGGATGATGGCAAAATGGTTCACGCTGTGTACCTTGACCTGACCAAGGCATTTGACACAATCCCCCACTGGTGCATTTTATACAAACTTAAGAGATTAGGTACAAATTCTTATGACACTCCAGTGGATAACCAGCTGGCACACAGCAGGACCCAGGAAGTTAGAATTGGGGAGTCCATCACTATAAAAAGGCCAGTCACAAGTGGAGTCCCTCAGTGATCAGTTCTGGGACTGCTCCTTTTTGGCATTTATTTCTCTGAAGTCAAGGCCAACATCAATGGCCTCTGCCTGACTAAATTGGCAGATGCTTACAAGTTAGGAGCTGCCAGTGAATTGCCCACTGCCACAAATGTTCTCCAGAAAGGGCTGATACAGACAAACAACTGGTATCAGAGCCATGGACTAAAACTAAATACCAAGAAATGCATAATAGTATCCTTCGGGAAGTCATTCACCCCTGGTAACAATCATATTGACACACCCCTAAGAGTTAACCCAGAAGCCAGGGACTTGGGGACACATGTAGACAGTAATCTAGCCTTTGACCTTCATGTGTCTACAGTAATGAGGAAATCATTCTATGTTGTACACGAAAGGTATGGCATGTAGGTCTAAGGAAGGCATTGTTCCACTGTATTCGGCATTCATCAGACCTATCATTGAGTACAATGCCCCCTTTGGTATGTACTTAACCATGCATATCCAACAACTGGAATGTCCTCTGAGGTTCCTCACTAAAAGAATACAGGGCATAAGTAACATGACCTGTGCAGACCACCTCAAGGCCCTATCCCTGAATTCTGTTTTCTACAAGCTCTTGAGGGGAGATTTATGCCTGGCATACAAGGCATTGTTAAATCCCAGTCTGATGGACCTCCTACATATCTGCAAAACAAACAGCACCAGAATTACCTATTCTAAAGACTTAAATCTTGCCAGTGATATAACTAGGATGTGCTGGAGAGACAGCTATGTATCCCAGAAACTACCCCTACTCTGGAACAGTCTCCCCATCCATGTGAAGCAGAGTTCCTCCCTAATCCAATTCAAGTATAACTTGGACAATTGCATGGGGAACAAGGAATTCATCCCTGGTTTGACACCTATGTCTCTAATGGACACAGGCAGCCTGTAAATGGTTCATCTCCCTGGACTCTGCTTGTAAATTGTTCACCTTCCAAGCCCCTCCTTACACTTATCATGGGTACCAGAACCTGTCAGAGATTTGGGATGTATGGCTAGGCTAGTCTAATATACACCTATGACACTACAAATTCATAGCTCCTGTCATTACCACTCCTGTCATTAATATCAACATACATCAGTCACATTTAACTTTCAATTCATGGTAAGAAAAAAAAAGATTTTCTTGAAAGTAAGGTATCCATAAAATTGGATTTGCATAGCTTGCCAATAATTTGTAAATGATATAAAGTTGTTTTAGCTTCCTTTAAAAAGTGTGTGCTTTCCCACAGTAATTGCCATTGAACTTATTGACAGAAACTCAGGTCCATTTACACTAGTCTGATGCAAATGAATTTCAGCCATGCTGACCTCTAGGAATTGCAGTGATACGCTTTGGTGTATCTGGTCTTAGAAATGTAGACAGTTTTCAGCTGCTCATAGATGAGCTGTGCTCAGCCCTGCTGGCTGCAGGAATGCACAAAAGCACATAGTATGCCTCCATGAAACCTAACTGTCCCACAGCATTTAAACATTTAAAAATATATCTGGACTAAGTTAACATTTAGCTTGGGGTTTCCTGAAGTTTAATTTACAGTCATGTAGCAGAATTTGCCACGCCTCATCACTTCCTGTCACTTTATTTGACTAAAGCCATATAACACCAAATGGGCACATTGCTAATGTATTTCATTTACAAAATAGTTAGTATGAAGGGAACACCTCATCTCATGCTTCCTCAGCTTAATAATGCATTACCATAATGACTCTGTGGAACTCAGGCGAAAACATTATTCTGGTTAAGCAAATATACATATAAGCACATGTCGAATTAATAAAGTGATCACTATCGTGTTAAATCAAAATCATCTGTGCATATGCATTTAAAAAAGAAAGATAACTAGACCTCCATGTGACTGCTTCAATGCAATTAATAAACCAAACCTACTGAACCTGGTGGACTTCTTTGAGGTCACCAAGGCAAAGGATGAGAGCAAAATGGTACATGCTGACAACCTTGACCTAGCTAAGGCATTTGATACAATACACCACTCAGGCATTGTAAATAAACTCAGTGAGTTGGGCATATACCCCTATATAACTCACTGTATAGTCAGCTGGTACAAAGACAGGACCCAGGAAGTTAGGATTGGACAGACCACCTCCATAAAGAGGCTAGTCATCAGTTGCACCCACCCAGGACTCTGTGCTGGCCTAAGTCTGCTCCGCTTTGGCATCTATTTTTTCAGAAGTCAAGGCCAATGTCAACGGCCTGTGACTTATCAGGTTTATAGATAATTCCAGGCTAGAAGGAGTCATAACCACCCACCCCCAAGATACTAACATTCTACAGGAAGATCTAACCTAGACAAATGGCTGGTGCAAAAGCCACAGATTAAAACCCAAAGCCAAGAAATGAATAATTGTTCTTTTGGGAAGGCAGCCACCCAGGGAAACTACCTTATTCATAAAAAAACCTAGAAGTACAGAAAGAAGTCAGGAATTTGGGGACTCATGTAGATGGCAACCTGACTTTCAATCAATATGTATCTAAGGTTGTATGAAAATCATACTATGTCACTCAACTTATAAGTAAGGGCATGGCATCAAGGTCCAGGGAAGTTATTTTGCCACTGTACTCGACCATCATCAGACCCATCATTGAGAATAATGCCCCTCTCTGTATGTACATGACAAGACACATGCAACAACTGGAATGCCCTCAGAGGTTCTATACAAAAAGAATACAGGGAGTAAACACAATGTCCTATGCACAGCACCTCAATTTCCTACAGACTGCATAGAGGCGAATTATTCCTGGCCATACCTCTCAACCTCTTGAAGTAAGAAACCTGCACAAAGCCATGAAATAAGTGGTACAAATAGGGACAATTTTAAATATTGCTCTTACAAGCATAGAAAGTTGATAGAATAACAGGTTTTGCATTAGCATTAATTTTCTGAAGGGTATAAAACTCAAATGTCTGTCATTATTTTCTAACTTCAATCTTTATTGATTTACCAGAAAGCCATAATTTTATGAAAAAACAGACCAAAAATATAAGGCAAAAATCTGGACATTCAGTGGAAATCTATACAGTTGAGAGGTATGTTCCTGGCATACAAGGCATCTTTGGATCCCACTCTGACACACCTTTTGCATATCCACAAACTGAACAGCACCAGAACTACTAGAGCTAAGAATGTAAGCTTTGTCTGTAACTTAAATAAGACTTAGAGGGACTGGCATGTTTCTCAGAGAATCCCCATTCTCTTATAGGTTCATAGTTAGGTACTAGGCTATCGTCTCAAGGGCCTACGTAAGCATAGCCAACAAAGTTCCCTAGCTTACGCCAACCCAAGAAAGTTAATTTCCTGTGCCCCTGTCGAGCAGAGCCAAAGAAGTGATCCCCGGGGTGTATTTCCTATTTCCCATCCACTCATCAAGGTTTTTCTTGAAGAGTGTTAATGAGGAACTTTGCTTGACATAGATGGGTACCTTGTTCCCGAGTATGGGAAGTCTTTGGGACAGGAATCTATCCCTCCAGCATATCCTGTTTATTGTGGTGACAAGGTTTAAGTCCCTAGAGCATTTAGCTCGGAGGGATTGGGATTTCTTTAGGTGTAGCATGTCCAACAGCTCTGGGTTTGACATAGCTTTATATGTTAAGCAGAGATCACCTCAGAGTAGGTGATATGCTACAGAGTAAAGCTGGAGTTTTTTGAGATGATCAGTGTAGGGCATCTGTTTGAGGCCAGTAATTCTCTTTGTGAGGTACTTCTGTGGCCTTTCCAGCTGCTGCAGATGTGTTGTGAGGTACATTCCAAAAGGGGCATTGTACTATATAATGGGTCTAATGAGTGTCGAGTAGAGAGGAACAATGACCTATTTTTTCCTGGATGAGAATCCTTTTGTGATGAGGTGTGCCATGTAGAAGGATTTCCTGACTACTGTGGCAATGTGATTATCAAAGGAGAAACTACTGTCCAATTGGGTCCCAAGGTCTCTTTTCACACATTCGGTGTTAAGAAGACTACCGCCTATGTGGTAGTTCATGGCTACAGAGTTTTCACCTAAGGGGATAACAATGCACTTTTTGGCATTGAGCTTGAGGCCATGGCTCTGACACCAGGCATCTGTCTCCGTGAGGCCCGTTTGTAGGATGTCCACATCATTTGAGGACTCAACTATAGCTCCTAGTTTACAGTCATCTGTGAACTTTGTTAGCCAGAGGCCTTCTGTGTTAGCCTGTACTTCAGAGAAGTAGATAACAAACAGGAGAGGTCCCAGGACAGAACCCAGTGGTACTCCACTTGTCACTGGTTTGAAGTCAGATTTGGAGTCTGCAACTTTTACAGTGTGGGTTCTGTCAGTGTGCCAGTTGGCAATCCATCTTGTGACATAGGGATTTATACCTAGTTTAGTGAGTTTAGCTATAAATCCAGAATGGGGGATGGTGTTGAAAGCCTTGGCGAGGTCAAGATAGGCTCTGTGAACCACCTTACCCTCATCTACGGCTTTGGTGACTGCCTCAAAGAAGTTGACCAGGTTCAGGAGGCAAGATCTGCCTTTCACAAACCCGAACTAGGTGGGGTCCAGAGTTTGGAGGTTACCAATGTCTTTGTTTATGAATGCCATGATGATACATTCCATAGTCTTGCAGACCAGGCTCGTCAGGCTAATAGGGTGATAGTTCCCAGGATCAGTGGTAGTTCCCCCTTTGTGGAGTGGGATAACTGTTGCTGTGCGCCATTCAGTGGGCACAAAGCCTGATGTGAGGCTATGATTGAACATGTTGCTTAGGTGGGGATCCAGTTCATTCTGAAGTTCATGTAAAACGCAGCCTGGGATGTTGTCCGGTCCCATGGATGCTGTGTTTTTGGCTTTAGAGAGTGCTGCTTTTAACTGTGAAGTTGTGATTACAGGGACTCTGCATTCTTCTTGAATAGATATGGGCCCTTTAGGGGGTGAGAGGGGGGTAAAGTTAGCACTGAACCTATCTGCCAGGATGTTGGCAATATCAGTTGGTTCTGTAATTTTTTTTCCATTGTGCTGTAACTCAGAGCAGATCTGAGTGTTGCCATTGATATATTTGACATAACTATAGAATGCTTTGTGGTTTTCCTTAGAATCAGTGGCAATCTTGTTTTCATAGCTAGCTTTGGAGGATCTTATAAGGGATCTCAACTTCTTGCTGAGGCTGACCAGGGAGCTCCTCCACTCATGGGATTTTACTCTCTTTTGCAACAATTTGTTCCTTCTGTTGTAGAGTTTGCTTATGGCAGGGGACCACCAGATTGGCTTCCTTTTTATGGAGGATAGTGTCTTGGTTCTGTTTGAGATAGCACAATCCATGCACTCGTGTAAGTGCTTATAGAGTGCATTTGTGTAGGATTCAGCAGTCGTAACTGTATTGTCCATCTGCATGGGTGTCATGGAGTTCACCACTTCTGTCTTAAGAAGCATGAAGTTGGCTTTGGAAACATTTTTTACCATGATTTCCTTAATGGAGGGTGGGGGCAGGATGTGGATATCTAGGGTGATTAGCTTATGGTCAGATCTGACCAATGAGAACTTGTCTTCAGGTGTGGAACACCAGTCACTCATGTTGGTAATGACTAGGTCTAGGATATTGTTGCCCCTGTTGGGGGTGTGGATAAGTTGATCCAGGGCATTGGAATTTATGAATTCCAGAAAGCGCTGAGTGAAGGAGTTGGTACATGAGTAGTTTTCCCAGTTAATGGTAGGGTAGTTGAAATCACCCAATATTAGGGTGCTTGGTTGAACCCTAATATTTTCCAGTATATCAAGAAAAGAGGAGTGGGAATCCTGGGGCATGGTGGGGAATCTGTAGCAAGCTACAATTTGGATTGCAGTTTTGCCCAGAGTTAGTTGCACTTGGATAACCTCAGCTGCATTATGCTGAGCAACTAGCCTGGAGGTGTGGATATCCTTAATGAATATGGACACACCTCCGCCTTTGGTGTTCCGGTCCAGGTTAGATGGCCAAAAAGTGTGGTATGAGTTATAGTCTGGTAATGCAGGGGTGCTCTCTGGAGCCTTGAACCAGGTCTCAGTCACTGCACAGACATTGATGTTCTCCATTTTAAGGAGTGCCTCGAGTGAGTGCATTTTGAAATTTAGACTTCTAGCATTGAGTAGCATTACCCTCAGTTTTTGCTTGCCTGTTCCTGTTATGGTGGTGAATTTGTCATTTAAACCTTGCCTAAAAAAGGCACTATATGGGCAGCAAGAGCCTTTGCCAGTATCCGGAATCCCAGGGATGACAAGTGCAGGCCATCTCTGGCAAAGTATCGTGGTCTGTCGACTATGTCGTCTCAGGCAGACAGATACTGGATCCCCTTAGAGTGACTCCAGAAGCTTTGTCCTTGTACTGCGGTATCATTCTGGGCGATGGCAGGATGCTACTCTGGGCTAGAGTCATACCTGCCTGGGCTACAAGATCGGAGAGTTCTTCCATGTCTCTTTTCATGTAGTCCAGGGAGGTACATCTCAGGTCGTTCACACCAACATGGACAATCACAGAGTCATATTTGTACTTGTTGTGGAGTGACCTGAGTGCATGGGTTATGTGGCGGATCCTGGAACCCGACAGGCAGCTGACAGTGATCTTCTCCTTGTTTAGCCTGGTGAGTGGGACATCAGTGTGCCTGACTATAGAGTCACCTATGACTATGTGTTGGGTACGCTGTTTTGCCTTATGGGCTGTGGTTGAGTGACACACTGTGTCTGTGGGCTATGTGTCATTTGGGTTGTGTTGGTGGTGGGAGGTTGCTTGCATTTCTGTTTTGGAGGTCTCTGTTGCTTGAGCAGACTTTTATTGAGAGCCTCCACGAATGTTTTTGTGTTTCTATGTGTGGATTTTGGTGGTGAAGGTTTAGTGGGACTATGTGATGACTGTGGTGTGGTGCAAGTGTTTACCTTCTCCTCTTGACTATCAAGTTCAGCCTTGGTTGGAGAGAGCTTTACCTCCAGTTTGGCTAGATAAGTGCATCTCTCACAGGTTGTAGTGTTTGGTGGTAGGAGAGAGTTGTCTGTGTACATGAGGCAATTGCTACATTGCCCCAAGATGCCCAGATTCATCAGATAGACAGGAGAGAACATTGGGAGCTGACCCTTGGATATGCCCGAATAAAAAATATTTTCCTCTAGACAAGTGAGGAAAGTGAGTACAAGAACTGTTTTTCTCTAAGCAAGTGAGGAAAGTAAGTACCAAAACTGTTTTCCTCCAGGTAATGAGGAAGGGTGAGTGCTGTAGTAATTTTTAGTTTATTTAGTGCTTACAACAAGTTCTGAACAAGTGCTGAGCATGGATAAGCAAATTCAAGTGCTAAAACTAAGAATCTGGATCTGGATCTGGATCTTGTTGTAGATAGGCTACCTAGTGCTTACCACTTCCACTGATAAGCTAGAAGGCTTCCCTCCAACACAGAAAGGCTCGGGGGCACAGAAGTTTACAAACATTCCTGGATACAGCAAATCTGTATCTGGACTAAACTAGTTGCAGGGAAGGTGGGAAGCAAGAGCAAATGCAGGCCTTTAAACCAGCATTTGAAAGATATGGAAAAACTGCCCGATGGCCAATAAACTACAATTTCTGGGCCAGAAACCACTCGTGGCAGATAGGCTACCTAGTGCTTACCACTCCCACTGATAAGCTAGAAGGCTTCCCTCCAACACAGAAAGGCTTAGGGCACAGAAGTTTACAAACAGTCCTGGATAAAGCAAATATGTATCTGGATTAGACTACTTACAGGAAAGGGAGAAAACAAGCTTGGAATTTATATATATATATATATATATATATATATATATATATTTTTTTTTTTTTTTTAGTTAAGTGGGTTGGCTTTCTCAAAAAGTTCTCTCTGTATTAGATAGAATGAGCTAATGACTAGCAAAAAATGCAGTACACGCTAGCACACTTGAGTGTGTAGCAATATTAAGGCAAATATAGTTTAAATAAATGCAGATAAGTTAAAAATGGCAAAAACAAGTTTCTGAAAAATCAAATAAGAGCACGTGAACACTTAAAAGCACACAGAACAGCAAATTAAGGTATTAAGGTAGAAGAAATTTATGTAAGAGCAGCTCAAGAAACTAAGTATTTTTTTTTTTTTTTTGTGGAGAGGGAGGGAACAGAGGAGATTAAAATGCTATATGGGATGTCATTCCCAAGTGCTCTCTCTGTACACAGCAGAGGAGATGGGACTGGTAGGAGTGTCTGAAATCAAAATATGATCTCACTGTACACAGTTGAGTGAGCAAATGAGATGGGCCCAGTAGGAGTGTCCAAAAACAGATTAACAGCAGGGGTGGGTAATTCTAAAGCCACCAAGATTAATACCACAACAAGAACAGGGAGGGGGGGGGGGTAGGAGACTAACTGCAGCTAGAGACAGGGAGTATTATCTCCCTGTATTATATTATATATAACAATTATCTACAAATTATGTAACATAGGTTCCCATCCATGTAAAGCAGAGCACTTCCCTAACCCTGTTCAAGCTCATCTTGGACCACTGGATGGGAAAGTTGAAATTCACCCCTGGTCTGACACCTACGGGTCTGATGGACTGAAGCAGCCATTGAATCACACTCTTTAAAATAACATCTGAGGCACAATAACTCATGGGATGCATTTTGGGTTGCATGGCTAGGCTTATAAAGGTCCCAGTGGTCATTAGCCTAATATACACTAATGAAACTATGAACTATCATAAATTCCATAAGTAATACTCCTATATAATTACATGGGTTTGGTATGGTAATGTCACACCACAGAGAGTGTGGTTTCCACCCTCTGAACCTCTGCCCTGCAATTACATACATTACTTTAGTTCTGGTGCTTCTAATGATGGCAGCATCTGAGAAGACATGAGGTTGAGCTCCAAGCTGGTCAAACAAGAGGACATGGGCTACCTGTTGCAGAATTCATACCTGCAAAAAATGAAAACTAAAATGATCTACACTTAATGCAAGAAAATTAACATCTGGCATGACTGGGGTGACCATTAGTCATCCCTGACAGGGATCATCTGCACTGTGCACCTGTGCTGGTATAGGTATAATGACTTGCAGAGGTAGAGGGGCAAACAGATGGCTAAGGAGGTTTTTCAGATTCAGGTGAGAAGGCCTAAGTTTTACATTAAGTATTTTTATATTTTCCTTTCTCCTCTTAATTTGCATAAGTTTTTAAAACAATGGTAGGGTAATAGTGTAACGGTATGTTACATAATTGCAGGTATCTGCAACTAGAAATGTACGTGTGATTGCAAACAAGTATATATACTTTTAACTGAGATCCCTCATAAAATCTTCAAAAGCTAGTTACGAAAATAAAATTGCCAAAGATTCCAAAGACAACCACAAGGCATTCTATAGTTATGTCAAGAATCTAAATGGCAATGCTCAGATCTGCTCTGAGTTACAACAGAATGGCATTAAATATACTGATCCCAAGGATATTGCCAATATCCTGGCAGATCGATTTACTGTCAACTTCACCTCCCCACTCACCCCCTAAAGGGCCCATCTCAATACCAAAAGATTGCCAAATTTTGATAATCATGGCCACACAGGTAGAAACCACACTCTCCAAAGCTAAGAATACAGCATCCATGGGACCAGATGACATCCCAGGCTGTGTACTACATGAACTACAAAATGAACTGGCACCTCACCTAAGTGTCATGTTTAATCACAGCCTCACCTCAGGCTTCGTGACCACTGAGTGGCACACAGCTACAGTTATCCCGCTCCACAAGGAAGGATCCGCCTTGGATCCAGGAAACTACCGTCCCATCAGTCTGACAAGCCTGATCTGCAAGGGCATGGAATGCATTATCATGGAACTTATAAACAAAGACATTGGTAGCCTTCAAACACTGGACCCCACACAGTTTGGGTTTGTGAAGGGCCGATCTTGTCTCTTGAATCTGATTGACTTCTTCAACTCAGTCTCCAGAGCTGTGGACGAGGGTAAGGTGGTCCACACAGCCTATCTGGGCCTCGCCAAGGGCTTCGACACCATCCCCCATTCTGGAATCATAGATAAACTTACTAAGCTGGGCATAAATCCCTACGTCACTCAATGGGTTGCCAACTGGCTTACTGACAGAACCCAGACTGTAAAAGTAGCCAACTCCAAATCCAGCTCCAGACAAGTGACAAGTGGAGTACCTCAGGGTTCAGTCCTGGGACCACTCTTGTTTGGCATCTACTTCTCTGAAGTACAGGCCAACACTAAGGGACTCTGGCTAGCAAAGTTTGCAGATGACTGAAAACTGGGAGCCATTATTGAATCCCCAAATGATGTGGATATTCTACAAAAGGGCTTTACAGAAACAGATGCCTGGTGTCAGAGCCATGGGCTCAAGCTTAATGCCAAGAAATGTATAGTTATCCCCTTTGGAAAAAAACGTATCCATGAATTACAGGACACTAAACATCGAAAGTGTGATGAGAGACTTAGGGACACAGGTGGACAGTGGTCTCACTTTCAATAACCACATCGCCACAACAGTCAAGAAATCCTTCTATGTGGCACACCTCATCACTAAGGGCTTTTCATACAGAAAAAAGGAGGTCCCTCATTAGACCCATTATAGATTATAATGCCCCATTTGGTATGTACCTCACAAGACATCTGCAACAGCTGGAAAGGCCACAGAAATACCTCACTAAAAGAATCACAGGCCTAAAGCAGATGCCATATGCTGACCATCTAAAAAAACTCCAGCTACACTCTGTGGCATATCGTCTACTCAGAGGTGATCTCTGCTTAACATACAAGGCCATGTCAAACCCTGAGATGTTGGACATGCTCCACTTAAAGAAATCCCAATCCCTCAGAGCCACACGCTCCAGGGATCTAAACCTTGTCATCACAGTGAACAAAACATGCTGGAGGGATAGGTTCCTGACCCAGAGACTCCATATATTCTGGAATAGACTGCCCATACATATCAAGCAGAGTGCCTTATTGGCCCTCTTCAAAAGGAACCTTGATGACTGGATGGGAGATAGGAAATTCACACCGGGGATCATGTCAGTCGCCCTGCTAGACAGGGGCCCAGAGAAGTAAATATTGTGGGAAGAAATATCCAGGGAATTGTTATGGCTAGGCTTGCATAGGCCCTAGTGCCGATAGCCTAGTACCAAGCTATGAACCTATGAACCTACATATATATATATATATATATATATATATATATATATATATAAAATGTGTGTGTGTATAGAAGGTATACGCAAACATGTATATTTATAAACATACAGTCATATGTTTATTACGTATGTATAAATAAATATATAAATATTTGCATATTTACATATCTTTCTCTATATACGTGTGTGTGTGTGTGTGTGTGTGTGTGTGTGTGTGTGTGTGTGTGTGTGTGTGTGTGTGTGTGTGTGTGTGTGTTTATGTGTGTGTGTGTGTGTGTGTGTGTGTGTGTGTGTGTGTGTGTGTATATATATATATATATATATATATATATATATATATATGTATATATGTATATATATATATATATATATATATATATATATATATATATATACATATGGGTCCACTTTAGATGAACGAAACACCACTTACCCGAAACCCATTTAATTGAGATGAGAACACTGACAGCACCGCAACACCGACATCCTGGAACACCGAATATGCACTCCAGGTAAGTAACCACTCAGCCATCCTGTTGAACTTTGCCCCTTAACCCAAGGTAGTGCAATCTCGGAGTCAGTATATTTAGTTGGGGGGGAGCAGCCACCTACATGGAGGGGGTGGGTGGGTTTGGTTTTCTTCCTTTTACGTGTTTGTTTCGGATGGCTGAGCAGTTACTTACCTGGAGTGAATAGCCGGTGTTCCAGAATGTCGGTGTTGTGGTTCTGTCAGTCTTCTCTTTTTGGTGAAACAGGTAAGTGATGTTTTGTTCATCTAAATTAGACCCATATATATATATATATATATATATATATATATATATATATATATATATATATATATATATATATATATATATATATATATATATATATATATATATATATATGTATATATATATGTATATATATATATGTATGTATATATATATATATATATATTTAAAATATATGGATTCACTTCAGAATCTCAAATTTCTGAAACATCGAATGTGATATGATCGAGACCATATGATCGATGTTTTGGAATATCAAAATTCCAAAACCAATCCAAAAGAAAAACAATAGCTATTTAAACGTTTTTGTAGTGGGGGGGCTGCACTCCCCACACCCCCGCTACTTAAATATACCAACTCCGAGATTGCACTACAGCAAGGAAAAAGGAACTCTCCCATTCTGTGCTGTATGCAGATCTCTGTTCAGAATTTTGAAATTCTGAAACCACGATCATATGGTCTTGACCATATGAATTTCGAGATTTCAGGATTTCAAGATTCTGACAGGAACCCATATATATATATATATATATATATATATATATATATATATATGTTGTACTCCACAAATGCCAGACATTTGGCTAGCGAATATTTTTTAGATTCTCTCCAGTTTATTTATTCTAGTTTTGCTATATATACAAGCAACCCCAACATAATCAATGTGAGATCTAATGAGGGCATTGTACAAAGGGACTAGCACTTTACTCTCTCTGCTACTGATTGTCCTTAAGATATATTCCTTGATCCCATAACATCAGCATACTGTACCAGTAGTTACTAAAGTTAAATTTATCATCCAAAATCATGCCTAAATCCTGATCTATAATATAAGTTTCTGATTCAATTTTTAAATATTGATACTGATAAAGGATTTATAAAGGAACATTAATTTTCATTTTCATTCATTCATTATCCAATATTCATTTTATTCTATTCAGGCTCACATGGTATTGGATCTTATCCTAGCATGCAGTGAATACAAAGCAGAGAGCCAGTCATAAATGGGACAACACTCCATCACCAAATGTACACAGACAAACACACACACACCTATGAGGAATTTATAGTTTACAAATTCACCTACTGGCATGACTTTGGATGTGGGAGGAAACAGGATTCTTTCAAAAGCCCATGTGCACACATAGGGGACATGAAAACTCCACTGAAAAGGCAACATAGCCAAACACCGGACCAGAAAACCAAGTGTTGTGAACGTAAAACAACATACGAAGAATGCACTCAATTTATTATACCTCTAGCGCTTCGGCAAACGCCTTCAAGGTACTGACGTTTGCCGAAGTGCTAGAGGTATAATAAATCGAGTGCATTCTTCATCTGTTGTTTTACGTTTATTTCTTTTCTTTTTTTTGGTTGGTGTGTTGTTTAACCAAGTGTTGTGAGCCAGCAGTGTTAATTGTTGTAAAACTGATCCACTCTTGTTGGTGTTACATCACTGATTTATGCCCATGAAAGAGCATTCTTCTTAGCACTGTCACACATAAGCATTTATAAAATAAGTTTGTGTTCTCCTTTCAATATGGAAAGTAAAATATAAATGCAGCTTTAATCTCTTTATTGTAATTGTACTGTTTATTTTGTTGTATTCTTCTGGGTCAGCTATTTACAAGATCAAGGCTTTTCAAAGGGCATTTTCCTCATACCCAGCTAACCAGATAACATGGAGCCTAGAGGTAAACGGTGCCATGAGGCAGGTGGCACCCTACATCTATACAGTATATTCTGGGCAGTTAGTTATCAACTTTCTTAGATTTTCTTTCAAGTCCTGAACAAAAGAAAGGATGCTTGAAAAAAAAAAAGCTACACATATAGTAAAATTACAAATCCAGTAAAAATAGCCTCTACTACTCATGGCTTATGCAAGGTATCTAGTGTGAGAGACGATTCATCTTCATAGCAGTTTTATTTTATTTATTTATTTTACATTTGTTAACCGGGTTAGTCTGACAGTGCTTTTGGCTCATTTTCAGCAGAGACCCGGGGAGAAAAGCTCCTCAGTGAATAGAATTGAACAAAAATCTGTTACAGCCAGACAAAGATTACAATCAGGTTACAATAACGTATTAAATGAATAATACCTACATAATTGTTTTCGGGTTTGGCGAGCATATATACAAAAGTTGGATGGAGATATAAGGAAATAAAGTGGTGATGACTAATAACACAGACAGGTTAAAGTTAGTTTTTTTGGAGCAGTCTGATAGAGTATAGATAGGATAGACAGGGAGGAAAGGTAGTTGTGGGAGGGTATTAAGAAAGAATGAATAGAAGGAAGGAAGAGGTGGGAGAACAATATTAGAAATAAACTTGGAGTAAGGAGGAGTATTTGGTGTTAGGATAGTAGTTTCAGGGGGGATGACTACAGTGCCAGGACCATTTTTTAGTTAGGTATTCTCGGGTGGCTAATTTGAAATGCTTGCTATGGTCAAGGGACTTTATTTCTAGGGGTAGTTAGTTCCAGGATGTGGCTGGGTTATAGTTATAGAGTAGACATCCTATTTTGGTTTTGGGTTTATAAATCTGTAACAATCCTTGGTCCGAGCTGCATAGTGTCCTAGCTAGAGAGTATTTAGATATGATAGAAGAGAGGCTGGGGCAGAAAGAGGGCAAATACAGGATGGAGTGGATAATTTGTAGTTGATGTATTAGGAGCAGGTGAGGCAATTCAAGCCAGCCCAGTTGCTTAAGTGATAAGCAGTGGTGGGACTTGTAGGTTTGGTTTGCTGTGAATCTGGCCACCTTATTATAGGTAGTTTAAAGTTTTGAAATGAGTGTGCTGTTAAGGTTTGTGAATACATGACAGCAGTATGGAAGTGTGGGAAGCAAAAAAGCATGAGAGAGAGTTATTCTGGCTGTGTTGGTTAAGTATTTCTTGTTGCGGTAAAGGTGTCCAAGTTTCTGGTGAGTTTTTTTGATACAGTTAGTAACATGTAGATCAAACTTAAGCTGATTGTCTATTGTGACACCTAGCAATCTACTGCTAGGTTCAGCTGTGATGATGATGTTATTGGTTGATAAAATATTAAATGTAGTTCTGAGATTGGTGAGTTTTTTTGGGGGGAAGAGTAGGAGCTTAGTTTTCTTAGGATTAAGAATTAATTTGTTATCACTAAGCTATGTCTCAATGGTGTTGAAGGATGCCTGGGTAGCAGAGTGGAGGTCTGATGGGTTATCTGCAATGGTGATGATGGTAGAGTCATCAGCATATTGCACAAGTGATGACTGGGGACATGAGGTATGGAGTGAATTAGTTAAAATATTGAAGAGCAGTGGTCCAAAGACAGATCCCTGGGGACACCCATTTCCACAGTGTGTGTGTGGGGGGGGGGGGAGTGCAGACAGCTATTTAACTGATTACTGGCGGTTAGAGAGATAGCTAGAAAACCAGGAGATAGTATGGGGAGACAATTTTAAGTAAGTGAGTTTGTCCAAGAGGAGAGGGTGGGAGACAGTGTCAAAGGCTTTAGAGATCAAGGAACAGGCATGAGACAAGTTTATTGTTATCACGAGCTAGAGATACTGTATTGATGAAGGATATTAGTGCAGTCATTGTACTATAATTAGGACGGAATCCATGTTGTGTGTGTGTGAGAAGGTTTTCTTGGAGAAGGTACTGCATTATCTGCTTGTGAATGCATTTCTCTAGAATTTTAGAGAGAGGAGATAGTATAGTAATTGGTATGAAGTTTGATATATCAGAGGAATTGCCACCTTTGTGAATGGGCAATGTAAAGATTTTTTTCCATAGAATGTGTTTAGTCATTCTGCTGCTGTCTAATGAAGTTCAGAGCAAATGTGGGGAGCTTTTATGCATTTGTTAGCATTAAATATGATTTCGCTTGAAGCTGGGGATTGAAATTTGTATGATGATGTAGGCAGTGGCTTTTTGATTGACCATTACAAGAACAGTGGTAATGTCACTTATTTATTTTTTTAAACTTTTTTGGAATAATTCATTGGACAACCGAAGACTTTCTCTTCATTTTGCATAGAAAATGTTTTTGACTATTTGTGTGTTGTGTTAGGTTACTGATTTGCCACATAGCAATGACAGATCACGCATGACCAGGAATCCACGAAGCAGTTTTCTTAACAGTAGTACTTTATTCAGATAAAATCTCTCTTACTCTTCAGCTAAATAGCCTTTTCAGAGTATAAAAAACACAAATAACACACATCCTTTATATACAAAACAATTTCCCCTAATTATTCACTAAAATAACTAAAGCAATTATATCATTACAAAACATTTATCCGATTAAAGCCCTCTAATTACATTCTGTATTAAGTCCCTTAGGGACGAACATTTCACACTTTAATATAAAATAGATTCTTTTGTAACAGTTTAAGTTTCAGAAAAGAAGTATTGAACCTATCCAACTTAACCTGTTCTAATAAACTGACTTGTAGTCCTTCCACATTGCTACTATGATATTTTTTAAAATGTACAACAGCTGGGCTCTCCATCTTACCTTTCTTTATGTCCCTAATATGTTCTAAAATTCTAACTTTGAATGCCTTTTACTTTCACCAACATAATATTTATTACATGTTCATTTAAGTGCATAGATAACCCCCTCAGTGTCACATCTAAAAATATTTTCTGTCTCATATTTTTCCATTAATATTTGGGAACAGCTTAACCACAACATTACAACAAGAACACCTTCCACAAGGAAAGGTCCCTTTAAGGCTACTTCATCTTCCAATATTAACTTTAAGAGCTACAAATCTACCTCTAACTATCATATCTCCTATGTTCCTTCCATGCTTGTATGATACGCAGGGTCTCTCTTCCAGAATATCACAGTTAGTTAGTTGTGGAGAACAGCATTAAAAATAGTTTCAAAGATTCCAGCTGATATAACAATCCACATATGACTTGTCCTACCTGGGTTCCTTACTAGGACATTCATTTCACATCTTCACAACTGCCACACTCTAATAGCATTATTCACACACTCTTCCCCCTAACTGCATATACCCTGCATTTTATATTACCATCTTTCTGCACTTTCTACCACCACCTCATTGTTCATTCTCCATTTTTTTCCTTCTTCAAAATCTTCATATCTGCTCCAAGTATGGTTATGAAGCCCCTCTTTGCCCTATTCCAATTACTTAGCTCAACTATTTCATCTGTTGCCTTTGCTGTTTCTAGCAGTCCTTTTGTCATGGTCCATTTTTTCAACCCATATGCCATCTTAAATATTTTATTCTCACTCTCCTGCATAAGTAAAGCAGACCTAAAAATTGCCAAACATACTAGGTAACAGTGATTTTCACCAACAGAGGAGGTCTTCTTGCCAAGTATCTTCCCCATGTACTGACAGTGTTTCTCAAGGTTTTAAGAGAAATGTGAAATTTGGAAAAGTGTGTAATATACCGTCACTTTCTTCCCTGAATCAGCAATGCTTTTTTTCCCTAGAAGTCACCTGTTACATGGTGCCAACTAGATATAAAAATGAATTTCATCTGCTGGTAGAACATAACCACTGAAGCTCACTAACCCTTTTTGTTATCCAAGAATTGTTCCTTTGTCCATGGTTTATTTTACCTCTTGGTTCCTTCCTCCTGGTTCAGCTTATTCATGTTTTTTAGTTTTATTCTGTGGACAATGATCCCCAAAAGAGTGGACATTATTAGGTGATAATGAATCATGCAGGAGACTGAATGAGACCTAGTTCCATAGCCATAAGGTTTCCTTGCCCAAAAGCTTACTTTGCATTATGTTTCTATAATGCCCACACAAGATGGCATTGTTGCACTTAGGAAATGTGCAGTACTAGAAAAAGAATACTGATTTTGAAATTGTATTATATGAAGTGCAGTATATGTCTATCTCTCTCTCTCTGTACATACATATATAAATGGATCCCTATCAGATTATCGAAGTTTCAAAACTTCAAAAGTCATATGGTTGGGACCATATGATCGAAGTTTTGAAATTTCAAACATTTTGAATGGAGATTGCAGTACAGCTCAGAACAGGAAATATACCCTTTTCCGCAATGTAGTGTAATCTCGGAGTTGGTATATTTAATTAGCAGGGGGTGTGGGGGGTGTAGCCTCCCATGTGGGGGGGTGAAGGGGGGCTTGCCCCCTGCAAAAATGTTAAAAATAGAATTTTGTTTTTTTTTATTTTTTAATGTTCAGCGTTCCAAACTTTGATCATATGGTCTCTGCCATTTGAATTTTGAAGTTTTGAAAATTTGATAATCTACAAAAAGCAGAAGCCAGCAACTGTGAGCTGTATAAACTAATTTAATTAGTTAAAAAATAAAAATCCACAAGAATAACAGACCGGTTTCGGCTATGGTGTTAACCTAGCCTTCATCAGTGTAAATTCCCAAAACATCTTGAGGTTCTTTTATACACATGGAAATAATTAATCACAAAGTTTCGTTGGTGAGCTCATGAATATTCATTAGTATACAAAATCATAAATATTCATTAAGACCAGGCTGGAAAAGTCCACCTAATTTCACAATCCATTATATATAATATTATATATAATCTGACATAGAGCTATACAAATGAAATGGTGCCTGCTTGGTACACATATAACTGGATCTGCAACTACCGATCAGGTAATATTAAAATACAAAATTATAAGATATCCAGGCTTGAATGTCAGTGATCATTAAAAAGGGTTGTGGCATTCAGGGGAATTTACTTCTTTCAAGCTAGAATTCCAGAGTTTCTAGAGCTTTCATACTGTAGCCATAGTTCGGCAAGATCTTTGACTTGGTCCTGCAGCAGTAGCTGCTAGAAAAACAGGAATGGGTTAGGGCCAGGACCAGGAATGAGGACCCAGACCGCACCATAACTGGCAGGTAGATCTTGGTGATCTGCAATGAGAGGGCATTGTCAAGCAAAAGACGTGATTAATTCAGCACAGTGCATAACACTAGATCCATAGTACTTGCCTTTGTCCCTAAATATTATAAAAGAGACTGAATACTAAATTAACCTGAATGCAAATATCTTGTTGGTAAATAATGTTGAAACTAAGCCACCTACATATTTTTAGGATTGGAATAGTGTTCTGGTTGCAGGTAACGGTTAGGGTTAGGGTTATGATTAATGTTAGCCTACACAATTAGTGATGAAATTGTGGATAGCAAAACAGCATGATCACTAGTGTAAGAATGAGTAAACTGATGACTCAAAAAGACATGAACTTTTATTTTTCATGGTTTCATACCAAACAAATGTAGGTGGTTTTGAAAGAAAACATGCCAACAGAGATCTGCAACCAGTAAAGTTGTTCAACATAAAATGATCTACAAAGCAAGCAATATTTTTATAAGTGTAGTGTGCATTATTTTGTAAATATGCAGTGAATGCCAGCATTTCATTTATTTCTCATAC
Organism: Protopterus annectens; assembly: GCF_019279795.1. Lineage (NCBI taxonomy): Eukaryota > Metazoa > Chordata > Ceratodontiformes > Protopteridae > Protopterus > Protopterus annectens. The sequence continues at coordinate 964,205,504 of NC_056743.1, read as the reverse complement.
TTTGAACAAGTTAATGTTAATAACACTTTCAGTAAAATATGTTCCTCTTTCAGATACTTACACATATTTTTTTAATTTGCAAAGAACGACAGAAAGAAAATCACATATTTTAACTTTGTTCTTTATTTTTACAAATTAATTTATTTATTTATGTTATTATTTTAAATTTGTTTACTGGGATAGTCTGACTGAATGCATGTCCATTTTCAGCAGTGGCCCAGGGAGAAAAGCTCCAAAAAGACATTCAACAAACTGCTACATTTTTACAGTTTAAAACACAAAATAAAAAACAAATAAAAGGATTTTTACACAGATGTAAACAAACACAAAAACAGATACACAAACAAATTATTACATTTTTACTCAAATGGAAAATTCTAGAGTGTTTTTAAGAATGGTAGGGTATTTAATGCCTAGTAGGCAAACCTGGTAGTAGATCCAAGGAGATCATAGGATTTATAAGTTAAGAAACAAGAAAGTGTAGGCATAAGTCCTCCATGTGCACACGAGTGATGGTTAGAGTTAGTCTGGATTAGGACAAGGACATAGCCATCATTTTTTAAAGTACTGAATCAGACTTTTCTTGAATTGAGGTAGACAGAGTTCAGATGTAAGATTAGCAGGAGGAGAATTCCAAGTTTTGCCAACAGAGTTAGCAAATAGAGATTTACCGGCTGTGTTGCTGGATTTGAGAGTTTGAACTAGTAGTCTTTCAGATGAACGAAGTGCACTAAGGTTACTGTAGGGGGTGATGAGGTTTTTAAGTACGAGTGTATTAAATGGTTGGTACAAGATCTTGTGTGCAACTATTAGTTGGTTAACCTGAAGTAGGTTAGGTAGTTCAAGCCATCCTAGAAGATTTAGGTTATGACAGTGATGAGTTTTGTAGGCTGCATCGGTAGCCAATCTAGCAATGTGATTGTAGCTGCTAGAAAGTTTATTAAGGTCAGTTTTGCTGAGGTTTGTAAATAGAGGGACAGCATAGAGGAAGGTGGGGAGTAGATGTATGAGCAATTACAGTTCTGGCAAATATAGTGAGCCAAGTTTTTTTATTAACTGTTTTAATAGTTTTATTGATATGCAGCTCAAACTTAAGGTTATTATCTATTATAACTCGTAATAGTATGGTTGAGGAATCTGGGGAAATAATGGTACTGTTGTTGGATTTTAATGTAAAGGTTATAGGGGCAGACCTGTGAGTGGGGGAGAAAAGCAGCAGTTTGGTTTTATTAGGATTTAACATGAGATGAAGGTTAAGGAGCCAATTTTCAATTGTGTTAAAAGTATTTTGGGATAGAATTTGCAACTCTGTAGGTGAAGTGTCGGAGCATACTAAAGTGGAGTCATCCGCATATTGAATGCATGTTGCATTTGGGATGACCTTATACAAATCATTGATAAAAATGGAAAATAATAGTGGACCTAGTATGGAGCCTTGGGGTACTCCGGGGTTGATGGGTAAAAGGGTGGATAGTTTGCTCTGCCATAGGACAGCCTGTTGTCTACCACTGCAATATAATTGAAACCATTGGATGGCCTGGTCCTCTAGAGAGATGGATTTCAAAGTGTTTATGAGTCTTTGGTAGTTTACCATATCAAAGGCTTTTGAAAGATCGAGAAAGATAGCAGAGGAAAGTTTATTATTGTTTCAGTGTTGGTTAATGATGTTAGAGAAGGCGAGGAGGGCTGAGGTTGTACTACGGAATGGTCTAAAGCCATGTTGGGTGTTGGCTAGAAGATTATTATGGATAAGATAGTTCAGGAGTTGATAGTGGATGCATTTTTCCATAATTTTAGCCAAGGGTGACAGAATAGCTATGGGTCTATAGTCTGAACGTTCAGTAGAGCTGCCCCCTTTATGGAGTGGGATGACAATGGGATATCTTCCAGATGGAGGGAATGGACACTTCAGTTATAGTTCTATTGATCAGGATAGTAATGGGGTATGCTATGGCATCTGCAGCTTTTTGTAGCTATTCTGCAGGGAGGAGATTAGCAGACAGGGTGGTAGGCTTTAGTTTTTTTAAGTAATTTTTGGACCAAATATATGCAAACTGGTTTGAAGTTAAAGGGGAGTTGGGAGCAGGGTGCAGTGGCCGGAGAATATGGGCATCCAGGGGATAATTGGTTAGATAGGTTCTGGATGGTTGTTGTAAAGAAGCTGTTAAATGCTGGGGGGTTTTAGTTAGCATCCAAGGGGGTAGGAGTGGTGGACTGTCCTGAAATAAGGAGAACTTTTGTGGCTTGTTTTGCTGTTTTTCTTGTAGATGACAGTAATAGTTTTTCTTGTCTAATGTTGTGGATTTTTTTGTTTCATTTCTTAGCTGTCTGTATCTAAGTTGATCTGTGGGTTTTTTTGTGGCCCTCGAAGTGGCCCAAGCTCTATTTCTAAGTAGCATTTTATGTCTGTTTTCTTTTGAGAGCCAAGGAGCAACTTTTGTTTTGGTTCTAATAATCCGGGCTGGTGCATGGGTGTCAAGGACGGATAGGAATTTGGTATTAAAGTAATTTACTGCTTCTTCGAGTTCATAGGTTTATAGGTAGGTACTACGCTATTGGCCCTAGGGCCTATATAAGCCTAGCCAAAAAGGTACCCTGGCTTTCGCCACTCAAGAAAATTATTTTCCTGTGCCCCTGTCGAGCAGAGCCACAGAGGTGATCCCCGGGGTGAATATCCTATTTCCCATCAAATCATCAAGATTTTTCATGAAGAGTGCTAATGAGAAGCTTTGTTTGATATAGATATGTAGTTTGCTCCAGAGTTTGAAAAGTCTCTAGGACAGGAATCTATCCCTCCAGCATGTTCTGTTTATTCTGGTGACAATGTTTAGGTCCCTATAGCATGTAGCTCAGAGGGATTGAGATTTCTTTAAGTGGAGGAACCAAGACGAAGAAGACTAATACCACCAAAGGATGAGCAAGCTTGGAACACAGTATCACAAGAACTCCACCAGGATAATCAAAAAAACTTTTTACTGAGTGCTTTTGTCAGGTTGTAACCAAAGACTTCATCAGAATACAACAAAACTTAATACATTCTTCTTAAGTATACTAAAACTTGTGAGAACACGTGACATAATAAGCCAATGAAACTTCTCATAACATTAATTATGAACAGACTTTCTCTATCTAATATATCACACTTAAATTCAATGACAAATTTTAAAGTAAAACAGTAAAAAACAGTTACCTAAAAAGTAACAGAAATGTTCTAATAACATTTCAACAAACAGAAGCCATAATATACAGCTTAAACATATAAAAACTAATAAAAACTATATAACATAAGAACGCAGCCTTAAAAGGCTGCTAATACTAATGTTATTCAGACCTGGGGAGGCACACAAATTCAACTTAATTTTCCAACATAATTCCCTGAATTCTAAATAATCGTCTGTTCATAATTAATGTTATAAGAAGTTTCATTGGCTTATTATGTCGCGTGTTCTCACAGGTTTTAGTATACTTAAGAATAGTGTATTAAGTTTTGTTGTAGTCTTTGGTTACAACTTGACAAAAGTGCTCAATAAAAGGTTTTTTGATTATCCTGGTGGAGTTCTTGCAATACTGTGTTCCAAGCTTGCTCATCCTTTGGTGGTATTATTTCTTTAAGTAGAGCATGTCCAACAGCTCTGGGTTTGACATAGCTTTGTATGTTAGGCAGAGATCGCCTCTGGGTAGGTGATATGCGATGGAGTAAGCTGGAGTTTTTTGAGACGGTCTGTGTAGGGCATCTGTTTGAGGCCAGTAATCCTCTTTGTGAGATATTTCTGCGGCCTTTCCAGTTGTTGTAGATGTCTTGTGAGGTACATACCAAAAGGGGCATTGTACTCTATAATGGGTCTAATGAGTGATGAGTAGAAGGGAACAATGTCCTCTTTTTTCCTGGATGAGAAACCTTTTGTGATGAGGTGTGCCATGTAGAAGGATTTCCTGACTACTATGGCTGTGTGGTTATCAAAGGAGAGATTACTGTCCACCTGTGTCTCAAGGTCTCTTATCACACTTTCAGTGTTAAGTAGACTACCACCTATGTGATAGCTCATGGGTACAGAGTTTTTACCAAAGGGGATGACAATGCACTTTTTGGCATTGAGTTTGAGTCCATGGTTTTGATACCAGATATTTGTCTCAGTGAGGTCCTTTTGTAGGATATCCACATCATTAGGAGTTTCGATTATGGCTCCTAGTTTGCAGTCATCTGCGTCCTTCATTAGCCAAAGACCTTCTGTGTTAGCCTATACTTCAGAAAAGTAGATACCAAACAGGATATGACCCAGGATTGAACCTTGTGGTACTCCACTTGTCACCGGTCTGAAGTCGGATTTGGAGTCTGCTACTTTCACAGTGTGGATTCTGTCAGTGAGCCAGTTGGCAACCCATCTTGTGACATAGAGCTTTATACCTAGTTTAGTGAGTTTATCTACAATTCCAGAGTGGGGGATGGTATCAAAAGCCTTGGCGAGTTCTAGATAGGCTGTATGAACCACCTTACCCTCATCAATGGCTTTGGTGACTGCTTCAAAGAAGTCTATCAGGTTTAGGAAACATGATCTGCCTTTTACAAACCCAAACTGGTTGGGGTCCAGAGTCTGTAGATTACCAATGTCTTTGTTTATAAGTTCCATGATGATACGTTCCATGGCCTTGCAGACCAGGTTTGTTAGGCTAATGGGGCGATAGTTCCCGGGGTCCATGGTGTTTCCCCCTTTGTGGAGTGGGATAACCGTCACTGTGCGCCATTTCAGTGGGCACAAAGTCTGAGATGAGGCTATGATTGAACATGGTGCTTAGCTGGGGTGCCAGTTCATTCTGCAGTTCGTCGAGAACGCAGCCTGGGATGTTGTCAGGGCCCATGGAGGCTGTGTTCTTGGCTTTGGAGAGTGTGGTTTTTACCTGTGCAGTCATGATTAAAGGAACGTTGCATTCTTCTGGTATAGAGATGGGCCCTTTAGGGGGTGAGAGGGGGGTAAGGTTAGCACTGAACCTATCTGCCAGGATGTTAACAATATCAGTTGGTTCTGTATATTTGGTGCCATTGTGCTGTAACTCAGAGCAGATCTGAGTGTTGCCATTGAGATTCTTGACATAGCTATAGAATGCTTTGTGGATGTCTTTAGAATCAGTGGCTTTTTTTTTTTTTTGTAACTAGCTTTGGAGGATTTTATGAGGGATCTCAGCTTCTTACTGAGGCTGACCAGGGAGTTCCTCCAATCATGGGATTTTGCAACAGTTTCTTTCTTCTGTTGTAGAGTATGTTTATGGCAGGGGACTACCAGATTGGCTTCCTTTTTTTGGAGGATAGCATCTTGGTTCTGTTAGGGATAGCATGATCCATGCACTTGTGTAACTGCTTATAAAGTGCATTCATGTAGGATTCAGCTCTACTGTCCATCTGCATGGGTGTCATGAAGTTTTCCACTTCTGTCTTAAGAAGTGTGAAGTTGGCTTTGGAGAACTTTTTTATGGTGGTTTCCCTAATGGGGGGTGGGGGAAGGATGTGGATGTCTAGGGTGATTAGCTTGTGGTCGGATCTGACCAACGAGAAATTGACCTCTGATGTGAACACCAGTCACTCATGTTGGTAATGATCAGGTATAGGATATTGCTGCCCCTGGTGGGGGTGTGGATAAGTTAATCCAAGGTATTGGAATTTATGAATTCTAGAAAAAGTTGAGCAAAAGAGTTGGTCCATGAGTAGTTTTCACAATTAATGGTGGGGTAGTTGAAATCGCCCATTATTAGGGTGTTAGGTTGTACCCTAATATTTTCCAGTGTATCAAGAAATGAGGAGTGGGAATCCTGGGGCATGGTGGGGGATCTATAACAAATTACAATTTGGATTGTGGTCTTGCCCAGAGTTAGTTGCACCTGGATAATCTTGGATGCATTATGCTGAGCAACTAGCCTGGAGGTGTGGATATCCTTAATGAATATGGACACGCCTCCACCTTTAGTGGTTCGGTCCAGGTTAGGTGGCCGAAAGGTGTGGTATGAATTATAGCCTGGTACTGCAGGAGTGCTCTCTGGAGCCTTGAACCAGGTCTCTGTCATGGCACAGATGTTGATGTTCTCCATTTTAAGGAGTGCCTCGAGTGAATGCATTTTGAGGTTTAGACTTCTAGCATTGAGTAGCATTACCATCAGATTTTGCTTGCTTGTACCTGTTAAGGTGGTGAATTTGTCATTTGAACCTTGCCTAAAAAAGGCACTATAGGGGTGGCAAGAGCCTTAGCCAGTATCTGGAATCCCAAGGGCAACAGATGCAGGCCATCTCTGGCAAAGCATCATGGTCTGTCGATCATGTCATCCCAGGCAGACAGACACTGGATCCCATTAGAATGACACCAGAAGCTTAGCCAATTGTTGAAGTCAATCATTTTGTCCTTGTACTGTGGTATCATTCTGGATGATGGCAGGATGCTACTCTTGGCTAGGGTCATACCTGCCTGGGCTACAAGATTGGAGAGCTCTTCCATGTCTCTTTTCATGTCGTCCAGAGAGGTACATTTCAGGTCATTCACACCAACATGGACAATGACAGAGTCATATTTGTACTTGTGGTGTGACCTGAGTGCGTGTGTTATGTGGAGGATCCTGGCACCTGACAGGCAGCTGACAGTAACTTTCTCCATGTTTAGCCTGGTGAGTGGAACATCAGTGTGCCTGACTACAGAGTCATCTATGACTAGAGTGTTGGGTACGTTGTTATGCCTTATGGGCTGTGGTTGAGTGGCACACTGAGTTTGTGGGCTATGTGTCATTTGGGTTGTGTTGGGAGTGGAGGTTGCTTGTGTTTCTGCTTTGGAGGTCTCTGTTGCTTGAGCAGATTTTTTTTGAGAGCCTCCACAAATGTAGGTGTGTGTTTTATGTTTCTATGTGTGTGTTTTGGTGGTGTAGGTTTTGAGGGACTCTGTGATGAGTGTGGTGTGGTGCAAGTGTTTACCTCCTCCTCTTGACTGTCTAGTCCAGTCTTGGGTGAAGAGAGCTTTGCTTCCAGTTTGGCTATATAAGTGCATCTTTCACAGGTTGTAGTGTTGGCTGGTAGGAGGAGAGGGTTGTCTGTGTACATGAGGCAATTGCTGCATTGCCCCAAGATGTCCAGATTCATCAGGTGGACAGGAGAAAACACCGGGAGCTGACCCTTAGACATGCCTGGGTAGGTGCTTATTTGTTAAATACTAAAAACTGTTTTCCTCTAGACAAGTGAGGAAAGTTGAGTGCTGTAGTATTTTGTAGCTTATTTAGTGCTTACGAGTTCTGAACAAGTGCTGAGCTCAAAGAAACAGATTTGAGTGCTAAAACTAAAAAACTGGCTAGTTCTAAGGGAAAATTTGAAGAGCAGACTTTTTTAATATAACAGTAGCAAATGAGCAAACTGATTTAAACAAATTAACCAATTAACCAATAAAAAGCTAAAAACTGAGCCCCGTTCCAGCAGTCTTCGATCAGACAAGTTCTAACTGCACACTCCTGCCACTAGGGTGCAGGGGAACTTTCACCAAAAAAAGATGGTCTAGATTAGTGCTCAAGTTATACAAACAAAGCTAGATTCAGTAGGTCTGAATTTAATCTATGCTGCAGCAAACAAGGCGTACCAATTTCAGAAAGAAACAGTTCAAATAAACAGGCACAATAAGCCTTTAACCAGTAACTCCCAGCTCAGATGAGCAAAATCTACACTCTCTTCCCAGAAGAGTGCAGATCACACCTTCTTAATGTAAAATAATTGGCCCGAAGCCCAAGTGCTTAAACCAGAACTAATACACTTTTAGAATAACAGACACTAAGCCTTCAATCAGCAACTACCAACTTAGGAGGATGTAAGCTACCTGTCCTGCCACAACAGTGCAGACCACAAACCTTCCTAATGTAAAACAACTGTTCTGAAGCCCAAGTGCTTCAACCAACGGCTTACAATACAAGTTACAATTTAATCAGGCTACTAACAAGCAGTAATAAGTGCAGCAGAATAAATGCAATTAAGTACTTTTAAGAACAAGCAGCAAAAGCAAAATAAAGTAATAAAGTAGGAAGAAACACAAATACAGTAAAAGCAGATGGATAAAGTGCATTTTTTTAATATAACAATAGAAAACGAGCAAACAGATTTACACATATTATCCAATTAACCAATAAAAAAGCTTAAAACTGAGCCCTGTTCCAGCAGTCTTCAATCAGACAAGTTCTAACTGTACACTCCTGCCACAAGGGTGCAAGGGAACCTTCTCCAAAAAAGATGGCCTAGATTAGTGCGCAAGTTATAAAACAAAGCTAGATTCAGGATGCCTGAATCTAGTCTATGATCCAGCAAACAAGGTGTACCAATTTCAGAAAGAAACAGTTCAAATAAGCAAGCACAATAAGCCTTTAACCAGAAATTCCCAGGTCAGAAGGGCAGAATTTAGCCTCTCCTCCCACAAGAGTGCAGACCACAAACCTTCTTAATGAAAAATAACTGGCCTGAAACCCAAGTGCTTTAACCAGAACTAATACACTTTAAGAATAACAGACACTGAGCCTTCAATCAGCAATTCCCAATTTAGAAGGATGTAAGCTACCTGTCCTGCCACAACAGTGCAGACCACAAACCTTCTTAATGTAAAACAACTGGTCTGGAGCCCAAGTGCTTAAACCAAAAGGCTTACAATAACAGTTACAATTTAATCAGGCTACTACCAAGCAGTAATAAATGGAGCAGAATAAATACAACTGAGTACTTTTAAGAAGAGGCAAAAGCAAAATAAAGTGCAATTGCTTTTTTAGTAAAGTGCAAGGAGAGTGGGAGAAGGAGCAGACAAAAAATTCAAGGTTAAGAACTTAAGTGGGTTGGCCTTCTCAAATGTTCTCTTTGTATTAAGTAGAGTGAACACCAGACTGGGAGGGGTGTCCCAGATCAAATTTACAGTAGGGGCAGGCAACTGCAAAGGGAGGAGAAAAAAACTGTTTCAGAACAGATGAGGAACAGAAAACAATACCTGAAAATATATAAAATAATTCAGTCAGGCAAAAAATAATTCAGTCAGGAAAAATTAAGACAATACAGAACTCTGAAAGGTTAAAATGCCAAGAAATATACTTATCAATCAGCGATATATTTCCAGTTTGTTTGAGAATCACACTTCAGCCAGAACACCAGGAGTTTCCAACAGTGTATGCAGGAATTTACAAACAGAAACTATTTTTAAATCAGCAAGCCTTGAAGCAATCAGATAACACAAAAGCTGTTAGACCAGTTTTATAAACTTCACCTCAGGAATAGGGGTGAAGCAGTTTCAGCACAGATGAGAAAAAGAAAACAATGCCAGAAAATATATAAAATAATTCAGTCAGGCAAAAAATAATTCAGTCAGGAAAGATTAAGACAATGCAGAACTCTGAAAGGTTAAAATGCCAAGAAATATACTTATCAATCAGCAATATATTTCCAGATTGTTTGAGAATCACACTTCAGCCAGAACACCAGGAGTTTCCAACAGGTAATTATTTCAGAACTGACCAATTGCAAGATTTGAGTTCATTTTCAAAATTTGTGCAGTTGAAATTTTTATTGTTCCTTATTGTTTTAAAAATGGACTGGATGTGGATATCAGCTTTTTGTCTGATTAAATAGGTAAGGAGGTGATCACTTACATCATCAGGCAGGGTCCCACTTTTGTATTTGAGGAGGATGGGTGTTAACAAGAATCCAATCCAGAATGCTTGCTTTATTGTTGTGTTTACTGATCCTAGTGGGGGAGGATATTTTTTATTTATTTATTTATTTAACATTTGTTGACCGGGAAAGTCCAACTAGGTTCCACAGAGCCTGTTTTCAGTGGCGGCCCGGGGAGAAATGCTCCAGATGCATGCCTTTGGAATAATTTGGATATGACCTGTGAAAATCCATAAAGGTTTATGTGGTGAGTGGAGGGTCCTGAGGAACACATTTTCCAGTCTATGTTGAAGTCCCCAAGTACAATGGTTTCTTGGGGGTAATTGCTGGATAACCAAAATGGGATATCTTCAAGGGTATTTTATCTTATTGCCTGGGGGAATATACACACATATGAGATTTATACATTTGTTCTTATTAATGTGGAGCTTAGTGTTAAGAATTTCAGCATTGCGAAACAGGGATGTTTGCAGGGCATTATTGGATACTTCAAGCATGGATTTGTACAGAACAGCTACCACACCTCTCTTTCTATTGGTTCGATCAAGCCTTAGGATGTCATAGCCTGGTGGTACAACTTCTTTATCTGAAGTAGAAGGTTTTAGCCAGGTTTCAGTAAGACTTAGTATGCCTGGGGAAAGAGCATCTAAGAGGGCATGTATGTGTTGAATCTTATTATTTACACTTCTGATATTTAGATGACTGATCAAGAGTGAGTTTTGGGGTTTGTCTAAGATTTGTGTAGTTTTGGGACAGTTATTAAAGGACCTAGAGCCAGTGGATGAGGATGGGCCAGGATTTGGGTGGATATCTCCATCCACTGTCAAGTTGCATTGTAATCTAATGGTGAGCTTCCAGATTTTAATTAATACACTTTGGTATCTGTTGGTTTTAGGGTTGGCATATCTTGTTCTAATTGGATGTTGATACCTAGTAAGTAAAGAGTTAGATGGGAGGGGATGTATTAAGTGTTCAAGCTTGTGTGAAGCTATAAAAGTGGAGGTTTGGCCTTTTGGGTAGTGGAAACCTGGGTATGTATTATATTCATAGGTGGTAAGAAGATACAGGACAAGCAAAAAGGGTAGCAGAGAGGACAGTGGTAGTATTTTAAGTGGTTTCTTTGCAAGAAACATTGAGATTATTGAGGCTGACTTGCCCCAGTTTAAATTTTTTAAGAGAGGATGAGAGCCTATTGATGACTTGGATATAGCTAATTGGTTGGAGACAGAGGGAGTGTGGTTGTAGCGCTATATGTTTAGCATCACTAGGGGTGAGTGGGATTTGGGGGTAGGGTTGGATGTGGAGCAAGACCGAGCGCAACGAGGGAGAGCGGAGCAGGGCCAAACCAGCCCATGAGGTAGTAAAGGCCTGTGTATGCTGTGTAAGTGCACTGGAGCTAAAATTAGTTTCTTTCTTATTTTCTATTAGGTTCCTCTTCTCCTTTTATAACAATTTGTCTAAAGAGTTGCGTTTGTTACGTTTTATAGTTTTATGGATAAAAGAGTAAATTTCACTTTTATGCCCTGGTAAGACATTTAGCATTCAAGAGCTCACACGTAAAGCATTAAGCTATTTTGAGCAGTTTCTACTGATGTACTCTTTAATGGGTAGTAAGGGACTTAGTAAGCCAAATCAGGTAATAAAGGTTTTCTAAGATATTGATTGGAAGGCAGCTATTAGTGCTTCAGACCCAGTCCGACTTTGTAAAATCTAAAATGGTGCCTACCGCAGATAATATTTATTAACTTTGGGCTTGGTTTAAGGTAATAAAAGGGGAAGGGGAGGGGGAAACAAGAGTGCGGGCTGGGAGTTCATTTGTACTGCTGTTAATGAGCCAAGATCCAGGCAAAGACAAGTTTGTGTTTAAGAAAAACAATTAAAATTGACCAAGAACTGCTGTGAAGCAGTAAGTCATTTCTTAGCAATTTATCAGGTGGAAAAACAGCATAACCTTGTATCTGTAGGCTACTGTGCTCTCAATTAAATTAAACACACACGAGCAGGGCCAAACCAGACCATGAGGTAGTAAGGGTCTGTATATACTGCGTGAGTACACTGGAGCTAAAAGTAGGTTCTTTATTACTTTCCATTAGGTTCCTCTCCTCCTTTTTATAACAATTTGGCTAAAGAGTTGTGTTTGTTAGTTACATTTTATAGTTTTATGTCTATGAGAGTAAATTTCACTTTTATGACTTGGTAAGACATTTAGAGTTCAAGAGCTCACACATAAAGCATTAAGCTGTCTTGAGCAGTTTTCCACTGAGGTACCCTTTAATGGGTAGTAAGGGACTTAGCCAAATCAGGTAATAAAGGTTTTCTAAGATATTGATAGGAAGAAGCAATTAGTGCTTCAGACCCAGTTCGGCTGTGTAAAATCTAAAATGGTGCCTACTACAGGTAATATTTATTAACTTTGGGATTGGCTTAAGGTAATAAATGGGAGGGGGAAACAAGAATGTGGGCTGGGAGTTCTTTTGTACTGCTGTTAATGAGCCAAGTTCCAGGCAAATACAAGTCTGTGTTTAAGAAAAACAATCAAAATTAACCAAAAACTGCTGTGAAGCTGTAAGTCACTTCTTAACAATGTATCAGGTGGAAAAACAGCATAACCTTGTATCTGTAGGCTACTGTGCTCTCAATAAAATTAAACACACACAGACAGGGCCAAACCAGTCCACAAGGTACTACAGGTCTGTGTATACTGCATGAGTACAGTGGAGCCAAAAGTAGGTTATTTCTTACTTTCCATTAGGTTCCTCTCCTTTTTATAACAATTTGTCTAAAGAGTTGTGTTTGTTACGTTTTATAGTTTTATGGCTATGAGAGTAAATTTCACTTTTATGCCCTGGTAAGACATTTAGCATTCAAAAGCTCACACATAAAGCATTAAGCTGTCTTGAGCAGTTTTATACTGAGGTACTCTTTAATGGGTAGCAAGGAACTTAGTAAGCCAAATCAGGTAATAAAGGTTTTCTAAGACATTGACTGGAAGGGAGCTATTAGCGCTTCAGACCCAGTCCGGCTGTGTAAAATCTAAAATGGTGCATACCACAGGTAATATTTACTAACGTTGGGATTGGCTTAAGGTAATAAAAAAGGAAGCGGGAGGGGGAAACAAGAGCGTGGGATGGGAGTTATTTTGTACTGCTGTTAATGAGCCAAGATCCAGGCAAAGACAAGTTTGTGTTTAAGAAAAACAATCAAAATTGACCAAGAACTGCTGAGAAGCTGTAAGGCATTTCTTAACAATTTATCAGGTGGAAAAACAGCATAACCTTGTATCTGTAGGCTACTGTGCTCTCAAGTAAATTAAACACATATGAGCAGGGCCAAAACAGACCACAAGGTAGTAAGGGTCTGTGTATACTGCGTGAGTGCACTGGAGCGAAAAGTAGGTTCTTACATACTTTCTATTAGGTTCCTCTCCTCCTTTTTATAACAATTTGTCTATAAGAGTTGTTTGTTACATTTTATAGTTTTATGGCTATGAGAGTAAATTTCACTTTTATGCCCTGGTAAGACATGTAGCATTCAAGAGCTGACAAGTAAAGCATTAAGCTGTCTTGAGCAGTTTTCCACTGAGGTACTCTTTAATGGGTAGTAAGGGACTTAACAAGCCAAATCCGGTAATAAAGGTTTTCTAATATATTGATTGGAAGGGAGCTGTTAGTGCTTCAGACCCAGTCCGGCTGTGTAAAATCTAAAATGGTGCCTAACACAGGTAATACTTATTAACTTTGGGATTGGCTTAAGGTAATAAACAGGGAAGGGGGGGCAAGAGTATGGCTTGGGAGTTCTTTTGTATTGCTGTTAATGAGCCAAAATCCAGGCAAAGACAAGTTTGTGTTTAAGAAAAACAATCAAAATTGACCGAGAACTGCTGTGAAGCTGTAAGTCATTTCTTAACAATTTATCAGGTGGAAAAACAGCATAACCTTGTATCTGTAGGCTACTGTGCTTTCAATTAAATTAAACATACACGAGCAGGGCCAAACCAGACCACGAGGTAATAAGGGCCTGTATATACTGCGTGAGTGCACTGGAGCTAAAAGTAGGTTCTTTCTTACTTTCTATTAGGTTCCTCACCTCCTTTTTATAAGAATTTGTCTAAAGAGTTGTTTGTTACGTTTTATAGTTTTATGGCTATGAGAGTAAATTTCACTTTTATGCCGTGGTAAGACATTTAGTATTCAAGAGCTCACACGTAAAGCATTAAGCTGTCTTGAGCAGTTTTCCACTGAGGTACTCTTTAATGGGTAGTAAGTGACTCAGTAAGTCAAATTTGGTAATAAAGGTTTTCTAAGATATCGATTGGAAGGTAGCTGTTAGTGCTTCAGACCCAGTCAGGCTGTGTAAAATCTAAAATGGTGACTACCACAGGTAATATTTATTAACGTTGGGCTTGGCTTAAGGTAATAAACAGGGAAGGGGGAGGGGAAACAAGAGTGTGGGCTGGGAGTTCTTTTGTACTGCTATTAATGAGCCAAGATCCAGGCAAAGACAAGTTTGTGTTTAAGAAAAACAATCAAAACTGACCAAGAACTGCTGTGAAGCTGTAAGCCATTTCTTAACAATTTATCAGGTGGAAAAACAGCATAACCTTGTAACTGTAGGCTACTGTGCTCTCAATTAAATTAAACACACATGAGCAGGGCCAAAACAGACCACGAGGTAGTAAGGGTCTGTGTATACTGCGTGAGTGCACTGAAGTGAAAAGTAGGTTCTTTCATGCTTTCTATTAAGTTCCTTGCCTCCTTTTTATAAAAATTTGCCTAAAGAGTTGTGTTTGTTACGTTTTATGGTTTTATGGCTATGAGAGTAAATTTCACTTTTATGCCCTGGTAAGACAATTAGCATTCAACAGCTCACACATAAAGCATTAAGCTGTCTTGAGCAGTTTTCCACTGAGGTACTCTTTAATGGGTTGTAAGGGACTTAGTAAGCTAAATTAGGTAATAAAGGTTTTCTAAGATATTGATTGGAAGGGAACTATTAGTGCTTCAGAGCCAGTCCGGCTGTGTAAAATCTAGAATGGTGCCTAACACAGGTAATATTTATTAACTTTGGGATTGGCTTAAGGTAATAAACAGGGAAAGGGGAGGAGGAAACAAGAGTGTGGGCTGGGAGTTCTTTTGTACTGCTGTTAATGAGCCAAGATCCAGGCAAAGACAAGTTTGTGCTTATGAAAAACAATCAAAATTGACCAAGAACTGCTGTGACAATTTATCACATGGAAAAACAGCATAACTTTGTATCTGTAGGCTACTTTGCTCTCAATTAAATTAAACACACACGAGCAAGGCCAAACCAGACCACGAGGTAGTAAGGGTCTGTATATACTGTGTGAGTGCACAGGAACTAAAAGCAGGTTATTTCTTATTTTCTATTAGGTTCCTCTCCTCCTTTTTATAACAATTTGTCTAAAGAGTTGCATTTGTTACGTTTTATAGTGTTATGGCTATGAGAGTAAATTTCACTTTTATGCCCTGGTAAGACAATTAGCATTCAACAGCTCACACATAAAGCATTAAGCTGTCTTGAGCAGTTTTCCACTGAGGTACTCTTTAATGGGTAGTAAGGGACTTAGTAAGCCAAATCAGGTAATAAAGGTTTTCTAAGATATTGATTGGAAGGGAGCTATTAGCGCTTCAGACCCAGTCCGGCTGTGTAAAATCAAAAATGGTGACTACCACAGGTAATATTTATTAACTTTGGGATTGGCTTAAGGTAATAAACAGGGAAGGGGAGGGGGAAACAAGAGTGTGGGCTGGGAGTTCTTTTGTACTGCTGTTAATGAGCCAAGATCCAGGCAAAGACAAGTTTGTGTTTAAGAAAAACAATCAAAATTGACCAAGAACTGCTGTGAAGCTGTAAGTCATTTCTTAACAATTTATCAGGTGGAAAAACAGCATAACTTTGTAAGACAAGTTTGTGTTTAAGAAAAACAATCAGAATTGACCAAGAACTGCTGTGAAGCTGTAAGTCATTTCTTAACAATTTATCAGGTTGAAAAACAGCATAACCTTGTATCTGTAGGCTACTGTGCTCTCAATTAAATTAAACATACACAAGCAGGGCCAAAACAGACCACGAGGTAGTAAGGGTCTGTGTATACTGCATGAGTGCACTGAAGTGAAAAGTAAGTTCTTTCATACTTTCTATTAGGTTCCTCGCCTCCTTTTTATAACAATTTGCCTAAAGAGTTGTGTTTGTTACATTTTATGGTTTTATGGCTATGAGAGTAAATTTCACTTTTATGCCCTGGTAAGACAATTAGCATTCAACAGCTCACACATAAAGCATTAAGCTGTCTTGAGCAGTTTTCCACTGTGGTACTCTTTAATGGGTAGTAAGGGACTTAGTAAGCTAAATTAGGTAATAAAGGTTTTCTAAGATATTGATTGGAAGGGAGCTATTAGTGCTTCAGACCCAGTCCAGCTGTGTAAAATCTAAAATGGTGCCTACCACAGATAATATTTATTAACTTTGGGATTGGCTTAATGTAATAAACAGGGAAAGGGGAGGGAGAAACAAGAGTGTGGGCTGGGAGTTCTTTTGTACTGCTGTTAATGAGCCAAGATCCAGGCAAAGGCAAGTTTGTGTTTAAGAAAAACAATCAAAATTGACCAAGAACTGCTGTGACAATTTATCAGGTGGAAAAAACAGCATGACCTTGTAGTATAGGCTACTGTGTTCTCAATTATATTAAACACACACACAGTATTTGATCAGTTATAAATACTATTTGCTAACAGAAGGGAATAAGTGGGTGGGAGGTTGCCATAATGGTTATGGTGGTTACCTTACAGTCACAAGATGCAAGGTTTGATTCTCACATGTGGTAATTGGCTAGGCTTATAATGGCCCAGAAGGGCAATTTGCCTAGGACTAACCTATGAACCTAAGAGACACGGAAGATGAGTTTGTGTGGTGGGGGGGGGCTGCTTACAAGCTAAAGCAGAGTGCTCTCCAGGGGATAATGAATATTAGCTCAAACGGGTATATACATACACAAAGTTAACTTTAACTGTTTGCGTTTGCAGACAGTTCAGACCCAGACTGCGCTTTTCATATAATAGTGTAGCCACTGGTCAGGTTAAAGATACAGGTGTTATTGCAGCCAATTACTTAGAGTGGTGTTAGGTCTAGAAAAGAAGAGTACAGAGAGGAGTGAGCACTGTTGAGGTGGTAAATATATATTATGAAGACTACAAAACGAACTGTGCACAGGAAAATACGTCTTGAATCAACTACTAGTATATGCAAATACTGAACCAATTGGCTAACACATTAGTAAGAAGGGACCTCAGCTGACAGGTATGCAATCACAGATAAAAATATAGCGAGCAGCACTCTGTCCTGGGTCTGTAATGTGATTCTATGCACCACTTACACCACAATTATACAGATATAATTAGACAGCAGTATGAGCTGTCTATGCAAAGCACATATACAGGAATACTATTAGTTGACATGGTGCAACTATGCAAATAGCACATACTAATATACTAAACATCTTGGTGAAGACAAACACATGCTAGCATACCATAGTATCCTCCAGTAATACATCATAAATCATATTAGATGTCTGTGGAACACAATTCAACATAAATAAGGAACTTAGTAAGCCAAATCAGGTAATAAAGGTTTTCTAAGACATTGACTGGAAGGGAGCTATTAGTGATTCAGAGCCAGTCCGGCTGTGTAAAATCTAAAATGGTGCATACCACAGGTAATATTTATTAACGTTGGGATTGGCTTAAGGTAATAAAAAAGGAAGCGGGAGGGGGAAACAAGAGCGTGGGATGGGAGTTCTTTTGTACTGCTGTTAATGAGCCAAGATCCAGGCAAAGACAAGTTTGTGTTTAAGAAAAACAATCAAAATTGACCAAGAACTGCTGTGAAGCTGTAAGGCATTTCTTAACAATTTATCAGGTGGAAAAACAGCATAACCTTGTATCTGAAGGCTACTGTGCTCTCAAGTAAATTAAACACATACAAGCAGGGCCAAAACAGACCACAAGGTAGTAAGGGTCTGTGTATACTGCGTGAGTGCACTAGAGCGAAAAGTAGGTTCTTACATACTTTCTATTATGTTCCTCTTCTCCTTTTTATAACAATTTGTCTATAAGAGTTGTTTGTTACATTTTATAGTTTTATGGCTATGAGAGTAAATTTCACTTTTATGCCCTGGTAAGACATGTAGCATTCAAGAGCTGACAAGTAAAGCATTAAGCTGTCTTGAGCAGTTTTCCACTGAGGTACTCTTTAATGGGTAGTAAGGGACTTAACAAGCCAAATCCGGTAATAAAGGTTTTCTAATATATTGATTGGAAGGGAGCTGTTAGTGCTTCAGACCCAGTCCGGCTGTGTAAAATCTAAAATGGTGCCTAACACAGGTAATATTTATTAACTTTGGGATTGGCTTAAGGTAATAAACAGGGAAGGGGGGGGCAAGAGTATGGCTTGGGAGTTCTTTTGTACTGCTGTTAATGAGCCAAAATCCAGGCAAAGGCAAGTTTGTGTTTAAGAAAAACAATCAAAATTGACCAAGAACTGCTGTGAAGCTGTAAGTCATTTCTTAACAATTTATCAGGTGGAAAAACAGCATAACTTTGTAAGACAAGTTTGTGTTTAAGAAAAACAATCAGAATTGACCAAGAACTGCTGTGAAGCTGTAAGTCATTTCTTAACAATTTATCAGGTTGAAAAACAGCATAACCTTGTATCTGTAGGCTACTGTGCTCTCAATTAAATTAAACATACACAAGCAGGGCCAAAACAGACCACGGGGTAGTAAGGGTCTGTGTATACTGCATGAGTGCACTGAAGTGAAAAGTAAGTTCTTTCATACTTTCTATTAGGTTCCTCGCCTCCTTTTTATAACAATTTGCCTAAAGAGTTGTGTTTGTTACATTTTATGGTTTTATGGCTATGAGAGTAAATTTCACTTTTATGCCCTGGTAAGACAATTAGCATTCAACAGCTCACACATAAAGCTTTAAGCTGTCTTGAGCAGTTTTCCACTGAGGTACTCTTTAATGGGTAGTAAGGGACTTAGTAAGCTAAATTAGGTAATAAAGGTTTTCTAAGATATTGATTGGAAGGGAGCTACTAGTGCTTCAGACCCAGTCCAGCTGTGTAAAATCTAAAATGGTGCCTACCACAGATAATATTTATTAACTTTGGGATTGGCTTAATGTAATAAACAGGGAAAGGGGAGGGAGAAATAAGAGCGTGGGATGGGAGTTCTTTTGTTCTGCTGTTAATGAGCCAAGATCCAGGCAAAGGCAAGTTTGTGTTTAAGAAAAACAATCAAAATTGACCAAGAACTGCTGTGACAATTTATCAGGTTGAAAAACAGCATGACCTTGTATCAATAGGCTACTGTGTTCTCAATTATATTAAACACACACAGTATTTGATCAGTTATAAATACTATTTGCTAACTGAAGGGAATAAGTGGGTGGGAGGTTGCCATAATGGTTATGGTGGTTACCTTACAGTCACAAGATGCAAGGTATGATTCTCACATGTGGTAATTGGCTAGGCTTATAATGGCCCAGAAGGGCAATTTGCCAAGGACTAACCTATGAACCTAAGAGACACAGAAGATGAGTTTGTGTGGTGGTGGGGGGGCTGCTTACAAGCTAAAGCAGAGTGCTCTCCAGGGGATAATGAATATTAGCTCAAACGGATATATACATACATACACAAAGTTAACTTTAACTGTTTGCGTTTGCAGACAGTTCAGACCCAGACTGCGCTTTTCATATAACAGTGTAGCCACTGGTCAGGTTAAAGATACAGGTGTTATTGCAGCCAATTACTTAGAGTGGTGTTAGGTCTAGAAAAGAAGAGTACAGAGAGGAGTGAGCACTGTTGAGGTGGTAAATATATATTATGAAGACTACAAAACGAACTGTGCACAGGAAAATACGTCTTGAATCAACTACTAGTATATGCAAATACCGAACCAATTGGCTAACACATTAGTAAGAAGGGGCCTCAGCTGACAGGTATGCAATCACAGATAAAAATATAGCAAGCAGCACTCTGTCCTGGGTCTGTAATGTGATTCTATGCACCACTTACACCACAATTATACAGATATAATTAGACAGCAGTATGAGCTGTCTATGCACAGCACATATACAGGAATACTATTAGTTGACATGGTGCAACTATGCAAATAGCACATACTAATATACTAAACAACTTGGTGAAGACAAACACATGCTAGCATACCATATTATCCTCCAGTAATACATGATAAATCATATTAGATGTCTGTGGAACACAATTCAACATAAATAAGCGCAGACAGTTGTAAAACACTTACTGGAGAGACACTGAGCTCCCCATGGGGCCTGTAGCAGGGTGGTTAGTTGTAAAAATGGTGCCTGCCACAGCTAATATTTATTAACTTGGGGACAGGCTTAAGGTAATAAACAGGGAAAGGGGCAGGGGCGGCTCATGGCATCGGTCTGCCAGACTGCAGCCCCCTCAGCAAAAAAAAGAAAAAAGTACTTTTTTGTTTATTTTTTTTTTTTTACTGTCTCAGACAGTTCAGTTGACTACTCCGAATCTGCGACTCGTCTTTCAAGTTCCTGCCTCGGCGAGTACGTGCATGCGCATTTTGACCACCTCGGGTTGCGGCGGTTTTAAATAAAGACTTTTTTTTTCTCTTTGTTTCTGCTGCAGCCCAGAGAGCAAATTAAGGCATCAGTGTGATGCCCAGCAGTCTATGCGGTTTGGAACTGCATAGAATTGGAAGAGGTTTGGACTGCGATGTCCGCAGGCACGTACATGACGTGCTTGTGCGAAATGGGTGCTGATTGGTTGTCGCTCTCTTCCCGGGCTTTATGTGCTGGGAAAAGAGTGAGAATCAAACAGTTGCAGCCAGTTTGGGTTGTGGACTGATTCGAATCGATTCGTGAGTTACAGTCTGACACAGTAAAGTAAAGGATTTGGATTTTTATTTTTTTTTTTTGGCGGCTTAATATATTTTGTCAGCTAATAGCTGTGCTGGGTGCTAGCAGCTGAAGAAGAACTAAAGAAGTTAGAACTAGAGAACAGAGACTCGAGTTTTCTTCTTGATGGTATGTGTTGTAGTATTTTTTATTGTCCCAGAAGGGAGGGTGCATTTAGTCCCTCTTAAGATCTTGATCTGATGCTTTGCATGGAAGCTGCTGTCAGGATTGTTCTACCACTTTGTGAATGACATGCAAGTTTGCAGTAAGGTGCATACTTTGGTAAGATCAGTACAAGCAAGCATAGCAAGTAAAGTGGGGACTACAGGAGGGTGTGGCAACTTTAATTTGCTTAATTGAGAAAGCAAGAAAATGAAGACTAACTTACACAAGGCATAGAAGTATGTGAAAAATGTACAACTAGTGAATGTTAATGATGAGTGCAAATGCAAAGGAAAGGCACTAGTGTAGTTATTGCTAATGATTAAAAGGCATCTGTGAGGTGCAGCAAAGCAAGGTCAAAGTGCAGGAGTTTTTACTTTAATGGTCAAAGAGGTTTTATATGCAGAAAATATACTCTGCTGTTGCTCCCCAAATCATGGAGAAAGGTATGCTTTGTTTCATTCAAGGTGAACCAGCAAATACAGTCCTTTCTGTTGCTTTATGAATGCATAGGAAAAAATGGACCTTAATTATTTCTATTTTGATAAGGTCTTACACAGGAATAACTAGTCTTGACTTTTTATCTCACTCACTGTCTCCCTTTTCTGTTGCTCTGTAATGGTCTTTAGCCTGTTCAGCCATAGAATTAGTACTATGAAACAGGCTCCATTAAACCAGCTTTCTTGGTGCCAGCATCCCATTCTCACAGTTGACTGCATTGCCCTTACTCAATTTACCAAAACCCAACCAAAGTGACTTAGAGCATCAGCTCCTAATCCGAACAGGACCCAGTCACTGGATATGAAGGTGGATTAGGAACATATCACAGTCTATTGGGTGTCTTATTTGGTTATTTCCAGATTCACATAGATTTAGTAATGAGGTTGACCATACATATTAATATAGGTCTTCAAAACCAAGCACTAGGCCCTTGTCAGTGCAACGAAAGATCTTCAAGCAGAACCACAGCATAACAGTATATATATATGTATATGTAATGGTATTGTGCAAAGGAACAGGCACTCATCTGATGGAGGTTTTTATGGTCATCCTTACCTGATAGGAGAAAATTCACATAATAGTTTTATGAGAATTATGTGTATTGTGCCATAGAGAAGCTAGGTTCCTTTAGTATGCTTTGTCACACCATTGTCAAATGCAAACATGCTGCCTTCATAAAAGGTTGTCAAGACTGTTGGAGGCTGTTTGTTAAATGGCCCCAAAACACATGACTTTATCTACTTTTTGTTCAAGGTGACAGAACAAATGAAACTCGAACAAAGTAATATGTCAATCCTAATTGAAAGAAAACGCTATTAGTATTGATGTGTGCCTTCCTCAAGTATATTTTTGGTGGGTCGAAACCCAAATGGCTGGGCATACTTACGTGAAAGTGCTTTTCACCGAAGAAGCACTATCATGTAGGTATGCCTGTTGCCGAGGCTGTACTACAGTGCGGGTAAGGGAAAATTCCCTTTTCACCACTGTAGTGCAGTCTTGGAGGGAGAATATTAAAGTAGGGGGTGTGGAGGGCACCCCTGTTAAAATGTTAATGCAATGTTTTTTTTTTTTTTTTTGTAACATGCTTTAATGAAAGTGCTTTTTCGATAAAAGCACTTTTGTTAAAGTGTGTTTGGTTGTTATGGATTCGGACGTTTGCTTTTTCGAGCAAACGTCCTAGCTCCATTTTTGGTATATGCTTACTGAGAAGAGATAAAATGTGCCATTGTTGTTGGTGTTCTGCTTTGGTAGTTTGCCAAATTAAACTTAGGACAAGTTAGATAAGATGTTATAGGTTCATAGGTAAGTAGTAGGTTAGCTGCACTTGTGAGCCATTTTAAGCCTAACCAATTACCCTTTTGGTATCTGAATTAATTAATTTGTTGTTAGACTGGCTTTATTCATCCCATGGTTGATAATTACATATCACCCCTCATGAGAATAATTGGGTTGTGCCATAAATAATTTTTGGTGAACCATGCAAGGGATAAAACATTTAGGATCTGCTTCCGCCCATTAGTAGAACAGGAAGCAGTTCTGGGGTAAATTGTTTGTTCTCATCCCACAGATCTAAGTTGGTAGGGATGATCTTTGATGGGCATGGATGAAGAGTCTTTTTCAGAGCAGTGGTTTTCCTCTGTGAGATAAACCTGTGCCTTCAAACTGTTCTATTAATACTGCAGAAAAGGTTTAGTTCCTTAGACTATTTCAGTAGCAATACTTTAATGACCATCAGTTAAGCTTGGCTGAGATTGTAAGATGCAAGTAAGCTTTAATAAGCATACTGTTAAAGAATTGCCAACATTGAAAGCCTTTCTGTTGTTGCCATGTAGAGAATACTTAACTAGATAATGTATAAGCCTTAGGTATTGAAATGCATAAGACAGGTATTTGTAATAAAGGACAGGATTACATTATTTTAAGAAGCTCATTACACTTGGAGACTTCCAGTCATCTCTGCAGGCTTTACCCTTAAACTAAACAGAATGCCAATCGTGTGGTCCATAACCTGTACAGTAATCCTTTTAAGCAATGTATCTTGAGCTTATTTCTTGTTTGCTTTTAATTTTTTACTTTGATCATGTTTTCCCCATGAAACAAGTGGATAGTTGTCAGGCAGCAGGTCTTTTCTTGGATAAGGAACATGTTTATAAGTGGGGGCATCAGAGATTTCTACTTTCAGCATGTTACTTGGTACTCTAATAAAGCTGAATATAAATTATAATTAGAACTGCAGTGCAAGAAGTGGTTTGAGTTGAGTGCTGCTTGTTTTTCTTGTACTTGATTTTGACTGGCATTCCATTAATGTATTTAAAAAAGTAATTTATGTTTTCATGCCTCACAACCTTTTTGTTTCCATCTAGATATTAAGTAAGCTGTCATGCAGCCAATGCATTGAACTATTTTTATTCTTCTACACTTCATTTTGTCTTGATTGGACTCTCATAATGACGGTTTGGCACCCATGGCAGTGTATTTAGTTAGTTTTTGTGGTTTTGAGCATAGCTCCTCCCCTTTCTAGTTGGTCACACCCTTTCCCATTGACCCCACCCATTCAGCTGTCTCCTGCAGCCCCCCTTTGATTTGAAGTCACCAGCTGCCACTGGAAAGGGGAGGGGAAAACAAAGAGTGTGGGCTGAGATTTCTTTTGTACTGCTGTTAATGAGCCAAGATCCAGGCAAATACAAGTTTGTGTTTAAGAAAAACAATCAAAATTGACCAAGAACTGCTGTGAAACTGTAAGTCATTTCTTAACAATTTCTTAACAATTTATCAGGTGGAAAAACAGCATAACCTTGCTTCTGTAAAATAAAATAATAAATACATAAATAAACCTAACAAAATGACTCCTTAATATTTCCTAAACATGGCTCCACACAAACAAGCATGTGTATTAAATGTATGCACTTAATTACTGCAATTTGTCAATAATGCATCTAATAAGAATCTTTTGTTTTTCTTTTTCCTTTTTTGTCATCTTCACCTCTGGGGTACTTATTTATTGATTTTTTACACATAATTTGGCATCACGTTGCCCAGCTGAGCTACAAGTCCATTTTTTCAGTGAAAGCCTGGAGAGAAAATCTCCAGTGTCACAAAAAGCATACAAAAATCATTTGGTGAAAAAGCACACTTTTTGCCACACAATAACAGGTCATTACAGGCAATTAACTTCATATCATCATGACTTATAGAAAGGCAATTACTCTATGTATATGCATCTGGAAAATCTGGGATATACAACAAGCTTTCTATAAGGTATGCATAATATTTCATTAGCTGCTGAATTTTATAAGAAAGAAAGTACAGTTGTGTAAGTTAACTTACCTACCAGTACATGTTTAAATAGATCACTGTTGCAGTAGCCATAACTGTAGGGACATTCTCTTCTCAAGGATACCATATGTCCAGCCAGTCTTTGTGTACCATATGTCTGCACTCATCATGAAAATATGTGCTGGTATAACGGGGATGTACGAGCATGCCAAAACTTAGACCTTTCTTGCCATAATAAAGAAAGTTTAAATCCTAATACTCTAAAGTAATAACGTAATTTTCTGTCAGAAGAGCAAAAGGTAAAAAGGGTGATGGTCCACTTTGACCAGGAGAGGTGCAAGAGTAAATCCGGGAATGAAAGGATGGTGCTAGTACTGCTATAGCAAAGTTACACAACTCAACTATGCTCTTCGATAGATCACTGATACAGTAGATACAATTATATGGAATAATCGTCAAAGCTCAGGAAGAAAGAGTAGATCGTGAAAGGCTGGACTCTAAAGCCCTTGGGGAATAGATCTAGCAAAAGCTGCCCTATCTATGGAAATTGAGGCACGTTTATAGTGCTTAGTAAAAGTGTGCACTGAGGACCACATAGCTGCCTCTAGAATAGATCTGGAGTCCACCCCTTTCCAAAATGACTTAGGTATGGTCACAGCTCTGGTAGAATGAGCCTTAAAATTCTATGGGGCACTCTTGCCATGGTAACAGCAACTTAATTGAATGACTTGAAACCACCATCTAGAAATGATTTGCTTAGAAACCAGCTGACCTTTTTTGTTACAATCATAGGGAAAAAGTTGGTTAGATTTTATAAAATCTTTCATCCTTCCCAAGTAAAATCTTAATTGCCTGTGGATGTCTAAAGTATGATGATTTCTTTCACTGCTGTTGTTGGGTTCAGGGTAGAATATAGAAGAGGAATAATCTGGTTTAAGGTAATTCAGAAACAACTTTAGGCATAAGAGAAGGTATGGTTTTTATACTCAACCTGTCTTTATGAAAGATCAGAAAGTTTGAGTTTACATTAGGGCCAATAATTCAGGCCAGTAATTCAAGTATCTGTCTAGCAAAAGTCTTAACAATGAGCAAATCAGTCTTCCAAGTCAGAAATTTCAGAAAAAAACTGCCTGCAGGTTCAAAAGAAGACAATGTTAACTTTGTCAACACAAACTTTACAAAAAAGAAGGTGACGCCAGGGTTCTTGGTGGTCTAAAATGTAATATCTCTTTCAAAGCAGACTTGGAATAAAGAAATGGGTGATCCAGAGGCAGCCAGGCAGGCAGGCAAAAATTACTGAAAGGTTTACATTGATAAAAATGTAAGGCCAGAACTGAGGAATTCACAAAGATAATGAAGAACCAGAGCAGCCCTTGTTTGGGATGGCTCTTGTTCTCTATTATGGCACCAACTAGAACAACTTTTGCATTTAGCATACAGGCATGTTTTCTAGCCTCCTTTAACACCTGGAGCACATCCTAAGAAAAACAAAGATGCCTAAATGGGATCAAAAACTATCAGCTATACAGTTATATCCAGATGTTGAATGTTGGAGTGGATGAGAGACTCTTTGTCATGTGTGAGCAATGCAGTTTGTGAGTTAGTTTTTGGTAATGACCCTTGGCCAGATGCATGAAATTTTGGCAGGCCAAAAGGATGAGAGTGTCTTCAGAAGCATTTTTGGCAAGTCTTTCTTGATTTTTAGAATGAATTTGGACCCTGACCTTGAGCAGCATCTTACCCTCACCTAGAATGATGCCACAGTATAAAGACAAAATGATCGATTTTAACAATTGGCTAAAATTTTGGTGTCATTCAAAGGGGATCCAGTGTCTGTCAGCCTGGGATGACATGCTCGACAAGCCACGTTGCTTTGCTAGGGATGGCTTGCACCTGTCACCCATGGGCTTTCGGATATTGGCAAAGGCTCTTGCCACACCCATAGTGCCTTTTTTAGGCAAGGCTCAAAAGTCAAACCCACCTCCATAGACAGCACAAGGAAGGGTAATGCTTCTAAATGCCAGAAGTCTTAACCTCAAGATGCACGCACTCGAAGCTCTCCTCAGTATGGAGAACATCGATATCTGTGCAGTGACAGAAACCTGGTTCAAGGCTCCAGAGAGCACCCCAGCACTACCAGGTTATACCTCATATCATGCTTTTTGGCCCCAAAACCCAGACCGAACCACAAAAGGAGGGGGAGTTTCCATATTTATCAAGGATATCCACACCTCCAGGTTAGTGGCATTGCACGAAGTATCGGAGTCCATCCATGTGCAACTGACAGTGGGTAAGACTGTTTTTCAGTTTATAGCATCCTACAGACCACCCTCTCAAAGTCAAGAATCCCACTCGGCTTTCCTGAAAACATTGGAGAACATGAAGATCTCTCCAAACACCATTATATTGGGTGACTTCAACTACCCAAACATAGACTAGGAGTATTACTCAAGCCCCAGCACCTTAGCCCAAAGGTTCCTGGAATTTATAAACTCAAATACTATGCAACAACTAGTCACCACTCACACAAGTGGGGAAAACATACTAGACCTGATCATTACCAACATGGGGACTCTATGCTCCATACCAGAAGTATATCCCTCATTGGTAAGATCAGACCATAAATTAATTTTGCTGGATATCCACATCCCGACCCCACCCCCAGCCCAGAAAACCACAGTGAAAAACTTCTCAAAAGCAAACTTCACACTTCTCAAAACCGAAGTGGAATCCTTCAAGGTCCCAGGGCCAGTGGAAACTATGGCCCAAACTGCAGAATCCTATATAAACGCATTCTACGGACATCTCCAGGAATGCATGGATCATGCTATCCCAAACAAAATCAAGACCCAATCATCCAAAGGCAGGTGTCCAGTCTGGTGGACCCCAGCCATAAATAAACTGTACAACAGAAGGAGGAAGCTACTACATGATAGAGCAAAATCCCTAAAAGGGAAGGCATCTCTGATCAGTACTAGCAAAAAATTACGATCCCTCATAAAATCCTCCAAGGCCAGCTTCGAGAGAAAAATTGCACAGGACACTAAAGACAATCATAAGGCTTTTTTCAGTTATGTTAGGAACCTGGGATGCAACTCCCAGACTTGTTCTGAGTTGATTCTAAACGACAAAAAATACACTGAACCCACAGACATTGCCAATATACTGGCAGACAGGTTCAGTGCAAACTTCTCCACCCCCTCCCCCCCAAAAGAGCAAGTATCTAGCCCGGCAGAGTGCAGCCTCCCAAACATCTCTGATGCTCAGGTGAAGGCCGCCCTCTCCAAAGCAAAAAACACTGCTTCCATGGGACCAGATGGCATCCCGGGTTGCATCCTACATGAACTCCAAGAAGAACTAATCCCTCGAGTAAAACTGCTGTACAATCTCAGCCTCACTACAGGATATGTGCCCAAAGAATGGAGTACAGCAACAGTGGTCCCACTCACAAAGGTGGCGCCCATACGGACCCTGGAAACTATCGCCCCATAAGCCTGACTAGCCTAGTCTGCAAGGCTATGGAGAGGATCATCATGGAACTCATAAACAAGGACACTGGGGACCTACAGACACTAGATCCTACCCAGTTTGTCTTCATCAAGGGCAGATCCTGCCTTTTGAACCTGGTCGACTTCTTCGAAACAGTCACCAAGGCCATGGATGAAGGGAAGGTAGTCCACACAGCCTATCTGGACCTCACAAAGGCATTTGACACAATACCCCACTCGAGCATCATAGATAAGCTATCCAGCCTAAATATAAGCCCCTATGTCACAAGATGGGTCGCAAACTGACTCAAAGACAGAACCCACAGAGTCAGAGTTGCTGGAGCCATATCAGACTCGAAACTGGTCACAAGTGGCATCCCACAAGGTTCTGTCCTGGGACCTCTCTTGTTCGGTATTTACTTTTCTGAGGTACAGGCCAACGTGGGAGGACTATGGCTCACCAAGTTCGCAGATGACTGCAAACTGGGTGCCATAATTGACTCTCCAGCTGACACAAACATCCTTCAAAAAGGTCTCACAGAGACGGATAACTGTTGCCAGAGCCATGGTCTAAAGCTAAATGCCAAAAAGTGTATAGTCATACCCTTTGGCAAAAACAATGTGCCCACAAATTACCACATAGCTGGTAACCCATTAAGTATAGAGAAAGTAATTAGGGATCTGGGGACCCAAGTTGATGGCAATCTCTCCTTTGACAACCACATTGCCAAATTGGTTAGAAAGACCTTCTACATAGCCCACCTCATCATGAAAGGATTCACATATAGATCAAGAGAGGTAATCGTGCCCCTTTATTCATCCCTCATCAGGCCCATCATAGAATACAATGCCCCCTTTGGGATGTACCTTACCTGACACCTGCAGCAATTAGAAAGACCCCAAAAGTACCTCACCAGGAGGATCAAGGGACTCAAACAGATGCCATATGCTGCTCGGTTAAAAAAACTCCAGCTCTACTCAGTTGCACACCGCCTACTTTGAGGCGATCTATGCCTGACATATAAAGCTATGTCCAACCCAGAATTAATGGACATGCCCCACCTCAGTAAATCTAAATCCCTTAGAGCCACGTGCTCGAGGGACTTGAATCAAAGCACAGAAATAAATAGAACATGCTGGATGGACAGATTCATAACCCAGAGGCTCCCTTCGCTCTGGAATAGAATTCCAATTCATGTTAGGCAGAGCACTTCACTGACTCTCTTCACGATAAATCTTGATGAGTGGATGGGGGATTGTAGGTTTGTCCCGGGGATTACTTCCGTGTCACTATTAGACAGAGGCACAGTAAACTAAACTGTAAAAAGGGCACAGTATACTCAAATCAAGGGGTGGCGTAAGCCAAACACAATCGGGCTAGGCTTATAAATGCCCCAGGGCAGAAAGCCTAGTATGAACCTATAAACCTATGAACCTATATCACAAGAAATGAGAGGAGAGATAAAGGAAATCCAATATGGAACAAAGTGACTGCATCTGTTTTACAAGGATTTCTAAAAGGTGTCATAGAACAGAACTGTTTTAGTTGTCTGTTGAGATAAGAGGTAAACAGATCTCCCTGAAGACCATTGGTGTAGCATTCACTCAAGAGGGTCTATCTTGAATCTGCTCAGTCTGTTACCGTGTTCTGCTTTGATGAAATGTATGTTACCCATAGAGTTAGGCTGTACAGAATTGCCAATTCCCAGGCAATCATAACCAGTCTGAAAAGGGGTAAGACCTCACCCCCCCTTTGTTTGTTTATATACCTCATCAGTGTGATGTTGTCTGTCATCAGTAGTAGAGGTCTATGTATAAACAATTGACTTAGAACTTTCAGAACGTTTATTATGGACATAATTTTCTTGAGATTTATGTGTTTTAAGTCTGAAATGACACTTCCAGATGCCCTAGGCCATGCCAACTTGAGACACTGCCCTTCCCCCATTCAAAGGCTGAGGCATCTGTTGTGAGTGACTGACTGAGAGGAAAAGGAAGCAGAAAGTGGGAGCCCTATTTACTGTGACAAGGTTGTCCCACTAGTTGAGTTCTTTCTTGATGAAACTGAGGACATGGGTTGGGAAGGTTACATGATGCAGATGCTGGGTCCCAAATTATTTGAGGAAACATTGCCTTTTCCTCATGTGAGATTGGTAAATGGATCCATAAGAATGGAGGAGGCCATATAATCCAGAATCCTCTAGAATTCTCCTGCTGTAGACATTTTTTTACAGAAATTCTTTATTATCACATATTCAACAGCTATACACATTTGTCAGACCACATGCATGATGTCAACACTACACTTGTCAGTATTTAGTCATATCTAACCCAATGTCTTCTGCAAGATTTGCAGTACTTACAAAGTGAAAACTAACCCAATACTAATAGTTATATAATTATTTCAGAATATTATGTCCATCAGTTCTAACTCAAGTATTTGATAAGATTGAGACTAATATTATAACCATTAGTCTTGTGAACAAAGGACAAGGAGAAAAAACAGCAATCAGAGCACCTTATGCCACTAACCAAATTAGAATTCTATCTCTTGGGCAATTACTGTCTTTGAGTCCTTTACAGATCCACTTTATTATTCTATTCTCCGGAAACTTTCCATCAAGGTTAGCCAGAGCAGTTGTCTTCCTACATAGCTCCTCAGTCCTCCAGCAGCAACCATCTCTCCCCCTTTTCTTATCTTCACCGCTGTCTATGTAACCTCACTCTTTACAGGGTCTTTCTTCTGTTTCCATTGCTTTGTTACTGTTTTTTTCACTGCTAATATTATAAACCCTAACATTCTTCATGACAACTTCTCATGATCTCTCTTTAAACCCGCAAGTAGTTCACCTCAGTTATATCTTAACGTCTCCCCTGTCACCCCTTAAATTAGTCCAACTGCTCCATCCCTAAACCCTGCAGCTTAGTGCATTGCCAGAATAATTGTAGCCACTCTACCACTGTCTCTTCATCACATATCCAACAGTTGCTTTCAGCTAAGCAGAACACTCGTGTAATCCACTGCATGGTATAAAATATTTGAGAAGGCACTTTCAGGCAAATATCCTGAATTTCCTGCTTCTACCTACTTTGCTTGGAGTTATAAAAATGAGTTCTCATTCTTTCTGGGTTATTTCGATTCCTAATAGTATCTTCCATCCAGGTTTCACATTTAAACTTAGATGTCTCTGATTATGTTACAGCTGCCTTTTGATTCCAAATAATGCCCATGATTGTTACATTTTCCTCACTACTGTATCAGTTCAGACCACTCCTCCACTTTCCTTCACATTACTGATGGCTCTGATCCTACTTATTGCTACCTGTCCTAACCTGTTAAGCCTAGACCTCTTCATAATGCATCACCCTTTCCTTAAAATGCATCTACTTTCCATAGTTAAGGGATGTGTCATTCTCATACAAACTCCTTGTTGGGGTGTTATCCTTATGACAAAACATTTTTGCTCCCATTGTGAGAACGTCTTGCTTCCACTTTGACAATGCCATCTTACTAAAGTATTTTTTCCTTACCTTTCATATTGTACTGGGGTCATCTATGTTCTCTTGATGCCCTCGTAACTCACCACACATTTTTGAACCCAGGTTTTTTTGAGTCATGACAAAACCATTTCTTTCTGGTGAAAACTGCAAATCTTACCAGAATTTATTGTGGCTTTCTTTCTCCTCCTCTCTGTGTTTGCTAAACTGTTCAGTGAATTCTTTCCAAATGGATTTTATCACTACTTATCTGTACCCAAAAAGCAAAGAAAGGTGCACTTTTAACGTCCTGTGATCCTCGGTGATACCAACAGTGGTACATGACTGAAATCCATCTGACCTGTAAGCTGTATTTCTAGCTTTAGCTTAAATACCAAGGTATCATTCATCATTATTAGTACAGTAAAAAAGTAACAAGAAAATAATAAACATTAACAGAGATCCTTCTGTAGGTTTAAATAATATGGTTTATTTCTTTATGGGTGCTTACTTCTTACGGGTCTATATCATAACATCGAAGTCCTCTAACTTGAATGTTATTATATCAAACACTAAACACCGAAGTGTGAAAACATCGAACAGTCAGAACAGCAAATTTTTTCCCAGGGAAAAAATTTGCTATTCCGAAAAACATACACACAGCACAAACACACACAAAAAACAGCCATCCACACACATACACTTAAAATCCTACACCTAAACTAAACTTTACATACAGTACTAGCTATCCACTTACCTTAACCCAACCCTAACCCTAAGGTCCATCACTATCGCACACTCACCTCACCTGTGCCCTAACCCTAACTCACCTAACCCGCCCCCTAACCCTAACCTACACACAGTCGCACACTTACCTGACCTGCACCCTAACCCTAACTCACCTAACCCGCCCCTAACCCTAACCTACACACAATCGCACACTTACTTGAACCTGCGCCCTAACACTAATGTCCACACAACCGCACACTTACATGACGTGCTCCCTAACCCTAACTCACCTAACCTGCCCCCTAACCCTAACCTACACACAATCGCACACTTACCTGAACCGTAATGCTCCAACATATCGAACACTAAAAACAGCGAAGCCACAGCAACGGCCCACCGAATTCTTTCCCTTAGAGAGAATTCGATGTCCTGCCCCTTTGCTGTTTTCAGCGTTCGACATTACGGGTTCGATATTATAACATTCGATGTTAGAGAACTTCATAATATAGATCCACTTCTTACATAGACTCTGCTTTCATCATAATAGGCTCTGCTGCTGTATTATTACAGAAACAACCCTGAAGCACCAACTCTGACCCCATTTACAGGTAAGCTACAATATGGTTAGTGGGGGTGCCCACTAGATGGAAGGCTCAACCAGTTGGCAAGGGCACCACTGTATATGGCATTTGCTATCACAGGAACCCCCCCCCCCGGGACACGTGTCACCCAGTCATCCAGTTTAGCTGCTCATTAAGTAAAGATTTGTGCAACAGCATAACTTACAACTCACCACTGGTCATACAACATAAAATTGCATTTATTATGTTAATAGTTTGCTTTCTTAATGTTTGTAAGTGTTTGTTATCACCTCCATTAATCTGAAGAAGTTTCCATCTCTGTAGCAAAAGCATGGCTAGGACTTCTAAACACCTTTATTTCTTCCCTGGATCATACTCAATCTCTGGATAGAAGAGGTGCAACAAATTTGGACATTTTCTTCCTCGACATCCTCAGAAACAACAAAACAGTGGACTAAAATTAAAATAAAAATGAAAAATAAAAATAATCTCTTCACACCTTATGAATAAGCAGGCACTGTTAAGGACAAAAACATTTTTAACTAGGGTTGCAACCCCTCCGTTTTGTTTTTCCGGACTATCCGGAAATCAAACTGATTCTCCGGTAGTCCGGAAAACACTGTACAAACTCCGGTATTTTGTTTCAAAAAAGGAAACAGACTATCGGAGATTGTAAATCAGCTGATTTACTATGCTTTTTACAGAAAAGCATAGTAAATCAACCCAAAACAGGCAGAGCAGGAATGAAAAAAGAGGGTGTTCCCCACCAGGTGATGTCATTGTCATGTCACAACAATGTAAATGAAATGCTTCCTGAAAAGAGGATCACAGGAGTATGGCAACCACACCAATCAGTCTCTATATTCTAATA
Organism: Protopterus annectens; assembly: GCF_019279795.1. Classification (NCBI taxonomy): domain Eukaryota; kingdom Metazoa; phylum Chordata; order Ceratodontiformes; family Protopteridae; genus Protopterus; species Protopterus annectens. Next base: position 964,171,791 of record NC_056743.1, on the reverse strand, counting down.
AGGAGTTTCTTCTCTTCCGATCTGAGGCACTTTCTTCTAACCAATCAGATTTCCCATCCTGTCAACCTATCATGCCATATAGCCTGGGCTACTCCCCTTTTCAAGAGAATTTAAGCCATTGTGAACTAAGATTTTTATTATTTGATGAAATCTAATTATGATGAAAGAGTTCATAAAGAAATAAACCTGACGATTTTAAATTACAGAAGGATCTCTATTAATGTTTATTTTCTAGTTACTTTGTACTGTACTAATAATAGTCAAGAATACCTTAGTATTTAAGTTGAAACTAGAAGTGTAGCTTACAGGTCAGTTGGAGTACAGTCATTTGCCACTGTTGGCACCACCAAGGATTATGGAACCTTAAAGGCTCATCCTTCTCTACTTTTGTTAGTCCCAACAAAGACAAGCTCTTTGTACAGCTTTGGAGAGCCTAACAAGAACACCACTCTACTACAGGTGACCTTCTTGCACTTTTTACTGAGCAATCTTTTCTCTCATGGACAGCTGCAAATTGCTACCTTCTGATCCTTTCAGTATGCCACTGAATCATAAATTCTTCCTTTCAGATCTTTCCTTATGATCCACTAGTGTTGCATCCATTATGTTATGGCACACTTCTACAGCCGCTAACTTTGCCGTGAAAAGATCACTGTAAGTTCTGAGCATTTGAATAGTATCCAAATGCTCGTTGACAGCTTCCATAATTTCTTTTACCTGGTTGTCAGTGTATCTTATGTAAGTGTCAAGAACGGTATTTATTTTTTGCATCTCCTTATAGATGGTAAGCAGAATTACTTTAGTCTCCTCTTCCCTCTCTGGGCCCAGATTCCTGGAGCACACAGTCTTTGATATCTGGATTCTGAGGTTGTGGGAAGCATTCTCAGTGTTTCTAGTTGTGACTGGATTTGTGACTCATAAGCTACTTTAATGTCAGCCAGTTGTAACCTACGTTTCTGATGATTTCTATTGAATTTATAAACTTGCTAGTAGAGCTGAAGAGTCTTTCAACCATGCCATAGTGGATGACTCTCTGTGGACATGTTTTGATAACACAGATTTAAGAAATAGTGAACAGTAAGAAAACACTTTCTCTGGGGGAAGAAAAGTTGTCATCAGTGAGGCACCTAGAAGACAAACTATAAAAAATATTATGGGGGCAGGAATTAGATGCATGACTTTTTTTTAGGTTTATCTTGAAGCCCAGGCTGTTGAACAGATGCATGACAAAGTGATGAGATGTCAGAGTGTCTTGAGAAGAGGCAGTTGTAATGAGGCAAGCATCTGAGTATATGTGAAAGCCTTGAAGTCTACAGAAGGTTATGATGTGGGCAAGACATTCTGTGAAGACCCTTGAGGTGAATAAAATAGAGCAGGGAGTGAAGATATAAACTGAAAGTGCTGTCTCAAAGCAAAAAATCTTAGAAAATACGTGTTTTTTGTGAATAGGTGTGTAAGAGTAGGCAACTTTGAGATCTACAGTGATCCAAAAACCTTGGATGACAGTTGGGGAAAAAGGGTTTGTAAAGTCAATGTTTTGAATTTTGGAACCAGCTGAAAAATATTCAGATTTGAAAGGTATAAAATGGGTCTCCAGTTGCTATTTTGTCTGGGTACCAGAAACATTCTTTTGTAGAAGCCTTTCCCTTCCTGAAAACTGGGAACAGGCTGTGTTACTCCCTGAGATAACAGATCAAAAAGAATTTGTAGGAAAACATGAATTTGGTTCCTTGGAGGAAGATGAACATCAGCCTGAAAATAATTGTCTGTAATTTGCAGAAGAAGACAGAGATTGGAAGAGAATTTTTTAAGTCACTCTGGAATTTTTATCTTATACTGTTACTTGGAAGACCTTTGCTGGACAGATTTAAATAGCTTTTGAAAAAAAAGGTCCAGAATTTGAGGGCCAATGTCTTTGGTACTTAGGAAAAGGGGTCAGAAACAGCGGTTTGACAATTGTAATTGGAATTGTGGGATACCAACTTTCAAATGCAAACTGAAGAACAGACAACCAAAATATGGCCCCAGACCTTGTAGTAACTGGTAACCATTTTTTTTAAATGTGTAGCAATGATGTTCACTGGGAGGGGAGAAGATGATGAACCTTAGGATTTTGTTTTTGGTGACTTGCAGTATGTGGGTTTTGTGGTAAAAGTAGGGCATTTAATGGTAGACAATATTCTAATCGTAGCAAAAGAATATTATAGTTTACTAGGACCTCCAAAGGTCATTCTGATTAGTGGCATAGCTTGAGTTTGAGCCGTCTGGGTCTCTCTTTGAATTTGCTGCCCTACCCCTTCACAAAATCATGGTCAAACAGGTCCCCCCATATACTGCCCTCGCCCCTGCTGCCATTCCAATGTCCCATTACTTGGCTATTACGCCCCATTTACCATAAATGCTGTAATGTATGTACTGCTTTACTTCTACGATAATTTTTTGGATTTCATTTTTATTTACATTAATAGATATCTGCTAAACAAAGCAATAAAGTCTTACAATGAAAATAGACTTAGCATTAAAGCTTCTCTGCCCTTGAAACTCATATTCATTGAAAGAGCATTAAAATCCACATTCAAAGAAAATGCACCTGGCCAGAGGTGGATAAAGATTATCTTTGGGCTGTTTTCTAATCATAGGCCCCTTGCATACGAAACATACATGTGTTCTTTGATACACTTTCCTGATTGTATTAAATTACATTCCTTGTATAATACAGCACACTTGTTAGAGCATGTTTTAAATTTGTTTTGAACATTTTTCCAGTAAACAATGAAACTAAATGCATGAATCAATGATGACAAAACTTCCCAATTCATAACATTTCCATCATAAAAGTCTAGTCAAACTTCTGCAATCCACCAGTATCAATAAATATGCACAATCTATGCAGAAGTAAAAGTCATCTAACTAATTCCTCATTAAAGATCTGTAACCAATGAAGAGGTTGCTGCTAGCAAACAACTTAATATTTCATTGTTTCCTCTACAAATAAAGTGCCTTTTGCTCTTGAGGAATAAATTGCCTATGTTCATAGGTTCATAGGTTCATAGGTTCATACTAGGCTATCTGCCCTAGGGCATTTATAAGCCTAGCCAGAGTGTGTGTGGCTTTCGCCACCCCTTGGAATGAGAATGCTATGCCCATTTAGGGTTTAGTTTACTGTGCCTCTGTCTAGTAGTGACACAGAGATGACCCCCGGGGTAAACCTACGATCTCCCATCCACTCGTCAAGATTTCTATTGAAGAGAGTCAGTGAGGGGCTCTGCCTAACATGGACTGGGATTCTGTTCCAGAGTGTAGGGAGCCTCTGGGTTATGAATCTGTCCCTCCAGCATGTCCTATTTATTTCTGTGTTGAGGTTCAAATCTCTCACTCTAGTGGCTCTGGTGGATTTGGATTTTCTGAGGTGGAGCATGTCCATTAATTCCAGATTGGACATGGCCTTGTACGTCAGGCATAGATCGCCTCTGAGTAGGCAGTATGCGACTGAATAGAGCTGGAGTTTCTTCAGCTGGGCAGCAATATAACATATGTTTGAGACCCTTGATCCTCTTGGTGAGGTACTTTTGGGGTCTTTCTAACTGCTGCAGGTGTCGGGTAAGTTACATCCCAAATGGGGCATTGTACTCAATTATGGGCCTGATAAGGGAAGAGCATAGGGGCACAATGACCTCTCTTGATCTAGATGTGAATCCTTTCATGATAAGGTGGGTAATATAGAAGGTCTTCCTAACCACTTTGGCAATGTGAGTGTCAAATGAGAGGTTACTGTCAACTTGGGTCCCTAGGTCCCTGATTCTGAAGGATGCTTGTGTCCGCTGGAGTATCAATTATGGCGACCAGTTTGCAGTCATCTGCAAACTTTGACAGCCACAATCCTCTTATGTTTGCTTGCACCTCGGAAAAATAAATGCCGAACAAGGGGGGTCCCAGGACCGAGCCCTGTGGGACACCGCTTGTGACTGGCTTACATTAAAAAATCATAAGCTAGTAATGTTACAATAGGGAATGGATGGCAAACTGATAACAGGTTCATAGTTATTAGGCATCTCCACCAAAGAGAACATTCTCATGGCTGCAGCATCCATCCACCCCCTTTAAAAGTAAAACACAGTACAGTATCAGCAATCCATCTGCATACTGTGGGAGTAGAACCCACAGCCTTTTGCATCAAAAGTAAATACTCTGCGTTTTGTGCTACTAACAATACAAACACACTTGGCATAAGCAGCACTAAATTTCTCTCCCCCTGAAGAACTATGCAGCCCAAGAAATCTGGAAAAAGTCATCATTTATTGGGGGGAGGTGAGACAAAGGCCCAAAACCAGGGACACATTTTAAACATTGCTTGTATAATCTTAGAAAAGTTGCTAAAATAAAATGTTTTGTGTTACCATGCATTTCCTCAAAGATAGGAAGACTGAAACTTAAATGGCTATCATTATTTAGTGAATTCAGTTCTCACTCATTTGCCAGAAAACCACAAATTTTAAGAGGAAAAGACCTAAAGTATGAGCCAAATATTCCAGCCATTCTGTAAAATTCTGGATATTTGAGAACTATGGTTAACTCCTTGAATCACAAGTGGTGGTGGTATGGGTAGAGAATTTAGGCTATTGCTCCTTGTACCCAAGGTACAGGGTTTGAGTCTGAGTAACTCTAACCAGCAGTTATACCCAACTGGGGCATTTTCTCACACACACACACACACACACACACACACACACACACACACACACACACACACAAGGAAAGTAATGGTAATACCTGCAGTCAGTAAAGTACAGTTCTCCTGCCATTAAGACACACACAGTAAAGTAATGGTAATGCCTGCAGCCAGTAAAGTACAGTTAACGGTAATGCCTGCAGCCAGTAAAGTACAGTTAACGGTAATGCCTGCAGCCAGTAAAGTACAGTTCTCCTGCTGTTAAGACACACAGTAAAGTAATGGTAATGCCTGCGGCCAGTAAAGTACAGTTCTCCTGCCATTAAGTAAACGTTAAGTACAGCATATATAAGTTTCTCCTGCTGTAATGCCTGCAGCCATTAGTTAAGTATGTAATACAAAGTTAAAAAGCAAGTGTGTAATACAAAGTTAAAAAACACAGTTTCTCCTGCCCTGCCGGCCATTAGTTAAGTATGTAATACAAAGTCAAACAGCACACACACACACACACACACACACACACACACACACACACACACACACACACACACGCACACACACGGAATGTAATAGTAATACCTGCAGCTAGTAAAGTACAGCTCTTCTGCCATTAAGACACACACACACAGTAAAGTAATGGTAATGCCTGCAGCCAGTAAAGTACAGTTAACGGTAATTCCTGCAGCTAGTAAAGTACAGTTCTCCTGCCATTAAGACACACACGCACAGTAAAGTAATGGTAATGCCTGCGGCCAGTAAAGTACAGTTCTTCTGCCATTAAGTAAACGTTAAGTACAGCACATATGATAAGTTTCTCCTGCTGTAATACCTGCAGCCATTAGTTCAGTATGTAATACAAAGTTAGAAAGCACTGTTTCTCCTGCCCTGCCGGCTGTTAGTTAAGTATGTAATAGAAAGTTAAAAAGCACAGTTGCTCCTGCCCTGCCAGCCGTTTCTCAAAAGTAACTAAGTAAAGTTTATGTTTTTTACCTGGAAGAGGAGCCGGGGAAGAAAGATGTGCTGCGTGTGAATCCAGACCGGTGCAGAAGCTGATGTCATTGCACATGCCCTGCATGTGATGATATCAGGAGTAAAAAAAATAAAAAAAAAAAGAAAATGGGAAATTCAGAAATTAAAAAGGGCACTCTGGAATTTGTGGCACCCCGATGGTATTTACCAAGGAATTCAATATGGTTGAAAGGTAAGATCTGGACAAAGTCTGACATCAGATGGAATGAGTGTTTCTTGTGCTTGAAGAGCTTTACTTTCATTTTGGATAGTGCAAAGCCAAAGGAGAATGTGTTGAAACTTTTACGAGGTAACAGAAGGAACTGGCTACAACTGTAGCTTTAATGGCACAAAAGCTTAACAAACCAGAGATAGAATTGTTATTGAACTGGCTAATACTGAAATGCTACAGAAGTCACAGCTTGGCGTGAACTATAGAAAAGGCTATACAAATCATCTGAGAGGCAGAATCAGTAAAAAAAAAAAATCAAAATTCCAGTTTAAAAATGGCAATTGGTGTGAGTAAGTTACAAAGCACAGATAATGGCAAGTTTGAAAAAAGACAATTCTGGTCAAACTAAGAAGATGCATGAGGCGCAGAGTGGGCATGATTATTTAGGACCTCTGGTGTTGGAGTGGAGGGGTAAGAAGGGGATCAGCCCTGCTCAATTTGGGAGTTAAGCACTATTAACTACTTGAAAAGGCAGGCATCACCTTTTAAGTAGCTACTTAAAGGTGTATATGACTAGGCATCTTGCCATCCTCCCAATCACTTGTTTAGCATTTTTCATATGTTTTATGTTTCTTACTGATCATCCCATCCAAGAACACAGAAGTAATCATAAGCTGAGTTGCAAAGTTAGCTAGAGGCAGACTGGTGAAATAAAATGGAGGCAGTTACTGTGCCCAATTTGGATGTCTAAATAAAGTAGGAAAGGGAAAAGCATCGAGCAAAGAAGAAGGAAAGCATGGTGGAGTATGAAGGAAAGATGGCAAGCCTACCACAGTGAAAAACAGATGATGAAGGAGTTGAAGAAACATTTACATTAAAGGATATTTTCCAGGAGAAAAATAGGTACCAACCTTAATGCCACTTTACTGTCTTGACTGGCCATTAATATCCCCTAATTATTCTGTGTGATATGCTCAATAGTAAAGATATCAGCACTACAGCAGAAAACTGTTCAAATCCCCTTATCAGTACCTCCATTTACACTATGGCCTTGGCTTAAAAGCAAACGCTACCATTACTGTCGGCATTCTTATACAAGGTATATGGATGGTATACATTTTCTTCCCTTTCTGACATCATTTAAGTAACAATTTCCCATACAAAATCCCTTGGGGTACCCCCTGGCTGTAAATGTATCAGTTAAGAAGACTAATCTCTTCAAAAGATTTAGCATCATCAGTGGTTAGCCTAGAAGTTGTAATAACCTCCTTTCAGTGCATTCTTTTTAACAAACAAGAATGGCTGGCTGCTACACTAAAGGTATGAATTATCACTATTCTTTTAGTAAAACCTAGCACAAGGCTTATCACTATTAGAATTGTAGTACTCTTCAGTGTCAAGAAATGTAATACTAGCATAGTCCTATATCGATGTCAATTTTAAAAATCAGGAGTGTCATTTACATAATCAAGGGAATGTATCAGCTTCTGAAATATCATCAATAAAACAATAATGCTCTTACATATGAGGGCAACAAGCACCTTTGTGCATGTTTCCCATCCTAGTAGGACATAAAAAGATTAGAATAGCCACCATAATACTCTAATAATCCGCTGCAAAATCATTTTATAGAAACTAAAAAATGCAGAAAAATGAATGTGTTCATATCCTATTTACTCTCTGATCCATTTATGATACAGATACAGTGTGCTGAAATATCATCTGTAATTAAAATCTCTTTAGCATGAATAAATCACATTTTTGATTTTTGTTTTTATAAAATCTGCTTCATCCACAATAAAGGAGACAGCAGTTCTTACCAGGTCCTTCAGCATGTGCTTTACATAAATGGGCAGTGGATCAGTATTCAAGCCACTAGCAGAGACTATATACCTTTATGTGTGTGTATCTTTGGGGGGTAGCTTCTTTTTATGCAATCTGACAATGCCAAATTTAAATTCTACCCTGGGATGTTCCCCATTCAGCAATATTAATACAAATCCAACCACTACTGGCAAGTTGTTCCAAACTGTAATCTATAAACTTGTAAGCTTTAACCAATTCATATTTAACAACATATCTATATTACTTCTGATATGCAAGAATATTATTTATTTATGCATTTATTTATGCATTTATTTATTTACCAATGTAGTGCACTGATCAAGAGTGACCATTTGCAGCCAGTGCCTGGGCGAATTAAAAGGTATTCACAGGTTATAAATTACCAATTATACAACGACCTCCCCATTAATATTCAAAAACGTGCACGCTGATTGGTCAATGTGCACGTTGTAAATCAGAGTTATAGTAATGGGAAAAGGTCCAGTCGCCCGGACTTTTTCCATTACTATAACTCTTTTTTTACAGCAATGGAGATCGCAAGATCTCCGTTGCTTCACACTGTCTCGCTAAGTTAAACTCCTTTAACATAGTGAGACAGTTTGTAAAAAGCAACGGAGATCTTCCTTTCTCCGTTGCTTTTGCCCACAGCTCTGATGTACTGCGTAGGCATATGCATGCGCAGTACATCAGAACTGCCACAGAATACCACACAGCTGCGGAAGGGCAGCAAGGAGGCATTATACAATGCCATTATTTAAGAAAAGTAATTATTTTTTTTCTTAAATAATGTCATTAGATATAATAATAACCACTTCTGGGTGTGGGTAATGCTGGATTTACCCATGGTTGGCTTTGTTTGACCACTCGGGCTTCGCCCTCATGCCCAAACCACGCCAACCATGGGTAAATCCAGCATTACCCACACCCAGGCGTGGGTTATTGCTATATTATACAGTGGCAGCAACAGCTACTTTATAGAGTTACATATTTTTTAGGCAGCAAAAGGGGATAATACAAGTACAAAGGAGTACACATTACAAGTAGAGTTATATACAATATGAACATGTGTGTCATATACAGATATTTGAAGGAACAGAAGGGAAACAGATGTGTGCAGGGGAAGAGAGGAATTTGAGTTGGTACAGAGTTTGGCCAGATTCCAAAATACTTGCTGTTCATGTAAGTGATTTATTCCAGTTTAAGGCCTATCTATATACCAGAGTAAGTCACTTACACCAAGGGCAAGTCTTTTAGAACTGGGTCCTGGGTGTGGGACATTGGAGAACTGATGGAAAAAAAGAAGGGGGCCGACGTGGGGAGAAGATAAGGTGTGGCATGATGGATTTAGGTGACTTGTCCTTTGTGTGGACAGGAGCATTTAGCCTGAATTTCCAGAAGTGTAAAATATCTTTCTTGAAGTAGTTTAATCCTGTGTGTTCATCTTTCATTTATAGCTAAATTCATTCATTTGTGAATTATGGGTAAATAATCCATTCCAAAGCCCCACTTTCATATGTTTTAATGACACTCAAGGCAGAATTGTAAAGCAATCCTTGAAGGACATTTATTTTCTCTCTCAGTCAAAATCTGCATTATTGGTTGGCTTGGAGAGAGATGCCCTTATTTCTGCCTCAACAGTAGCAGATAACACTTGGTGAGGAAGTAGGAGCAAAAATACTAGGTGTTTTAAAAACAACATGATTCCCTTGATTATTAAAAAGTGGCACACTCACCTTTTGTTCATTTGGTCATTTGAAATTAGCATATTATTCTTGGTTATTAGAAACTGCAGATTCACTTTTTGTTCATAAGTTTGATCAAATTCTGCTTCCGTGAGTCCCTGAATAGTATTAACAACATTAGCTTTCCTAGAGAGTAGGAAAAATAACCTTTTTCTAAAACTGATTTTTCAGTGACATTCAACTAATAATTAGAAATATTAGCAATGTTAAAAAGTGTACATGCTAAATGCTAACTGCATCTCTGATAGTTGTCATTCCACCTATACTGTGCCTTTTAATGTTGTAATTAGGCAAGGATTATCACTTCTGCTCTTCCAGTGTCTGCTAGTGATTCTGCTTATAATGTTGATTAACAGACTACCTGTAGTTGCTTCCCTGGTTGGTTGCAAAAGGAAGTATGTGAGTGGTTGCTCTAAAAGAACTTATTCTGTGTCTTCATCAACAACTTCAATGATGCCTCATCGGCTAGAATAATATTGACATTATTTTGATATTTATACAATCTTGCTAATTTGGCTATATGGAATTCAGGCTCAACATTTTTTTCATAAAACCTCAAACTGCTGGATGTTTAACTAGTAGAAAAGATGATCTTTTCTTTATTTTATTACACCCAAACATTTTCAGCTGTTTCATTTATCATTCTAGTGTTCCGCCATCTTAAATGCTTCTCTTCAACCCAGAGTGTATCCAGAAGGCTTGTTTTCTTTCCAAAATAATAGAACAAACACAATTAAGTTCAACATCTTCACCTCTGGACTTCAGTTTCTAAATAAAGGGACTCTGTAATTCTCTATGTTTCATTACTTAAAAGCTGAGGCAATCATGAATATGACTGATACTCTAATCGTGTAGCACTGGATCTTCGCAGTAATAGTAAGCATTTCCTTGATCACACCAAAAAATTGAGATCAGCTTCCTGAACAGATATTTGTCTAAAAAAAAACTTATGTACTCACCATAATGTTACAACTGTGCTATCCATTTTCATTCTTCCTCAACCAATGAGATTCAGATCCAATCCTCGGATCTGACTTGGCTGTTCTACTAGCTCGTAGCTTCTAAAAAACTCTTGATCTCCCTTCCTACCCATAATTCTCTAGGCGAAACCCCCCTCAGATCCTTCCACAGCTTGAGACAGACAGAATTTGTAAAATAATAATGACATTGTAAGCCATTGCTATAACTAAAGTTCAACATAAGGGACCTAAGGTGTCCCTGTTAAACCCACTCCATCAGAAGTTATCAGAAAAAGTCAGGGGGATGGATGGGGGAAGACTGAGGAAGAATGAAAATGGACAACATAGATGGATTGTTATGGTGAGTACATAACTTCTTTATCTGATGTTGTCAATTTTCATTCATTCCTCTACCAAGGGACAGAGTCCCCAGCTACCTAAGTCCTTGGGTGGGCTCTAAGGTAGGATATTCCTGAGTTTGGACATTCCTTATATCCTTGTTTATTAGGTCCATGATGATGCATTCCACAGCTTTGCATATCAGACTTGTCAGACTAATGGGGCCATAGTTCACAGGGTCTGCAGTTTCTCCTCCTTTTTGGAGAGGGATGACTGTAGCAGTGTGCCATTCAGTAAGGACAAAGCCTGAGGTGAGGCTGTGATTAAACAGGGCACACAGGTGAGGTGCTATTTCACTCTGTAGTTCATGTAGAACATAGCCAGGGATATTGTCAGGTCACATAGAAGCTGTATTCTTGGCCTTGGACAGTGCTGTTTTAATGTGTGCAGCAGGAATACTGGGTGCCTGGCAATCTACTGGTATTGTCATTGGTCCTTTGGGGGGAGCGGGTTAAAGTTGGCATTGAATCTGTCGGCCAGTATATTGGCAATATCTGTTGGCTTGGTATAGGAGGTACCATTGTGCAGTAGCTCAGAGAAAATCTGGGTATTGCCGTGGAGATTCTTTACATAACTATAGAAGGCCTTGTAGTTGTCTTTACTGGCCTTGTGGTTGTCTTTACTATCTGCTGCAATTCTGTTTTCATAGCTCGCTTTAGAGGATTTGATGAGGGATCTCAATTTTTTGTTGAGGCTGATAAGGGAGTTTTTCCAGTCTTGGGACTTCACTTTATTCCGCACCAGTTTCCTCCTTCTGTTGTAGAGTTTGTTTATGGCAGGGAACCACCAGATTGGCTTCCTTTTCTTTGAAGGAGAGCATCTTGGCTCTTTTGGTATGGTGAGATCCATGCATTTGTGTACGTGTTCATACAGTGCATTGGTGTATGATTTGGCAGACATGCAACTATTCTCTATTTGCATGGGTGCCATGAAGTTAGCCACCTCTGTTTTTATGAGTCCAAAGTTAGCTTTGGAGAAGTTTTTCATAGTGGTTACCTTTGTGGGGGGGTGGGGGTGGGGGATGTGGATTTCCAAGATGATTAGTTTGTGGTCGAATCTAACCAGGGAGGAGTTGACTATTGGTGTAGAGCAACGGTCACCCATGTTAGTAATGACCAGGTCAAGGATGTTGCTACCTCTAGTGGGGATAAGAACAAGCTGGTCTAGGGTATTGGAATTAATGAATTCCAAGAAATGCTGGGCAAGTGTATTGGTACATGAGTAGTTTTCCCAGTTAATGGAGGGGTAGTTGAAATCACCCAGTATGAGAGTGTTAGTTGGACCCTAATATTCTCCAGGGTGCTTAGGAATGTGGAGTGTGAGTCTTGGGACATGGTTGAGGACCTATAACAGGCTACAACCTGAATAGCTGTCTTACTCAATGTTAGCTGCACCTGAAGCATCTCTGAATCATTATGTTGGGCTACCAGTCTGGAGGTGTGAACATCCTTTATGAATATGGAAACACCACCGCCTTTGGAGCTTCAGTCCAAGTTCTGGGGCTGAAAGGTGTGGAATGAGTTATAGCCTGGTAGTGCAGGGGTGCTTTCTGCTGCCTTGAACCCAGTCTCTGTTACAGCACAAATGTCAATGTTCTCCATTTTAAGGAGTGCTTCGAGTGAGTGCATTTTGAGGTTTAGACTTCTAGCTTTGAGAAGCATGACCCTCAGATTGCATTTGTTTGTAGCTGTTACAGTGGTAATTTGGTCTTTGGAACACCACCTAAAAAAGGCACTATAGGGGTGACAAGAGCCTTGGCCAGTATCCAGAAGCCCAGGGGTGACAGATGCTGGCCATCTCTGGCAAAGCATTGAGGTCTGTCAGTCATGTCATCCCAGGCAGACAGATACTGGATCCCCTTAGAATGACACCAGAATCTTAGCCATTTGTTGAAATCAGTCATTTTCTGCTTGTACTGTGGTATCATTCTGGGTGATGGTAGGATGCTTCTGAGGGCTAGGGTCATACCCATCTGGGCTACATAATCCAAGAGGTCCTCCATGTCTCTTTTCTTGTAGTCCAGGGAGGTATGTCTCAGGTCATTCATACCCACATGTACAATGACAGAGTCATATTTGTACCTGTTGCTGAGGGACCTGAATGTGTACGTTATGTGGTGGATCCTGGCACATATAGGCAGCTGACTGTTACTTTCTTCTTATTCAACCTAGTGAGAGGGACATCAGTGTGCCTCATTATCGAGTCATCTATGACTAGTGTGCAGGGCATGATGTTTTGCCTTAGGGGCTTTGGTTGAGTGGTGCACTGATTAGGAGAGTTATGTGTCTCATGATTAGTGTTGTGTTGTAGTGGTCAAGTGCGTTTCTGCCTTGAAGGTCTCTGCTATTTGGGTATTGAGAGCCTCTGCGAAGGTGGGTGTGTGGTTTGTGTTTTTTTGTGAAAGGCAGTGCTGGTGTGTGTTCTGGAGGGCTATGTGTTCCATGTGGTGTGATGCAAGTATTGACCTTCTCCTCTTGACCAGCTATTCCGGTCTTAGCTAGAGAGTGCGTGACTTCCAATTTGGATATATAAATGCATCTCTCGCAAGTCTAAGTGTTGGGAGGTAAGAGGAGATGGTTGTCGGTGTACATGAGGCAGTTGTTACAGTGCCTCAGGATGCCCAACTTCATTAGGTTAATAGGAGAAAGCACAGGGAACTGACCTTTAGACATGCCTGGAAGGGTGGACATTAATAAGTACTGGAGCTTTTTCCTTGTAGAACGTTTAGTGCTGGTAGCACTTTTGTGTACCACAATAATTGCTACAAGAAGTCTGGTATGGTAAAGTGCTAGACTAATAAGCTAGTAAACGTGCAGGAGAGGAGAGAACTAGCAGGTCTAAGGGAAAAATTGAAGAGCAGACTTTGGCACCGTTCAGAAGCTTACAAACAGTCCTGGCTACAGCAAATCTGTATCTGGACTAGACTAGTTACAGGAAAGGTGGGAAACAAGTGCAAATATGGGTTTTTAAACCAGAAAGTTGAAAGAGATGGAAAAACTGCCCAAATGGCCAATAAACTACAACTTCTGGGCCAGAAACCACTCATCTTGTGGTAGATAGGCTACCTAGTGCTTACTCCCACTGATAAGCTAGAAGGCTTTCCTTCAACACAGAAAGGCTTGGAGGGCTCAGAAGCTTACATACAGTCCTGGATACAGCAAATCTGTATCTGGACTAGACTAGCTACAGGAAAGGTGGGAAGCAAGTGTAAATATACGCTTTTAGACCAGAAAGTTGAAAGAGATGGAAAAACTGCCCAAACGGCCAATAAGCTATAATTTCTGGCCAGAAACCACTCTTGTGGTAGATAGCCTTCCTAGTGCTTACCACTCCCACTGATAAGTTAGACGGCTTCCCTCCAACACAGAAATATATATATTTTACAGAAAAGCAGCTAAAACAGCACTAAAAACAATTCAAGTGCAGTGCAAGCTAGCACGCTTGAGTGTGTAGCAATATTAAAGCAAGTACAGTTTAAATAAATGCAATTTATTCAAACTGTATTCTGAACTGAATTCAATTACTGTTTTATTCAACTCTGAATGGTTAAAAAGTACCAAAAAATATACTTATCAGCTGAGAAGCACGCTCAGTCAGAACACAAGGAGATTCTAGCAAAGTTTTTTTTTTTTTTAAGTAAAGTGGAAAGGGGGGAATGAGAGACAGTAGATAATTCAAGGTTAAGGACCCAAGTGGGCTGGCCTTCTCAAATGTTCTCTCTGTATTAGGTAGAATGAGCTAATGACACTAGTCTGGGATAGATCTGGGATAGAGCTGAACAGATGGGACTGGTAGGAGTGTCTAAAATCAAAATATGATCTCACTGTAGTCGGTTGAGTGAGCAAATGAGATGGACCCAGGAGGTGTGTTCAAACACAAATTTACAGGAGGGGTGGGCAATTCCAAAGCCACCAAGATTAATACCACAACAAGAACAGAGAGGGAGGGCAGGAAACTAACTGCAGAGAGACAGAGAGACCACAATATACAGTGAAACAAATAAATAAACAGAAAAATAAACTGCAGTAGTATCTTTAACACAATATTCAATGAAACAATTAAATAAACAGAAAAATAAAATGTAGTACTATCTTTTCAAGTAGTTAATAGTGCTTAACTCCCAAATTGAGCAGGGCTGATCCTCCACTCCAACACCAGAGGTCCTAAATAATCATGCCCAGCCTCATGCATCTTCTTAGTTTGACCAGAATTGTCTTTTTGCCATTTTTAAACTGGAATTTTGATTTTTTTCTGATTCTGCCTCTCAGATGATTTGTATAGCCTTTTCTATAGTTCAGCATTTCAGTATTAGCCAGTTCAATAACAATTCTATCTCTGGTTTGTTAACCTTCAGTTGTAGCCAGTTCCTTCTGTTGGCTTTGCACTATCCAAAATGAAAGTAAAGCTCTACAAGTTTGTACTTAACTCAGCTTGTAATACAGCTGATGTAGGTATATAGCAGCCAGCCAAACAGCTCAGATATTCAGCAGAAATAAATTCACAGATAAGTGGCTAACACTTATAAGCACAGAGAAACCTTCTAGGCTAAGTGTTTAACATTGGATATCAATGAAGTGAAAACAATAACCCCACTAACTGCAGAGAGACAGAGATGCCATAATATTCAGTGAAACAAATAAATAAACAGAAAAATAAAATGCAGTACTATCTTTAACACAATATTCAATGAAATAAATAAACAGAAAAATAAAATGCAGTTCTATCTTTAACACCGTAAGTTTGTATTTAACTCAACCTGTGATACAGTTGATGTAGGTATACAGCAGCCAGCCAAACAGGTCAGATATTCAGCAGAAATGTACACTTTTGATGACAGGGATGGGAGCTGGTAAAATGTAATTACATATTTGAAAAGGTGGATTTCATATAAATGTTGGTTTCAAATTTCCTGTTTGTTGAATCATTATAGAGCCAACTGTTCAAGAAAGCAATATTATCTTAATCTGCAGCATAAGAAAAATCAAGAAACGCAGTAGTCTGATTGATATAACTAAAAAACTCTTGAAGTGAATTACTGTCATTATTCCAGATAATAAAGATGTCATCCAGGAAGCACAGATATAGTTTACAGAATTTCATAAAATTGGATTCAAACAAGTGAGAATATTCCCACTTGGTCATAACCACATTCGCAAACAACCCACCATATGTAGAACTACTGGCCACACCTGAATGTTGTGGAAAAAATTCTTTATCAAAGATCAAAAAGTTATTTTTCAATACAATTTCTAAAAGTGTTTCAAAAGTGTTAATTCTTTCCTGTGCAAACCCATTTTGAAACAGAAATTCTGAACACCACTGAATTCTGAAGTTATGGAGATTAACAGTATGGAGATCTTTAACATCAATAGTGAAAAAGATGTAATTGTCATTGTACGCTAGTTTATTTATTTTTTCTGGAACATTCCATGAATCTTTACAACTATGATCATCATTCAGAACAAGATGTTTAACTTTTTGTCAAGATATTTCACACATGGGTGGGGGAGGGAGCCCCTTGCATCAAACATTGGTCTCATAGGTGGGGAACTAATGCTCTTATGAATTTTTTAGAAGTCCAAAAATTGTTGGTATTCTCTGTGATGCTAAATTCAAATAGTTGTATTCATGTAAACCAATTTGTTTATCAATAAACATGTCATTTAACATCTCTCTCACTCTTTTATATGCCATATTAAGTTCAATGAGTGAGGCATTGAC
The DNA here is from genome assembly GCF_019279795.1 of Protopterus annectens. NCBI lineage: Eukaryota > Metazoa > Chordata > Ceratodontiformes > Protopteridae > Protopterus > Protopterus annectens. The sequence goes on along the minus strand of NC_056743.1, from coordinate 964,155,276 downwards.
ATAGACATCACCTAATAACATTTCATGCATTTGGCTAAATTAATGAACCATCAACCCAACCCCTTTATATGGTTTCATAAATCTTACACTTTGTGAACTTAATTCATGAGGCAACTGTTTTTTAGTAGATGTTAAGTTGTTATTCTCAAGAGGTCATGTCTTTCTGATAGTTAAGGCATTACGAAAATCGAGTTCACACATTCTTTCAAAACAAGAAATCATAGGATGAAGGGGATATTCAATCTTCTACAAATTAAAGAAATAAAATCTGTCAGCCATTTAGATAAAGTTATTTTAGCAACTGGATTCCCCAACTTATTAAATGCAAAGGAAACAAAAAGTTGGTCCAATTTTCTAAATTATTGTGTTCTGTGCAAGTAGAAACACAATTGTCTATGAACATCAAGTAAATCCAACAAGTACGCTCCCTTATTTATGAAGTTCAGAAAAAATACAGGCAGATGACTGGCCTGATTAATGTTGGATTCTGACATCACCTTAGGCAGGAAAGTGGCATTGGCACACAAGGAAACCCTATCCTAGTGAAAACTCAAGAACGGAGGTTTGGAAGACAAGGCATATAACTCCAAAATTCTCTTTGCAGATGTAATAGCCACTAAAAAGAAGGTCTTCCATGTCAAAATCTTCAAATCATATGCAGGTACTTGTTCAAAGGGAAACTGTGTTAAGGTCTGCAGTACCAAGTTCAAATCCCATGGTGGAATGGGGTCTTTATAAGAGAGACTTAGAAGCAATGTGCCATTCAAAAAGGTTTTACACAGTTTAGAAGAAACTAAAGACAAATTTTGAAACCCCACAAGAAAATTTAAAATCACAGCAAGCTGGACTTTGACAGTAGATGCACTGGCATCCCCATTCAACATTTTTTCTAAAAAGTCAAGAATAGAATGAATCAGAGCTGAAAAGAGGTCTATGTGATTTTGCTCAGCCCAATAAGCAAGCTTTCTCTACTTACTTCTGTACAGCCTCCTTGTGGAGGGTTTGTGTGATAACAGAATAGAACAGACACAGGAAGAAAGTGTAGTCTGTCTGGCTACTAATGGAATTGGAGAAACTATGTGGTCAGTTTGAGATTTTGGAGGTCCTGGAGAACCAGGCCTATTGGATGAGATGGTAAGTCAGGAACAGGTTCCAGAATCCAATGGGATGCAGGAAGTGAGGCCACAGGAAGGGAAGCCAAATTTGTCAATGCCAATAAGGGGTGATAAGGATAACTCTGCTCTTCAATCTGACTGCTTTCTGAAGGAATTTGGGGAGCAAAAGAGTTGGAGATAAGTGTACAGAAACCTGGGGGGATCATGGAGCAGAGTGTTCCTTTGTGACTCCCCTAGTGGGGGGATCAGGGCAAAAAGCTATTGCATTATTTATTGTTCAAGTGAGATGTGAAGAGATAGCAGCAGTAAGGCTGTCCCCACTGCTGGAAGATTGTATCCAACACTCTGTTGTTGAGGGACCACTCGAGGAAGTAGAATGGGACTTGCTTAATTTGTCTACTATCATGTTGGACTTCCCTGGAATGCATGTTGCAATCAGAAAGTTGATGGAGGTGATCGCCTATTGCCACACTCTTAGGGCTTCTCAACATAAGGGGTAGGACTTGGTTTCCCCTTGTTTGTTAATGTATCAAACCACTGACATGTTGTCCATCTGAACGACAATTGTTCCAAAAGGAAGAGAGTTTTGGAATGCCAACAGCACCACCTTCATCTCCAGAATACCGATATACAAGTTTGCCTCTTCAGGGGACCAAGTCCCTTAGACTGTCTTGACCAGGAAATACCCCCCACCTGATCTGGGAAGCATCAGTGGTCACTTGGGCTTTGGGTTGAGGGAGGACAAAGGGACGACCTTGTAAAGGTTGCCATAACTGCATCCACCAGGAAAGATATCACTTGCAAACCTGAGAAATCCTTATCTTCATAGACATGGGATGATAGTTTACTGACCATTGTGCCTGAAGCATCCACTGCAAGATCCTCATGTGATATCCTGCCAAGGGTAGAAGGATTACTGCTGCTGACATTGACCCCAATGCCCAAAGAACCAACTGTGCTGAAATACTGGTACTGCAGATTATTTTCCTGACCTGAGATTTTATTGTCTGTAGTTTCACCATGGGAAGCAATGCTGTCATTGACCCTGTGTTGAATATTACCCCTATGAATTCCAGAGTTTGAGTGGGTTGTAACTGTGACTTACTGTAACTGACCATTATGCCTAGATGAGAATATGTTTGCAACACGTGGTCTCTCGCTTGTACCAGTTGATACCTGGTTGTGGTGGTGAGGAGCTAGTCATCCAAATATGGAAACATCCAGAATCCCTGCAGCCTCAAGCGAGCTGCTACCACTCCCATGTATTTGGTGAACACCCTGGGGCTGTGATGAGACCAAAGAGCAGTGCTCTGAACTGGTAATGACTGGTTCCAGCTGGAAGTGTAAGCACCTTTTGCATTGCCTGTTCATCTTGATGTGATAATATGCATCCTGAATGTCTACTGAGCACATCCAGAACTTGGTGTGCCAAACTGCTTTGTTTCATATGCTGAGATCCAAAATCAGTCTCCAGTCCCTGTTTCTTTGGCACTAGAAAGAATCTTGAGTGAGTTTTGGACTCCATCTGGTCTGGAGGGACTTCCTGGATGACTCTTTTTTTCTAGCAGCTTTTGTATTTCTAGCATTGCTACTCCCCTCTGACTGGGCGGAACATCAGTAATTCATTTGGGTACAAGGGGGTGAGGGAAAACAGAACAATATAACCTCTGGAAACAATCTTCTGCACCTAAGTATCTTCTGTTAAACTTCACCAGGCTTACTAGTGTAGGGATAATTGACCCCCGATTGCTTCTAGAGGAAGTCAAACTGGGCCTACTTTCTGGAGTACTGAATGAGTCTGTCAGAAAAACAGACAGGGTCTTCCCATCCTTCTCACACCTGGACAGTGTCTCTTTCAGTGCGGGGCCAAACAAGTAGGAACTGTCAAAAGGAGCATTGATAAAAGATGACTTAAAAGGCTCCACAAAATCGCACAGGCACATCTAAGCATGCCTCCAAATGGAAATGCCTGAACCCGCAACCCTTGAGGCACCTTCCATAGCATGCAAGATAAGCCTCGTGGATGAAATAGCAATTGGCTGAAGGGCAGCCTACTGTGAGGCCACAGAAGATTGTGCCTCTTCAGTAATGGTTAACAGAGAGTTGGAAATCACCTTGATTAAGTCCCTTGCAACCTTGTGAAGTGTGCCAAATAGTTCAGCGATCAGATGGCAAACATCACTGGATCATATGCTTGCTTCCCAAACCTGCCCAATGCCCTAGACTCCCTGTTAGTGGGTTAGACAGAGGTACTCTGTTCCACAAGTTCCTTCTTCATGGCTGCTACCATGACCATGTCATCAACTGGTACACCCTTACTCCGATGCTCTCTCCTGACTGGTGGAGCTAGAATCCTATCAGGTCTTTTGGGGATTGTCTCGATTCTATCAGGCTCCTTCTATGTCCACCAGGACACCAGATCATTAAGGTCATCAACAGGCAGAGTGACCCAGGAAGTAGGCAGGCCAGTCTTGAAGGCATTCAGAAGCACTGACTCCTCAGGAGACAGGTTTTGGGATGCCCAACTACCCTTCTGCCTTAGGATATCAAGAATGTCTCCAAATAAGACGTCCTTGGGTGGTGATTTGGGAGACCCTTCTCCCTCATTGAAGTTAGTGTCCTCTGTGTCAAACTCCTGGGGGAAGTCCAAATGCTTCCTCTTGCATGTTTTTTTCTGAGGAACATCTTTGGAGAAGTGTCAGATGAAATAACAATACCTGGCTAGGTAGACTGTAAGCTTCAGGCCAGCTATACCAGTGGAGTGGAGTAATGAGGATCATGGGGCACAGAGAGACAAGAAGTCAGGATTGGATCCAAGCAGGAAAGGCCCACCTGTTCTGCTGGAGCAAAGAATACAGTCTTCACCACCTCAAATGCTGACTGCTCTAGGAAGAAGGAAGGCAACAGAGCTGAAAGAAGGAGTGTCTGGCCCGCTACCTCCCCAGCTGTGAGGGCCGGACACCCGAGGCAGAAGCCAGAGCCAAAGCTCTGAGAAGAAGAGACAGCTCTGAAAACTTCAAAGTCGATCCCATCCCCCCGATGTGTCCTGGAAGCTTTGGCTCAGAGAGTTATGCGGATCCAAAGATGACAGAGCCAGTGCACTCAGAGCAGTAGTCAGATCTGAAGAAGACAATCTCTTCAGATCTGACACAGATGGACCTGGAGCACTCAAAGCCAGGGACTCTAAAACTGCAGATCAGGTCAGAGGATGAACCACATTTGGTGGGGGAGTAAAAGGGCATTTTTCCTGATCCAAAGGAATAGAAACCTCAAAGACTCCCTTCTGAAAATACTCCATGAAGAATCTCCTCATCATTCTCTCCACATCCTCTTTCATGACATTTCTGGAGGAGTAAGTGGAATACCCTGATGGTGACTTACATTGCCACTATAAAAAAGGTATGGGCACTGGGTCTAAGCTTGGGGAGTAGACAGTATATGGCAGAGGCCTTGGATCCAAAACCATCAGATCTGAAGAACCATGAGACAGATCAGAAGGAACAGCAGCAGAGACTGACTTAATTGGCTCCAAAGAAGGTCAAGTCCCAGATGCAGTTGGATCCGACTTGAGCTTTTTCTTCCTCAGCTCTGAGGAAGTGGAAGCCACTGAGTCCAAGGATCAGGATCTTTTGGATGGTTTTGAAGCAGGTGACTGAACTCCAGCAATAGCAGTGGAAAAGGGAATAGGCAGAAGGCCCTTCAAAATTAGCTTGTTCTGCCTCTCCGTAAGTGCTCTGATGTTAAAGCCAGCATAAACCGAACATTCCAAGTCCAAATGGGCAGGACCCAAATAATAAACACACTAGCGGTTGGAGTCCAAGAGAGGCAGTTTGTGTCTACATTGTTCACACTTTTTAAATCCTTTTTCAAACATACTGACCAAAGTGAAGGATGGCACACACAAACTTCATCCAAACAGTACGTAAACACTACAACTATAGAAAAATAGATTTTTTTTTGACAGAAAGCCAGGGAGAAAGGGAATACCAGCTACAGTATTTTAAGTAAATACACCAGAGTGTAAAGGAAGGGTAAATATACCAACAATGGTAATCAGAAAAAACACTAGTGTGTAAGTGTGTAAAAAGGGTAGGAAAGGAAACGTTACACAATACACACAGCAGAAATTAGCAGAAGGTTATATCAGAGCTATAGATGACAGAAATTTAGCAAAAAAAGAACAAAATCCCACTTATTTCAAAAGTAGCTCAAGAGCCAAGGTGACCACATCTAAGGGTGAATGTGGCAAACAAGATCTGAGGGAGACTGGGCTTAGAGCATTATGGGTAGGAATGGAGCTCAAGAGTTTTTTAGTGGTTGCAAGCTAGCAGAATAACTGAGTTGGATTAGAGGATTGGATCTGAGTTCCATTGGTTGAGGAATGAATGAAAACTGACAATATCGAATTGAATGTTTTAAGAAGGAGCAAAGTCCCATCCCCCATACACACCCTTTAAACTCCTAGCTACCTAACATAATCATCTCTGAGGTCACTATCACTTAATGAAATGGAAAATACCTGATTTATGCATAAAAACTCATGTATTTGCCATTTTCCTTTCAGCAAATTCATAGGGGAAAAACATTTTCAAAGCACACTACTCAGATTTGACCAATTGAGCACTTATATTTTGGAAGAATAATGTTTCAGTATAGTGGGACAAGGAAATTAGTACATCTACAGAATGATTTTTCTCTAGGAAAAAAACATACCGTTCAGCACTGACAAGTTAAGATACATATACTGCCTTAAACTGCAACCTTGTACATGAAAAAGTTACATTCTCAAACAAAACCACTCTTTTTTCCAAAATCATATGCTGGTCAGTACTACCAACACAAAGATCTATTCCCTGAACTAGATGAATTGTGTACCAGCCTTAAACAGTTTCCACCTTCTTGATATCTATATTTTCAAACAGAACTCTTCCTATAATACTGGAAGAAGATTATTGTAAGGCTTAGATGGTTACAGCATGCATCTCTAAATAACAAATAGTTATCTCTTATATACAACTATGCATACCTTACCTTGTTCACATTTATAACATTTTATCATACTTTTTGTTTCGTATTCCTTTAGTTGGTGTGATTAATTTGTTGTAATTCAAATCGTACATAATATGTGATAATGGTAACTTGTGCTAAACATTTTATAGATTTATTTTTGTAGCGCTTTGATGCAGGGATATGTAACTCTCAAATATATTCGAAAGCATTATTTTCCAGAGTAATCTTCATTAAGTCACATACCTTCCACAGTATACATGGAAGGAATGATAAGCTTTGGTCTATAACTCATCCTTTGGATGAGACATTAAATTGAGGCCTCATCTGCCTGAGTTGGTGGTAGCTCAGACTGAAGTAAAAGATCCCATGGCACCTACTGAAAAGAGTAGGGGGAGTTCTCTGATACCTTAGTCAAATTTCCCTAGTAGTATAAATACCACCTTGTGTCTCCCCTGAAAAGAGGCTACTAGCCTAAGGGGACTAACCCGGTTAACAAAGGATAAATAAATTATATTACTTGTATAGTTCCACACAACATTTTATGATGAAATCACAGTCAGTGTAGACAGAGGCTAATTTTGCACTACATTATATGATGAAATCACATTCAATGTAGACAAATGTTACCTGTAATGATGGGAGGTATTGCCAGCTATGCCAAGAGAAGGAGGGCAGTGGATGTGTAAGATATGTCAGCATCATACCTCTCAACCTGGAAACATCAAAAATCTGGACAAGACCCATGGAAAATAGGTACAAATCTGTACGCTGATTAACATAAACTGTGCATACATAATTGTGTAACCCCACCCACTCCAATGGAGTTGTGGGATACCAACTTTCAAAAGCAAATGGAAGAACAAACAAACAAAATATGGCACCAGAGTCCCCCTGCAGCAATTCCAATGTCCCATTACCTGGCTATTTCACCCCATTTACCATAAACACTAATGTGTGCATACTGCTTTACTTCTACAATGATTATTTGGATTTTATTTTTACATTTTATAGCACAATGCACAAACACTAACAGACATCTGCTAAACAAAGCAATACTGTCTCACAATGAAAATAGACTAAGCATTAAAACTCATCTGCCCTTGAAACTCACATTCATTGAAACAACATTGAAACCCACACGACATCCAAAGAAAATGCATCTGGCCAATGGTGGATAAAGATTACATTTGGGCTGTTTTCAAATCACAGCCCCCTTGCACACAAAACAAGAAACACACATGTGTTATTTGATACACCTTCCTGACTTTATTAAATTACATTCCTTGTATAATACAGCACACTTGTTAGACTTACAGCGCATTTTAAATTTATTGTTTGAACATTTTTTCAGTAGGTAATGAAACAAAATGCTTGAACCAAAAATGACAAAACTGCCTAATTCAGAACATTTCCATTATAAAAGTCTACTTCCACACACAATAAATATTTTGAAAGGGAAGTAAAAAAAAAAACAAAACACAAAACAATGTTTATGCAGGGGACAAGCCCCCCTGCACCCCCCACACCCCCTACTTACTTATTCCAACTCTGAGATTGCACTACAGAGCAGAAATGGAAATCTCCTGGTCTGTGCTGTATGCTGATCCCCATTCAGAAGTTCGAGCTTCTGAAATTTCGAGCATATGGTCTTGACCATATGCATTTCGAGATTTCAGACGTTCGACCTTCTGAAGAGGAACTACACACGCATATATATATATATATATATATATATATATATATATATATATATATATATAGAGAGAGAGAGAATGACAGTAGTGTAAGCCATAGGCATCTTGCAAAGCTTTTCGCCCTTATTTTTAATTTCATTTTGTTTTTTTGGGGGGGAGGACAAAAGGCGAAAAACCAGGGACACATTTTAAACATTGCTTGTATAATTTTGGAAAGTTACTAGAATAAAATGTTGTGTTACCACCATGCATTTCACTGCCAAGTCTTGAACCCAAGACCCTGTGCGCTACACTCAGGGCAACATACCACTATGCCAAATCAGCAGTTTCCTGAAAGAAAGAAAGACTGAAGCTTAAATGGTTATCATTTAGTGAATTCAGTCCTCACTTCTCACCATAGCTCTCAAACTCTTAGCACAATAAACCAGGACAAAGTCAATAATGGGGGAATACAGAATTAACTTCTTACTTCTCACCATAGCTCTCACTGTCCTAGCACAAAAAACCTGGACAAAGTCAATAATGGGTGAATACAGCCCCAAAATAGGTATAAGTTTCAAATACTGCTCGTATAAACTTAGAATATTGCTAGATTAAAATTTTTTGTGTTACCATTTATTTTCTGAAGAATATGAACTCTAAATTCAAATGCCTGTCATTATTTAGTGAATTCAATCCTTCGGTGATTTGCCATAAAAATCATGAAAAACACAGATTTTATGAGGAAGAGAACAAAAATATGAGGCATAAATTCACAAGTGGTGGTGGCTAGGGACTTTAGGCTCTTTTTACCTGTACCCAAGGTACAGGGTTTGAGCCTGATTGAGTACCTCTCTAGCCACCAGGTGTATTCACCTGGGATATTTTCACACACACACACACACACACACACACACACACACACACACACACACACACACACACACACACACACACACACACACACACACACACACACACACACACACACACACACACACCACTACATGTGAAAGCAGCTTCTCTTCTCTTCCAGCAGTCTCCGCTCACAAAAGCAAATAAAGTCCTTCCTGCTCACAACAGAAAGTAGCCAGCATGTTTCCTATCTACTTCCCCACTCGCAAAAGCAGCCAGCATAAAAATAAAGTCCTTCCCGCTCGCAAACAGCAGTTTCCAGCTTCCCCCTTTCCCTTCGCAAACAGCAGTTTCCAACTTCCCGCTCACTAGTAACAAATGGAAATGGGTGTGTGTGAGCCCTTCAACTCAATTCTGATAGGCTGACAGTGCTGACGTCATTGTGCACATGATGACGTCAGCTCAAAAAACAAAATGTAAAAAAGCTGGGAAAAAATTGGAAATGAAGGGTGCCACTCAGGAATCGTGGCACCCCATAATTTGGACCCTAAAACTTGATAAAAACTGAATAATTTGGAACTGTTGGGAGGTATGGTCAGCATAGCTAGATGGAGTTTTTGTAAAAAATATATATGCCATTTGTATATCAAACTGACCTGTACAGTTGTTTGTGTTGAAAATGTATTTGTAAAGCTGCTTGTGTTAAAAATGTACCAACAGTGAGTCCTGCTGGACAGAAAATAAATGCACCTGTATGTCAGACTATATTGTAATTGTTGAAATTAATATATTATAACAGCAGATACTGGAAGAGAAGAGGTTAATCAATCTCAGTCCAGCTAACTTTGAAAAATAGTTTGAAATTAAATTACCTGGTTTAGGCTATAAAGATTGTATCTTACAGTTCTGATTGCAGCCAGAGTAGAAATGTCTGTGAAAATCAGGACTAGGAATCCTAGTGTATTGTTCTTAGGGGTGAATTAATTGCTACCCTAGAAGGGTGAAAGTTCTGAAATGGTTTTATAGCTTCCAGATAATAGAACACATCTCAGAAAAAGCTCTATTTGTGTGTATTGTAACACCTATGTGCTAAATTCTGGTTCAGTTTCTAGCAAAGGGGGTAGCGTGGGAACTAGAGTCAGATGAGCAGATGTATGTGATGTCATTCTGTAATCCAGCACTGTAATGATAATTTAAAACTAGATGAGACAGAAGTCTCAGGGAAGTTTTAAGACCTTACCATGAAGGAAGACCACTCACCCACTTCATCTTGCCTTGCTTTAGTAAATAACTAGGGGATAGTAATTATTTAGATTAGTCAGCAAAATATAGTGAGATTAGTTAAGTACTGAAACTCTGGTGTTTATTGTAAATAGATATTTAGTATTTTCATGCTCTTGTATTATTTATTATTAAATATATTTAAACTTTTCATTGTGTCTGGTCTTTTAGAGAATATTTTAACCATTGAGAGTACTTATATTTACTTGTTGATGCTATGGCTGCTCCTGAAAGCCTTCCTGCATTTGTCAGACACTACTATCTGTATTAATATTAATTTTACTCAGTATAATTGGGTACCCTTGTAAGAGCCTTAGAGTAGCTGGCTTTAGAGTGATCTGGTGAATCTATCTTATAGTCTGGGCAGAGGGGGCATAGCTAGTAAATCTGTGCTAGCCTTTCCCAGGTGTGTGTGTGTGTGTGTGTGTGTGTGTGTGTGTGTGTGTGTGTGTGTGTGTGTGTGTGTGTGTGTGTGTGTGTGAAAGTCAAATCTCAAAAAGTGTGTGTCATTTACTTGGAGCAGGGACACAGAGCTCTGGTTTCACAGAGAGGGTAGTTGAGGACTTGGATTGGAACACTTGGCTGAGGACTAAACTCTACAGCTGTGTCAGTGGGGAGTCTTATTTGGGGCCTAAAGAGACAGAGGGAAACCCATCCCCAGGACAGTGTACGCTCCCTGTGTGCTCTTAAGGAAAATTGTGCTTGGTGCAGAGAGCTGCATCTGGAGATACTGTGCATATCTATTTTTGTTCCAAGTGAACGTCCCTCACTGGTGTCAGTAGTGAGGATTCAGGCTCCTTGATTACTGGCCCATAGCAGGGACCTCATGCTACCAAACATAATCATTACATATTCCTTCAACCTTTTAGCAGAACGTATTAGTGTCCTGCTTGTAAAAGGTTCAACAGCATCTTGAACAAACATGGCAAAATACCTGTTCTTTGATTTAATATACTGCAATCAGTTTGCCATATGTCTAAAAAAATGCATGTCTAAAAGTATGCAAGTCTCTGATATAAGCTATTTAGATATTAAAATGATGACTCACTACAGGGCTATGCATATGAGTCAACTGTTGTCAACATATTTATAATACTTCATGTACCAGTCGTTGTTTGGAGAACTCAAACAAACTGAAAGTATGAGATAAGGCTGAGTCAGTGATGTTACAGCCAGTTAACATTTTTTTTTATTGAAGTACTACAATGCAATCTCAAATGAAGATATCATTGAGTATTCCTATGTATATGACTTTTTGGCATGAAGCTCCTAAATAACATAGATTAACAGGCACATTGTGATTATTTATGCGAGAAGATAGATTTAGTCTGTTTTTCTTATTTGTTGATACATTCATCTTAAAAACTGACATTCAATTGAATAAAGTCTGTATTACAGTGCATGTATTTGTGTGCACACTTTGCTGGCTCTTATTTGGTAAAGGATAACTCATGAATTCAATATAATATAATAACAGATTTTACAGATCAAAGAGCATGGAATCTGATGAAAGGTCTTTCTTACCGACAACAGCCTTTTCACTCTGTATTCACCACCAACTCCACTGCCTAGATATATGTCAGGACCTCACTATTGCCTGCTGTCATCATTCCAAATCTATGACATCTATAGCTATACAGAACTTTAAAGCATGATATGGAATCCTTCTTCCCATGCTAAAACATTCTTTAACCACAAGCAGAATACTACCTAGCTAGCTTTCATCATATTTGGTCTACCAAGTAACATCAAAATTCTTACACCTACCCATCATGGGAACACCACAGAATAACCTGACAAATGTGTCCTGATTACCAAAATCATGGCATGCTACTATAGCCAAGCCTTTACAAATCCACTGTAAATATAAACTCAGGTCTTAGTCCAGTAATGCAGCTGTTCTCACTAGACCCTAAGTAAATTTGTCATGAAAACTGTATTCTACCATTTTAGCAACAGCTGCCTTTAACTACCTATAACATCCTTTCCAATAACATCAAATGCATCACTAACTTTAAATATTCTAAAACTCTTTACTGACACAAACATAGTCAATTCTGAGACCATAATTACTGAATACAATGCTGGTTAAACATTTCCCAACCTTTTTAATATCGCTCCTGACTCATATAAAATCCACTTTATTTTCCACTCTATTTACTCCCACCGCTTGTTTTCTAATATTCACCAGTTCAGGCACACTATACCTGGCACCTTTCAGCTAACCCATTCTCTTTTATCCCCACCACATAGCCTTACCTCCATATATTCTTCTCCTTCTTCACTTTCAACTCATTTATTTCCAGTCCTCCTTTATAGCCCCATTCCAAGTCCTTTACCACTTTTACTACTTACCAAAAATACGCTTTATGATAGATCTTCCTTCTGTAACCACTTCTGTTAACCCTTCTACCCTCTTACTGATTTCTCTCTCTGGATATATATGTTTATGTATCAGTCTAATGGCATTTCTTTCATTTGTTTTTAGACTTTCCCTTCCCTCACAACATTCTTTAAACAGTAGCTGTTATTGAAGCCTACTATATTAAAATACAGTATAATTTACTTATGAAGAAAACAGCTTACATAAGCACATTTCCCCATTTTAATCGGTCTGCTGCAGCTTTTTACTGACAATTACAACTAGAGATCAAGCATGACATAGCTGGATTTAGCTTTAGCTTCAACTGCTTGATTGCATCTTAATTAATTCACCACAGAATGAATGAAAGTTTATTCCTAAAACATCATACAACAAATTAAAATGAAATGATTTTGTGAATACTCCCGTCTAATAAGAACTAAATACACTAACTTTTTTTCACATTCACAGCAAAATGTCAGCTATAAAAGGTTGACAACACCCACTGTAATAGGTTGAGTTATATGTGACATAATAGTAAATGACTTAAGATTTATAAAGTTTGCCATAGAAACTGCCTGTCTGCAATAACCACTGTTGCTATAAGTGAAGGCATATGTTCTGTATCCCACTAACATCAGTTCCTTGTGTAAAAGAATATAAGTCATCCAAATGAAAACTTCTGCAAATTGGCCTTGTTTTCACAAAGTAGAAATAAAACAAATCTGTATTAAGCTGTCATTATACAGACCACATGCATCCCATTATAAACTGTCACCATACACTTACTCTTTCCATCTCTGCTATTCTATTTCTCATACCATGTCTGTTAGTCTAGTCTCCAGACATTTGTGCACCAATTATTTAAGGATTCAAAAAGTTTATGGTCTGCTTTCCACATCTGGCTCACTCAATGTCAACATTTTACATTAATTTACCAAGATCTGATATTGTCACAGCCTTTTTATGTGCATTAGGCCACTTGTTGTGTCTTTCGGCTTTTCTCGGTTAGAGGTCGCCACAGCGTAACTCCGGTCTGCTAATGATTGGCAGCAGATTTTTGCGTGCTGAGTTGCCAGCTCTGACGTACAACCTTCAACGAAGGTATGCCCATTCATGCATGTCTCCACACAGAAGAAGCTCTAGCTGAGAATCGAACAGGACAACGTCTTACTGTGAGGCAACAACGCTACCGCAGCACCACCACCATGCATTAAGCCACTATAAAGCTAAAATTTCAGGCAGAATCAAATTCAGAACACTGCTTTGCATTTGTTAGTTGGTTATGGCCTCATATTTTATGTCATATTGTATGTCATGTTTTTGATATATCCATTATTCCAAAACCCTCTTTTCCCATATTTGCAAATGGGATTGAGGTGTCACTTCACCAGTGACAGTCATCTAGATACAAGGTTTACATGGCTGGGTGGCTAACCCTGCCATGGTACATCTTCCCCACCACGCACTTGCATGCACACTCACACCTATGGCCAATTTAGAGTGTCTAATCCACCTACTGCATGTCTTTGGAATGTTGGAGGAAAATGGAGCACCCAGTGGAAACCCTTGCAAACACAGGGAAGACATGCAAACTACGCACAGAAGGCACTTCAGCTGAGAATTGAACTGGGGAACTTCTTGCAGTGAGACGACAACACTATCTGCTATGGCTCATTGTCATAGAAAGCTGAAGTTTATCTTAGACTTAGCACATGCAGCATCCTTTAATGTCTCAAGGCACACACTTGTAGCTGATGTATCACTAGATAGCTGTTATCATTCATTTATGGAAAGGATGCTATGTTACCTGACATAATAGATACACTGTAGGTGTTCTCAGTCACTAGGTCAGGTAGATAGTTGCTTGCATGGTCCTGACTAGCTACATTTATGATTACAGCATATAATACCTAAGGGTTATAAAGTACTAATGGATAGACATAGAAAGTGACAAGAGTTATGTAAAGAGTTTGCATCAATTAGCAGCATAGGATAAGAGTACTGCACCTACACTATAACCCATTAGCTAGCAATAGGAACAGGTATGGAAGATAAGAACCTATCTTGTTGTATCCTGGTCAAATAGTCTATGACATACATTTATGACCTCATCTTGAGTGAATTGATAATGAACTATATGCTAAACCATATAAATACTGCATGTTCAAAAACAAAATACTAGCAAAAGTCCAAGGATCATCCACGAACCAACAATAATAATGAAACAAAAAAAATCCAGATTACCACTATGGCTTAAAATAGATTTAATTAGACAAGTGCTTTTATGTAGAACAACTACGCTTTTTCAAGTCTTCAGTAAAGCTACCAAAATGCCTAAACGTATTATAGTCAAAAACCAATCAATTAAAATCAATTAAACACATCATTTAAAAATTAATTTAACATCTAAAATATATCAATTAATCAATTATCCAATGTTACATTTATTTAAAAGAGTGAGCTTCTAGCTCGGGTTTAATACATACATAATTATTCAGTCCAGGGTGTATGTGAACTTGCAACTTTAATATCCCCTGTAACTCAATGCATTCTATTTGATTGTTAAGGTTACCTCCCCTCTTATCACTGACAACAATTTGTATAACTCTAAACCTAAATTTATGTGAAGGAAACTCCATAATGTGAATTGCTAAAGCATTTAATTTATTATTGTTTCTCTCATCATACATATGCTGATAAATTCTATCTCTAAGTGGTTTCTCTGTTTTGCCTATATAAAAACATCTGCATTCTTTTCACTCTGCCATATACACTATATTAGTTGTTTTACAAGTGACATAAAATCTAGGTTGAAAAATATGGGGTAGAACTGGATGTTTAATCTCCTGAATAGTAGATATATATTGACACATTCGATAGTTAGTACAAGGTTATGTTCCCAGCTTATTCAAAGACATAACATTCTTCTGCCGATCGTTACACAGTAACTGTTTTAAGTTACTCCTATTTTTATATACAAAACTGGGAACTCTCTCTATAATATTTTCTGTCTCTCTATCAGTTATCAAAAAGTGCCAGTTATTCTTTATTATGTCATAAACTTTATTACTATCACTGGCGTACTTGGTGGTAAAAACGTACTTTATTACTCTGCTTAGTATTACTTCTTGTAACTGAATTAATTAAATGTACTGAGTCTGTAGAGTTAATTTCACTAGCATTTAGAAAGGTCTCATTCTTAACAGCTTGAAAGACAGTTTCTTTATATCCCCTCTACAAATAATTGCTGTAGGTAGTCAACTTCCTTGTCTTTATCAGTTTGCACATTAAATATATTTTTAACTTTATTCAATTGCCCTTTGATAATATTAGGAAATACATGCCTAGGATGCATGCTATTGCATGCTATTGTGAAACCAAGAGACTATTCTTCCAACATGTCTTTCGGAACAATTTTGTATTGATGTTACCTAAAACTGTCTCTGTATATAGAGACATCCAGGAAGTCTATACTCTCAAGGGAGAAGGATACCATGAATCTCAAGAAGTCCATTGTAGATTCTAGATATTTAATAACATTAAATAATAAAGGTAACTTTCCATCCCATAACATAAACGCATCGTCAAGAAAACGTCTATACATTCTAATATGTGTATTATAAACACTATTATGTAGATGCTCTTTCTCCCAGTGATATCAGGTTCGCATATGAATTTGCACAGGGGGTGCCCATGGCAACCCCCAACTTTTGTAGATATATGTTGTTATCATCCATAAAAATATTGTTAGATAATGTCAAATCTAATAATGCACATACTAAAATTACCTCATTGGTGTTGCTAACCCCCATCTCTCTCATCCCACTTCTCACTGCCTCTATACCGTACCCATTAGGTATGCAAGTAAATAGGCTTTGTACATCAAGGGTAACCATATAACAGTTGCCTAATTTCGTTGCTTCACTAAGCTCCCTTACATCTCTCAGTAATTGAGATGTATCTCTCAAAATAGTTATGCAAACTAGTTAGACCTAATGAAGCCCTGGTAAGGATGAAAGCCCTCATCTATTGATTATAGTTTATTTTTCAATAAAGAAGTGTCAATTGCTAAACAAGTTATTAGTGTTTGATGACTTGAATGCCTCAAATGAGCTGGTCTACAGTTTGTGGTTCTTTTTACCTGATTTTAAGGAGTTTCAGGAAGCAACTTTGTTGCCCATGAAGTACCTTGAGGTTTAGTGTATTTCCTTCTAGGTGGGAAAAATCTTACCACCTAAGGCAGGAAAATCATTGCACCTCACTTCAGGGATCTGTTATGTTACATTAATACAAACATGCACAGATATATAAACATTCACGTACACACACATAATATATATATGTATATGTTCATAGGTACTTGCTAGGCTATTGATCTGTGAAGATTTTAAGAAGCCTAGCCTTGCATTCCCATTCCCATGGCAATTATTAGCTCTTATATTTTGGAATATGACTTTCCAAAGATGGGCTGAACAAATATATGTCAGGCTAATTACATGTTTCCCCTAACCATTAGGGCCACTGTTGCTAAACCTGGGTAAAGTTTGGGCTACCCATCCATTTGTCCAAGTTAGGTTTGAATTGATTAAAATAAGTAGCCTACTTTATGTGGAGGGGAGGGAGTTCCAAAGAATTGGTATTCTCTGTGATACACACTAATCCCTCCAGCATGTTTTCTTCATCTTGCAAAATAGATTGATGTCCCTTGGATATGCATTTATGAAACCACTGGACTTCTAAATACATAATAGGTCTGAAAGAACAGGGTCTGCTGAGGCTCTATATGCAAGGTAGAAGTCACCTCTCAATAGGCTGCATGACACCTAGAAGATAGACAAGGCTTTGTGATGGACTGAGTAGTTTTTATTATTTAAGCCTTTGATTTTATTAATGAGGAAGAGTGTGGTCATTCCACCTGTGAAAGATGTTTGGACAGGCACATATCAAAAGGGGCATTATACTCAATGATATTCCTAATCAGTGCTGAGTACAGATGAACTGTTATGTCTTTGAATCTGGACACTACACCCTTAGATATAAGCTGTATGATAAAAAAGGACTTCCTTGCAATAGTGGAGTGGATACATGGTTTTCGAAGGACAGTTCATTGTCAATATAGATTTAATGATCTCTAACAATGAGATACATTTTCAAAGGAGGGGTGCTGTCAATGTCACAGTTGCAAAAGAAATCATGCATGACAAAGGATATGATTATACATTTCTTTGCATTTAGTTTTAGTCTATGGTTTTAGCGCCATCTATTTGGGATAGGCCCCCTTGTAGGATTCAGGTGTCTTCAGGGGAGTTTATGATGGCACCAAGTTTGTAATCATCTGCAAACATGACCAGCCACAATCCTTTTACATTAGACCTCCAAGAAGTAAATGCCAAAGAGAAGTGGTCCAAGCACTGAACCCTTGGGCAGTCCAGTAGGAACAAGTCTTTTGGAGGAGGTAGAGCTGCCAACCCTCACATCCTGTGTTTTTTGTGTGCCAATTTGCTATCCTGTGAGTTAAACAGGGGTTAAGATATACCTGGAAGAGTTTATCTATTGTGTCTGTCCATGGGATGGTGTCAATCACATTTGCAAGGCCCAGATAGGCATTGATTTGACCTCATCCATTGCCTAAGTGACTTTTTTGAGTAAGTCAACCAGGTTAAGTAGGACAGGTCCAACCCTTGATGAATCCAAACTGCGCTGGGTCAGGAGTCTGCTTATTAGGTCAATTAATAATGATCCTTTCCATAATGTTACAAATCAGACTGGCAAGGCTTTTGGTCTGTAATTACCTAGCTCTGTTGCAGTCTCACCTTTGTGCAAGAGACTGACTGCTGCTGTCCTCCATTCATCCAGCACAAAGACTGTTTTGAGTCTAATATTGAATAGCTTCTGCAGGGGGATCAGGAATTCATATTTCAAGCTAGCCAGTAGGCAGCTTGATATGTTATCAAGACCCACATATTTAATGTTTCTGGCCTTAGATAGTGCCTTGAGAATTTTTACTTGGCAGATTTGAGAAGGGGAGATGGATGTGTGTAGATGTGGGTATTTGATTTGAGAATATTGGAGGGGAAGGGGGAGTGAATTTGGAGCTAAATTTGTTAGCTTGTACATTAGCTATGTCCTCTGGGTCTGAGTATTTAATATCATTTACTATAAGCTCTGTGCACTGCTGGGCATTGTTTCTGAGATTTCTAACACAGTTAAAGAAGGATTTGTGGTTATCTTTTGAATGGGTGGCTACTTTACTTCAAATCTGGCATTGGTTGATTTGACCAGGATTCAGAGCTCCTTGTTTATTTTAACAAGATAATTATTGGCTTCTTGAAAGTTAGATTTATTTTTGCATGCAATGAGTTTTATCTTTTATTATTTATTTATTATTATTTATTTTTTTTACATTTCTTGACCTGGAGTGTCTGAATGAGCTAAAGCCCTTTATCAGCAGAGGCCCGGGGAGAAAAGCTACAAGTAATATAAACAATTTTATAGTTCCAAGGTAATATAAGAAACACTTACAGTAACACATAAAGCTTAAAAGTCAAAAATCAAAAGAAAACAACAAATGTGAACTTACTTATTATATAACTTGTTCAAAACAGTGCTTCTCCACAGGACATTATTTTTGAATTTGGCACTGTATTTATTTCTGAGGGGGGGCAAATGCTCATTGCAACTCGTTATATGTGCATAGAACTTTGCTGTAAAGGATTCCACATAAGCAGTGGGCTTATCGAGGTAGAATGGATTTTTAAATTTAATCAGATTATTACTCAGTTTAAGAATACTAGCCTTTGCAAAGTCTTTGAATACTGAGGTATTGGAGTGTGCTTCTGGCTTCAGTCTTAAGGTGAATGTGACTGACCTGTGGTCTGATTTGACCCGTGAGGAGGTTATAATAGGCAGGAAGCAGAGTTGTCCCATATTGGTAAGGACCAAGTCCAGGATTTTATCTCCTGTAGTTGGGGTATGGACTAAATGATTCAGGGAGTTTGTATTTATAAAATCTAGAAATCTCTGGGCATTATGTGAAGTGGTTCATTGAACCTATATGCATTAATAACATGTACAATGACTGAGTCATATGCATACAGGTACTTAAGTGCTTGTGTGATGATGCAAATCCTGGAACCTTTTAAGCAAATGATTGTGACCCTCTCTTTGCACAACCTGGTGAGTGGTGCATCTGTGCGTCCCACTATAGAGTCACCTAGGACAAGGATATTGGCATACGTGGTGGTTTGCTTTATGGGCTTTTGGACTGAGTCTCTGTGACTCCTTGGTATGCGCTTCATGATGAGTGCTGCCTGCGAGTATGTTTGGGAGGCTGCTGAGGGTAAATGCTTCTTGAGTTACATTTAGGAGGCCAATATAATTTAGGAAGGTTACATCTAAGAGCTTCAGTGCATGTTAGTCTACGTGTTTGGTCTGAGATGTATGAGAATGGTGTACTGTGGTGCTGTGTGGTGCTAATAACCTTCTTGTTAATTGTAGTGGTTGTGTGTGAGAACTTTGCTACCACTAAATATATAACTATATAACTACATTTCTCACACACTGTGGCAGATTGTTTAAATATTATGTCATTGTCAGTAAACATGAGACAATTGCTTCATAGTCTCCTAATGCCCATTTCAACCAAGCTGGCAACAGAGACAGTTGGAAAGTTCAGAGCCATAGTTCCAGTTGTTTATTGCAGTGGGCTGGAGGAGGAGTAGTGCAAAGAGCTAAGGAGTTGCTTGAATGGAGTGCTATCTGTCTAAAAACAAACAATATAAGTCAATGCATAAAGAGGAATGAACCACTTCACGTAACCCTGTGCGTTTTATGCAAGTACTCATTTTTAAGTGCACTAAGAATTTCTGGAGTAGATTATACAATAGCATAGAAATATAAAACAATTCAACGTGGCTCACTGTCTAAGAACACCACAGCACAATTCAGGGTTCTATAAGCAACCAGAGGCCTTAAAATGGTTTATTTCTACCTCTATTCTTGTTCTTTGTCTTCTTTCGGCTTTTCCCAGTTAGGGGTTGCCACAGCAGAACTCCGGTCCGCTAATGATTGGCAGTAGATTTTTACGATGCCGAGGTGCCAGCCCGACGCCCAACCTTCAATTAATGCATACCCATTCACGTCAATGTCTTTCAAATGCCACTCGACCACACGGAGGACATGCAGACTCCACACAGAAGGCGCTCCAGCCGAGAATCGAACGGGAGAACCTCTTGCTGTGACATGACAACGCTATCACTGCACCTCCGCGGCTGTAATACTAGATCTAAATCAAAACATTTCTGTCTCCCTCTGTCTCAAACTACATGTGTGTGTGTGTGTGTGTGTGTGTGTGTGTGTGTGTGTGTGTGTGTGTGTGTATATGTGTGTGTGTGTATGTGTGTGTGTGTGTGTGTGTGTGTGTGTGTGTGTGTGTGTATATATATATATATATATATATATATATATATATATATATATATATATATATATATATATATGTGTGTGTGTGTGCATATATATATATATATATATATATATATATATATATATATATATGTGTGTGTGTGTGTAGGTGTGTGTGTGTGTGTTTGATATATATATATATATATATATATATATATATATATATATATATATATACATATATATGGGTCTACCTGACATGGTCGACAGTTCATATGATCAACACTCATTTGGTCAACAGTTCATTTGGTCGACAAGCAGATTTGCCCCCTTCCCCAATGTTGTGCAACCCTGGAGTTGATATATATAGTTAGGGGGGGTGTGGGGGGCACAGCCCCCCACATTTGGGGGATGTGGAGGGCTTTGCCCCCCACCTAAAATGCTTGTCGATCAAATGAACTGTCGACCAAATAAACTGTCGACCATATGAACTATCGACCATGTCAGGTAGACCCATATATATATATATATATATATATATATATATATATATACGCATACATACACATAGGTATATTTGTATTGCAAAATATTGAACACTGAGTGAACAATGTGTTGTTATTATCATACTAAATGTAGTCAGATCCCATTTTGTCAACTGCATTTATCATATGGGACATATGATAAAGCCCATTTGTGATTCAGCAGAACACTCGCAGTGTTTTGAGTTTCAGGTTTGTTGTGTTTGAAATTTCAAACTATAATTAAAAGAATTTCCCCTTTCCCCTCTGTAGTTTGAGCTCAGAGTTGGTATACAGAATTAGCATGGTGTGGCAGGTGAAAGGGTCTTACCTCTCTGCCAAAAACGTTTTGATTATTTTTTGTGTTTTTCAATTGGCTGGTGATCAACCAGTTATTGCAATCACTTTTATCACCTAGTTATGATGTTAGCACCCTTCATATCAGTATGCTGCCTTCTCTCCAGCATTGGTAAAGTATTGCAGGCAGTTCTGAGATTAGGGTACTGTTGGCACATATGAGGATTTTTGAGGGAATACCATCTTTCTCAGGGGCTTTTCCAGAAACAAGTGCTTTTAGTGCATAGTTGAGATCCTCAAGGTGGGCTCAGCTAATAAACAATGGCAGTGACATCTAGTTGTGCCAGCTTTGCCTTTTCCTTGGATTATATCAGTGGCATGGAGAGGGGGAACCTGTTGCTGGGCATCAGCTGTTTTTTCAAACTCACTTGCCCAGAGACCTGCATTGTGGAGAAGACAATCTGACATCACTATCTGAGTGGTGACACAACATGGGATGCAGCAGTTACCTGTACTAAACCACTGCAATCAACTGGCATAGAGTGAGGTGGCAGGGCTGCTTCTGACAGTGGATGACATCTTCGGATCTTACTGGGCAGCTACTGCCAGCCTCAAACTGGGCAGCCCCCAGCCAAATAGGTGTTGCCTCACCATGGTCTACTTGTTCCACTGGGTGTGCTGGGCTTAGGGAGCCACCAATAGATGGACCATTAACAATATACTTGGAAAAAAAAAAAAAGCAAGAAAATAAACAAGCCTTCAGGCTGGGCACATGAAATGTAAAGATGATGACTCTGGGCCTTATGGAAGATCTACAGAACATCAATGATGCACAGAAGACAGCAGTCATTAAGAACAAGCTAAGCAGACTGCAGATGGACATTGTGGCCCACCAGGAAACAAGGCTGTCATCCTTCAGATGTCCCAAGGAGGACTTTACTTTTTTCCACCACAGGAAGCTTCAAAAAGAGAACAGGGAACACAGTGTTGGTTTTGCAAGCAGAAACAATCTCATTGGCTCAGTCATACCACCAAATGTGGGAATTGACAGAATGTTGAAAATTCAGCTACAAACACCAGTGGTCACCATACTCAGCATCTATCTGCTTACTTTAACTTCTACCCAGAAAGTTAAGGACAAGTTTTATGATAAATTGTCATCAGTGAAGTCTTTTCCATGAACTGCTATTCATTCTTGGTGACTTCAATGCCAGAGTTGGCAGTGACTACCACAGCTGGTAGTCTTGTCTGGGACATATGGAACAGGAAAGATAAATGAAAACAGACAGCATCTCCTTGAACTCTTCTCCCAACATGACCTCTGCATAACCAACATGTTCTTCGATATCAGACCTCATCACAAATTTTTGTGGTGACATGCAAGATCTAAACACTGGCACCAGCTTGACCCCATCCTCACCAAATGCATCAGTATAGGTAGTATCAGGGTAACCTTCAGTTACCACAGTGCAGACTGCAATACTGATGACTTGCTCATGTGTAATAAGGTGAAAATCCAGCCACAAAGGGTCTTTCACTCTAAAAAGGCAGGGAGGCTGCACATTGACACAGGCAATACTTGTGACCCTTCAAATGTATGTGAGTTTGTTCAAATACCTGAATAGGCCTTGCCCTGCCTGGATGGCAATGACACCAGCAAGAGATGGGAAAAACTATGGGATACTGTCTATAACACATGATATATATCTCTGGGAAGAAGACAGTCAAGTATGTTGATTGGTAGCTCACACTGAAGTGCTGATGCCCATGACTGAGAAAAGAAGTCAGGCACTAGCTGCATACAGGTCCTCCCTCAATTAGGAGAATGTACAGGTGCTCTGGTGTGCTTGGAATCAAGTGCAGTAGGTAGCTCGATTGTATGTTAATGATTAGTGACTTCAACTCTGCTTCAAGTTTCAGCAGGCTGTGGACACTGGTAACATGAGAGGAATGTACAATGGGATTGAGCAAGCCACTGGTCCATCGCAAAGGAAGATGAGCCTCTTAAGTCAGCAACTAACAAGGTCTTGAAGGACAGAACCAAGCAGATGAAATGCTGGGTGGAACACTACTCACAGCTGTATGTCAGAGTGAGTGTGGTTACAGAGAAAGCTCTGAATGCCGCTGAGCCTCTGCCAACCATAACTGAACTTAATTTCAGCATACTTGTGATAAATATTATGTTGGTAAAGCTAAAACTGAGCTCATACGCTGCCTACAGGACTACAGCAAAGATGTAAAACATTAAAAAGAATCTAGATCTCTGAATTTGAATATAAATGCTAAGCAGTCAGGACACTTTGAAAGTTTTGGATTTGCTGTACTAGACTTAGTGCAGTTATCACTGTAAGACGAAATAGAATTCATAATTAATAGAATTCATGAAGTTATGTGGTTAAGCAATCTGAGTAATATAAAACATATGTAATGACTTTGCCTGGCACTACAGATAAGCAGATAGACAGAAGATATCAGGCTACAGATTGCGAAAAGCACATTAAATATTTAGATGAATGTAGTTGGCATAGGAATACTGATGGCCATGCAACCACAACAGGGTACATGCTGCTATAAACAGATGGAGAAGGGACCTGAGGTATGATATAGCACTTAATATTTGTGATGAATATCTTGCTTACCTATCATAAAATGCTATCCCGACCCTCGATTATTGTACTATATAAGGCTATAAGGTAACTGTGCTTTCTCCTATTAACCTGGTGAACTTAGGTATCCTGAGGCAATGTAGCAACTGCCCCATATACACCGACAACCCTCTCCTCTTACCTCCTAACATTCAGAGTTGTGAGAGATGCACTTATATATCCAAACTGGAAGCCATGCACTCTCCAGCCAAGACCGGAATAGCTGGTCAAGAGGAGAAGGTCAACACTTGCACCACACCATATGGAACACATAGCCCTCCAGAACACACACCAGCACTGCCTTCACATAAAAACACAAACCACACACCCATCTTTGTGGAGGGTCTCAATAAAAATCTACCTAAACAGCAGCGATCTCCAAGGCAGAAATGCACTCAACCACCACAACACTAATCACGAGACACATAACCCTCCAAAACAGTGTGCCACTCAACAAAGCCCCTAAGGCAAAACAGCATGCCCAACACACTAGTCGTAGGTGACTCAATAGTGAGGCACACTGATGTCCCACTCACTAGGTTGAATAAGGACAAAGTAACAGTCAGCTGCCTGTCAGGTGCCAGGATCCATCACATAACGCACACACTCAGGTTCCTCAACAACAGGTACAAATATGACTCTGTCATTCCACCTGTGGGTATGAATGACCTGAGACATACCTCCCTGAACTACATGAAAAGAGAAGTGGAGGAGCTCTTGGATTATATAGCCCAGACGGCTATGACCCTAGCCTTGAATGATACTACAGTACAAGTAGAAAATGACTGATTTCAACAATTGGCTAAGTTTCTGGTGTCATTCTAAGGGGATCCAGTATCTGTCTGCCTGGGATGACATGATTGACAGACCTTGATGCTTTGCCAGAGATGGCCTGCACATCTGTCACCCCTGGGCTTCCAGACACTGGTCATGGTTCTTGCCACCCCTACAGTGCCTTTTTTAGGTAACAGCTGCAAACAAATGCAATCTGAGAGTCATGCTGCTCAACATTAGAAGTCTAAATCTCAAAATGCACTCGCTCGAAGCACTCCTTAAAATGGAGAACATCGACATTTGTGCTGTAACAGAGACCTTGTTTAAGGCAGCAGAAAGCACCACAGCACTACCAGGCTATAACTCATTCCACACCTTTCAGCCCCAGAACTTGTACCAAAGCTTCAAAGGTGGTGGTGTTTCCATATTCATAAAGGATGCGCAAACCTCCAGACTGGTAGCCCAACATAACACATCAGAGATACTTCAGGTGCAGCTAACATTGGGTAAGACAGCAATTCAGGACATAGCCTGCTACAGGTCCCCAACCATGTCCCAAGACTCACACTCCACAATCCTAAGCACCCTGGAGAATATTAGGGTCCAATTAACATTCTCATACTGTGCAACTTCAACTACTCCTCCATTAACTGGGAAAACTGCTCATGTACCAATACACTTGCTCAACGTTTCCTGGAATTTATTAATTCCAATGCCCTGGACCAGCTCATTCTTACCCTCACTAGAGGTAGCAACATCCCTGACCTAGACATTACTAACATGGGTGACTGTTGCTCTACACCAATAGTCAATTCCTCCCTGGATAGATCCGAATACAAACTAATCACCTTGGGTATCCACACCCCCGGCCCCCGCAAAGGTAACCACCATGAAAAACTTCTCCAAAGCTAACGCTGAGCTTATAAAAACAGAGGTGGCTAACTTCACGGCACCCATTTAAATGAAGATTAGTTGCATGACCACCGAATCATACACAAATGCACTGTACGAACACATACACAAATGCATGGATTTCGCCATACCCAATAGAACCAAAATTCTCTCCTCCAAAAAAAGGAAGCCAATCTGGTGGTCCCCTGCCATAAACAACCTCTACAACAGACGGAGGAAACTGATGCAGAATAAGGTGAAGTCCCAAGACTGGAAAAAACTCCCTTATCAGCCTCAACAAAAAGTTGAGATGCCTCATAAAATCCTTTAAAGCTAGCTATGAAAACAGAATTGCAGCAGATAGTAAAGACAACCACAAGGCCACCTATAGTTATGTAAAGAAGCTCCACGGCAATACCCAGATTTGCTCTGAACCACTGCACAATGGTACCTCCTATACCGAGCCAACTGATATTGCCAATATATTGGCTGACAGATTCAGTGCCAACTTTACCCCTCTCCCCCACCAAAGGACCAATTGCAATACCAGTAGATTGCCAGGCACCCAGTATTACTGCTGCACAGTTTAAAACAGCACTGTCAAGGGCAAGAATATAGCGTCTATGGGGCCTGACATCATCCCTGGCTATGTTCTACATAAACTATAGAGTGAACTGGCACCTCACCTGTGTGCCGTATCCAATCACAGCCTCACTTCAGGCTTTGTCCCTACCGAATGGCACAGTGCTACAGTCATCCCTCTCCATAAAAGAGGAGTGACTACAGACCCTGGGAACTATCACCCCATTAACCTGATGCGTCTGATATGCAAAGCTATGGAAACCATCATCATGGACCTAATAAACAAAGATATAGGGAATCTCCAAACTCTGGATCCCACACAGTTTGGTTTTGTGAAGGGTAGATCATCCCTGCTCAACTTTGTTGACTTTTTTGAGTCAGTCACCAAAGCTGTGGATGAAGGCAAGGTGGTACATACAGCCTACCTTAATCTGGCGAAGGCCTTTAATACCATTCTCCATTCAGGAATCATAGAAAAATTCACTAAGCTAGGCATCAACTCCTATATCACTAGGTGGGTTGCAAACTGGCTCACAGATAGATTCCACAGTGTGAAAGTAGCTGACTCCAAGTCAGACTGCCGACCAGTCACGAGTGGAGTCCCACAGGGTTCATTCCTGGGTCCTCTCCTGTTTGGTATCTACTTCTCTGAAATCCAGGCCAACACAAAGGGACTCTGGCTGGCAAAGTTTGTAGATGATTGCAAGTTGGGAGCTTTTATTAATTCCCCAAGTGTTGCTGACATCCTACAGAAAGGCCTCACTGAGACCAACGACTAGTGTCAAAACCATGGCCTTAAGCTCAACGCCAAAAAATGTGTCATCATCCCCTTTGGGAAAAACCTGGTTCCCATGAATTACCACATCAATAGTAGTCCACTGAACACAGAAGGCGTTATAAGAGATCTGGGAACACAGGTTGTCAGCAACCTCTCTTTTGACCATCACATTGCCACTGTGGTCAGAAAGTTCTTCTATGTGGAACATCTCATTACTAAGGGTTTTGCATCTAGGAAGAAAGAGGTCATTGTCTCCCTCTATTCTTCCATCATTAGGCCAATCATCAAGTACTATGCCCCATTTGGCAAGCACCTCACTAGACACCTGCAACATCTGGAGAGGCCACAAAAGTATCTCACAAAGAGGATCCTATGCCTTAAATACTTGTCCTATATGGACAGACTCAAAAAACTACAACTATTCTGTGTCTCATATTGCCTACTTAGAGGCGATCTCTGCTTGACTTACAAAGCCATATCTGACCCAGTTCTGTTGGACATGCTACAGCTAAAGAAATCCCAATCCTTCCACACCACATGCTCCAGAGGCCTCAACCTCATTACCACAATCAACAGAATGTGCTGGAGGGATAGCTTCATAACCCAGAGACTGCCCACGCTATGGAATAGACTTCACATACATGTCCAACAGAGCACCTCACTGGCCCTCTTAAAGAAAAATCTTGATGAGTGGATGGGAAATATTAAATTCATCCCAGGGATCACTCCAGTGGCTCTACTCAAAAGATGCACTAGGAACTAAGGTCAGGTGGCATGATGCCAGGGTAATCCTATGGGCTAGGCTTGTAAAGGCTCCAGGGCCATTAGCCTAGTACACACCTATGAACCTATGAAATAGCAAATAATTAAACTGATAATATAAACAGAGTATTTTAAAGAAGATACATTAAAATGTTTAATAGTTTAAATGGTATGTTTGCACTGTTAACTGCAATGTCATACATAACCTTTTTAAAGTAATGACAGGGATGCAGAAGTGTTTACATTTTTAAGTGTTGTGTTTGAACTGTTGTCTCTTCTCACAAGTAACTTTTATTCAAATAATGACAGAGAAACATAAGTGCTATATAGGCTATATTCTATAACTTGCCCTTTCAGTGGCAGGTATTAAATAGCACTTTTGCCTTGAGAAACATATAAAAATGTGCAAGTTTACATAATGTGCCTCCTGAGCAGCAATATGGCTGTCTGCAAGAAAATCATTAATCAGTTTGTTACTATAATATAAAGATATCTAGGATGTTTTGAGTATATAATATATTTGCTGTCACAAAATGTAGTTATAACTGAATGAGTGAAAATGTGATGATGGTTAGGGTAGAAAAAAAAAGTCATGTACTCACCATAATAGTCCATCAGTGTTGTCCATTTTCATTCTTCCTCAACTGATGAGTTTGGATCTGAAACTCGAATGTGACGGCCACTTCTACCAGATCCTCAGATCCGAAACTCTTGGGCTTCTCCCTTTACCCATAATGTCCTACCAACCTAACATACATCAGATCAAGTTTTGCCCCTAGATATAAAAGGCCCATATCATAAAGAAGTTAATAAAGGTAGAAAAGAAAGCTGGAGTTCAAAGAGGAAACAAATGTTCCCTAAAAGACACTTAGGTCTTTTCGGAAGCAAAGAGGTGGTGGGAGGTGAACAGGATGTTGAAGAAAAATAAAAATGGACAATGCAGATAGAACATTATGGTGAGTACATAACTTTTTTATCTGATGTTGTCCTTTTCATTCATTCCTCAGCTGGTGGGGACAAAGTCCCCAGCTAATCAAATCTTGGGTGGCCCTCATGGAAAGATATTCAAGAATACTGCAGAGCCAAAGGCAGCAGAGCCAAAGGCAGCTCTGTTTCTGGAAACCAAATACAATTTGTAATGAACAATAAAAGTGTGAGCATTAGTCCAAGTTGCACCTGCACAGAAGCCCTTGACCAAAAGGCTGAAGAAACCTCCATAGACCTCATGGAATGAGCTCTAAGAGGCTTAGGCAAGGATAATCCTCTTTCAGTATAGACAAAGGAGATATAATTAGTTAACCATTTGGCCAGTGTCACTTTGAAAACTGTCTTGCCCAATTTGCTATGAGAGAAAGAGACAAACAACAGGTCAGTCTTCCTGAAATCCTTGGTTCTGTGGAGATAAAAGCGGACTTGTCTATGGACATCTGAAAGATGGAGCATGTGCTCTCCATTATTTGAGATGTTTGGAATGAAATCTGGGAGGATAATGACCTGGTTAATGTTGGACTCAGAAGCCACCTTAGGCAAAAAAAGATGGGTTGGTCTGCAAGGGCACCCTGTCTTTGTGGAAAATCAGGTATGGAGGTTTGGAAACTGGAAGATAAAGTGTGGAGTTCTGATACTCATATAGCTGATATACTACTGACCAGAAAGATGGTTTTCCAAGACAAAAATTTTAGATCTGACCTTGCTGAAGGTTAAAAGGAATCCCAAGGAGGAGTAGGATCCTTTAACGGAGGTCTAAGTTAAAAGGCCGCTTTGAGAAAGGCTTTACATAAGTTAGAAAAAACTAAGGTAGAGTTATTTTCACCCTGGTGGAAGTTTGAAATGGTAGCCAAGTGGACCTTAATAGTAGAAAATTAGCCCCTTCTCTGAAAATTGAAGCTAAAAATTCAAGTATAGATAATACAGGGGCAGACAGAGGGTTCAGATCCCTGCTAAGGGCCAAGAACACAAATCTCTTCCATTCACTTTTGTAAATCCTTCTGAAAGAAGCTTTTTGAGAAGATAAAAAATATGACGGACCAGGGAGGAGAACCTGGGCTGTCTAGCAACCAAAGGAATTGAAGAAACCATGCAGTCAGTTTGAGGCCTGTTATGCCTGGATGAGTCATCTCTGTTGGGTGAGACAGGAGGTCTGAAGCTGGATCCTGTGTCTAGGGTGGATTTAGAAGGAACCAAATCTGATGTGGCCAGAATGGGGCAATGAGGATAATCATGCTCTTCAACTTGAATGCTTTCTGTAGAAACTTACAGATGGCAGGTAACAATGAGTAAGCATAAAGGAGACTGGAGAGACAATTGTGGACTAGGGCATCTCTCAGCGACTCCCCTACTGGAGAGATCAGGGCAAAGAACCTGCTGCACTTGTTGTTGAGGAAAGACATGAATAGGTCACAGCATGGCTGGCTCCATCGGTGGAAAATTGTCTCCACTTCCCTGAAATTGAGAGAATTCTCATGAGGCATTAGAATGGACTGCTCAGTTTGTTCACAATCGCGTTGGTTTTCCCAGGGATGTGCATTGCTATTAGAAAGCGACCAGAAGAAATTGCCCATTGCCACACTCTCATTGTTTCAAGACAAATCGGGTAAGACTTGGTCCCTCTCTGTTTGTTGATGTACCAGACTACTGACATATTGTCCATCTGATGAGAGAATATTATGAAAGGCCTGCAACACTAGGAGAACTGCTCTCATTTCCAGGACACTGACATGTGCCTTGGACTGTTTGGAGGACCACATACCTTGACCTCACCTTCCCAAGTACTGCCCTCCCCAGATGGGAGGCATCTGTGGTTGCTGTAACCATGAGTAGGGGGAGAAAAAATGTATGGCCTTCGAGATTTTGTTTGAGTTAATCCACCAAAGACAGCACCTTTTGCATGCCGGTGTGATCTTGACTGGAGCAGTTAAAGGATGCTGGAGAATGGACCACTGGGTTGACAGGGTCCATTGAAGTACTCACATGTGAAACCTGGCCAGAGGTACAAGTGTGATACCAGCTGCTACGCATCCTAATCCTTGTAAGATTAATCATGCTGGAAGAGAAGAATTTTGTATTTCTTTCCTAACCTGAGATCTCAGTGACTGGATTCAAGCAGGAAGAAGACAGGCTATCTGATTTACTCTGTCCAGATGAGCACCTATGAACTCCAGACTCTGGGTAGGCATGAGTTGTGATTTGTTGTAACTGACTGTGATGCCTAGATGGATGCATAACTGGAGCAAGTAGTCCCTTGCCTGTAGGAGTCAGTGCCTGTTTGGGGCAGTTAGGAGCCATTCATCTAAGTATGGAAACATTCAGTTGTGACGAGACTCTATTTTGGTCCTTGGCAGAATGGACCCAGAAAGAGATCTGGAAGGTTTTTTGGTAACATCTCTTTGTAATTATGTAAAATATGCCAAGTAATTCAGCAACCAGCGTGCAAAGTTTACTGAAGCATGCACGCACTTACCAAATCTGTCTAAGGCCCTGGACTCCCTATTAGGGGGAGAGACTGAAAAGCTCTGCTCTGCAAGCTCTTTTTTTGGTGGCTGTCGCCACATCCCTGGCATTAGCACAGACTCCCTTGCTCCAATGTGCCTGTTCCTTAGTAGGAGCTAAAATTGTATCAGGTCATTTAGGGAACAGCTCCACAGTATCCAGTTCCTTTCATACGCAGAGAAAAACAAGATCTATGAGTTCATTAGCTGAAGGAGTCACCCAATAATTAGCTGGGCCAGACCTCGAAGCTTTCAGGAACACCGATTCCTCATGGGGGGGGGGGTTGGAGGACCAGCCACCTTTTAGTTTTAGGAGCTCCAGAATGTCTCCAAAGGAGATGTCTTCAGGTGAAGCTCTGGGGGACCCTTCTCCTTCATTGAAATTGGTGTCCTCCATGACAGATTCCTGAGGGGAATCTAGCTGTCTCCATTAACACATCCTCTTCTAAGTGACCTCATCATAGAGGTGGTCTGGGTAAGTATTAGAAGAGATGAGAATATCCTGAGGGACCGACTGGAGACTTGATTGGGCTGGATATCAAAGTGGAATGGATGAACAAGGCTCAGAGCAGTGAACCAAGGGAAGTAAAGTTGTCTGATCTGAGGAGGGCAGGGATGTCTTCTCTAGATAAAGACAAGGCCCTCCCCACAACCTCAAAAGCAGAATGCCAGGGGGAAACAGAAGTTGACTGCAAAGGAGCTGATAATTCCTGAACTGTTGGCTCCTGAAACCCCACAAACACTCTACTGAAGGAAGGAGTCAGATCAGAGTTGTCCAGTGCAGAAGCCCTGAGGGGGAGAGATGGTTCTGATAGCTTCAGAGATTATCCCAACTCCCCTGGATCCCGCACCAAAGTGTTGGCTCTGAGAGTCCTCTGGCTCCGAAAGACTCAGGGCCGGGTGACTCAAGGAAGTTTACTGGAGTTAAAGAGTAGACTGCCTTTGGAGCCAAATAGACACACTCAGGGGTAGCAGATCCCAGAGCTATGAAACAGTGTGTCAAATCAGAGAAGAAGAGATCAAGGTGGACAAGAACAAAGGTCGGCTCACTGATCAGGAGGGAGTCAAAGCCAGAAAAAAAACATCTGGATCTGAGCTCTAAGAAATTTTCTCATCATCCTTTCTACATCAGCTTCAGATAAGCTTCTGGAACACCTAAGAGAGGATGTTGAGGATGGAGGTCTTGAATGCCTGTGGTGGGATCTCTCCAAGAAAGGTGAAGGGAGCCAAGAAGTGACTGGATCTGGTAGGAGCACAGGTGTTCAGATCTGAGGTGATTAAGATTTTGAAACAATCATTTCCAAAATGTTCAGATCTGGGGTTTTTTTTTGAAATCTTAGTTGACAGCTCTGATGAAAGGGTTGATGAAGATGTGCAATTAGGTAATCTCTTGCATGAGTGTTTATCCTTGGAAGCTGAGTCTGGCTTCCCCTTGTCCAGTTTTTTAGATGGGGGGTTGAGCCCCATCTACTGAAGTAGAAGAAGTAGAAGGGAGAAGGCCCTTCAACACTAGCTTGTTTCTTCAATCAGTAAGGGCTCTTGAAATGAAAACACAGCAAATAGTGCAATCTACATCCAAATGAATGGGTCCTAAACAGTGCACACATTCCCTGTGCGCATCCCAGTTAGGGAATTTTATGTCCACTGTAAGGCAATTTTTAAAACCAGTAGGCTTGTCAGCCATACTGGAAGTCCACAAAAAGCAGAAAATGATTAAAGGAGGAATTAAAGCTACACACACACACACACACACACACACACACACACACATATATATATATATATATATATATATATATATATATATATATATATATGGGTCTACTTCATATGACTGAAAGCTCATATGATAGACAACCATATGACTGACACCAAAACACTGAAAGTTCAAAACACCTAAAGCTCATATGATCGACATTCATAACATTGACACATGAAATCCAAAGCATTATGCACTTTCCCCACTGTAGCATGACCCTGGAGTAGGAATAAATAGTTAGGGGGGTGTGGGGGCACAACCCCCCACATTGGGGGTGTGGGAGCAAAGCCGCCCACATATGTCATAAATTTTAAACATACATATAGATACTTTTAACGGAATTTACTATATTCATGTAAATAATGTAGGGGGCTATGCCCCCCACACCCCCTAACTATTTATTCCTACTCCAGGGTCATGCTACAGTGGGGGAAGGGCATAATGCTTTTGATTTCATGTGACGACGTTATGAGTGTCGATCATATGAGCTTTAGGTGTTTTGAACTTTCAGTGTTTTGGTGTCAGTGTTATGGGTGTCGATTATATGAGCTGCCAATCATATGAAGTAGTCCTACATATGTGTATATATATATATATATATATATATATATATATATATATATATATATATATATATAGATAGATATATATAGATATATAGATATTGCATTTTTTAAAGAAGAAAGAATACAACAACTGCGAACAGTAGTAGTATAAGGGATACTATAAACAGTAAGAAAAATTTAAAATAACAACATAACAACAATGGTACCACAGAGAAGTACTGAGAAAATGGAAGCAGCTTAAAAGAGAAACAGCTAAAGGAGATTAGCAAGAAGGCAAGAGGGGTAGAAGGAAGTCAAATTAAGAATAGGGATAAAAGTTTTTTTTAAAAAGTAATTCACAACTATTTTAAAATAACTCCTAAAGCTGGAGAGTGCCAGGATCTACATTTGAAGCTGAATGGTGGCAAATGAGATCTGAGGTATGTTAGGTTGTTGGGGCATTGTGGGTAAACGGAGGAGTTTGAGTGTTTTGGATCCAAGGATCTTATAGAAGCAGCCAAGTTGGATCCAAGGTTTGGATCCGATCCCATCAGTTGAGGAATGAATGAAAAGCATACCATCAAATCAGATTTTATAAACAATTTTCAAGATGAACCATAATGCAGTAAATCTAATCTTGTAATATTAAAATATGCATTATCATCATTTGCTATATATGAGTACACATCACACACTTTCATTAAAAGATAGACAGTATTAGGAAGGGGTATTATCAACCAAATGCATCAGTGAAAATGTATACTATATCTGTTTTCTTAACAAGATCAAAAAGCATATAGTATTTCTCTTTATAGTACATAAGGTAGGTATGGTTAATGCAATATAATAGAATGCATGTGTTCTTTTCCAGACTTATATAAAGATTACTAATTTTAAACTTGTAATAAACAGAACCTGTAATAAACATGCATAGAGAAATGTTACAATTTAAAACTATACACTATGTACCATGTGAATGTAAATGTTTGGAGAGACAGAGACAGGATCAAAACATATACTGCAAAACACACTTAAAATCAGAATTCTGTGTTATTATATTTATCAGGCAGAAGATATTTCTTGACAGTGAGCACTGGTCTCCTTCACAGAGGAGAACAATAGGGAAATGCTAGGCCTGATTCCAAAACAGTTGCTCGCAGTATATGTCTGCCCTGATTCTGAAAGAATTGGTCTCAGTGTAAGTGACTTACTTCGATGTAAGACCTTTCTATAAACTTATTTACACTGGGGGCCAGATTCCAAAAAACCTGCTCTCAGTGTAAGTGGTCACTTACACCAAGAGCAAATGTTTGGGAATCATATCCCTAGAAATGCAGGGGTAGAAAAGAGGGAAGCTAATTTTCAAAAGGTATGGGAAGTGACCATTTTGCCTTAAGGGCAACAGTGGCATTAGTGACTACACTCTTAAAGAACGCTTTACAAAGTAGATGGCTAGAAGTCAAAGGTTTCATTTTATAAAGTAAAAGGGAGAACCTGATCTGGATAATATATTCAGATACTGGTGTAAGGCTTGGTCAATGAGCCACTTTTTATTAAAAATAGCATTTCTGAAATCTAGCTCTTATAGAACAACAATCCATGACAGACTAAAAGCACTATTTTGTTTGCATGAAGGACCACTTTATACTCAGTGGTGCCTTCATGATCACCTTTAGGCAGTACACTCTAAACCAGGACCATTAATGTGCTCTGGCAGTAAAGTAAGCTTTATATGAAAAGGTATAGTTGAGAAGAATATAGAATGATAGTCTTGTGAATGTTTTAGACAATATACTGCTGAAATATGATGCACAAAACAATTTGTGGTACAAGCGACTATATGTGTTTTCTTAACAAGATCAAAAAGCATATAGTATTTCACTTTATAGTACATAAGGTAGGTATGGTTAATGCAATATAATATAATGCATGTGTTTTTTTCCAGACTTATATAAAGATTACTAATTTTAAAAGTCATTTTTTATTATTGACTTTGTTAAACTGGGAAGACTTACTTGATAGAATTGTTTCTCTTAAGGGAAGTGATCCAGGAGAATTAGTCTGGCTAAGTGGCATGCTAAGTCAAACAGAATGCTATTGGAGACTTTGTGAATCAAACCCACACATCTTAGAAGAATCATAAAATATCTAATTAATGTGCATGTGATGTGAAGTAAAGGACAGGCCAATGCCCATATTCAGTGTACTACCATGTTGTCTTGTTTGTAGTATATGAAAATTATATTTTTCACTTTTCTCTCAGCCACCCTAGTGAACTTAATGCCAGCAGGAGTGCCCCAGCAGAACTTGAACCCCTGAGGTCCTTCAAAGCCTTAAGAGCACTGCAGACAATTATGATAGCAGCATGGTCTATGCCATATATGACTAAAGACCTGTATTCATGAATTAACTCGACAAACTCATGAAAAATATTAATTTTCTTCCACAATAATTAGCTTATTACTCCTCTGAAAAAGAAAAATCATTTAGCACTACAGCCTAGACAATGTTTCAGGGAACACAGTTCATGATAGTAAAGGCCTCTTTTTAAAAGAAACTTCTCTCTCTCTCTCTCTCTCTCTCTCTCTCTATCTCTCTCTTCAGCAGTAATTAGCCAGCTATTACATCCATATTTTTCAAGCACATATATCTTAATTTCACAAAACAAAGTAAGGATAATTAGACAATGCCCCCAACTCTTGCAGTGTTTCCAGTGGTGTATTTCACACTGCTAAAAGGGTGCTAAAAGTGCTTATGGCTCATAAAAAATGTTTAGTCAGTGACCCATCCTGTTATGACTACATTCAGATGAAATGCTTGGCAAAAGGTTCAAATCTAGAATTATTTAAAACATTTGCTTTCTGACCACTGGCCGGTCAAAGTAATATTTTTTGTGTTATGTGAAAATGCTGCAGAATCTGCGGAATTAATATGTAATCTAGAAATAAAATCTTTGTATTATATACAGAAATTGACTGTGGAAGGGGCACATACAAAATGGGGCATTTAAGCCAAGGTGAGTGTTGAAAAAAATGGTTAGCAGAAATGTTGAAATCACCTTACAGAACCTTAGTACAGTAGACTCCCTCTTATCAGGTTTCTCTTTAACTTGTCATCAAATTTCTGCCATAGCCCTAGAAAAAGACAACAGAGAAGAACAACACCTCCGCCTCCTCTGGGCTAAATAATGACAGACAATTGAGTTTTAGACTTCATATTCATTAGAAAAATGCATACTAACACACATCCTGTTATTCTAGCTAATTTATAACCTACAAATGTTATTTTGCATTTTCTGATTAACCAGCCATTCGTTTATCCAGCCTAAGGTCCAGTTCCAGCGAAACTGGATAACATAGGCTACTGCATTTCAGACACACTGCCTTCTCTTGCATGTCTAACATTCCATAGTATCAAATCAGATTATTAAAAAGTACTAATTTTATCCCAGACTTGCAACATTGTTACATAACAATATGTCAGTACGAGTTCAACAGCAGTGTGTGTGTGTGTGTCTGTGTGTGTGTGTGTGTGTGTGTGTGTGTGTGTGTGTGTGTGTGTGTGTGTGTGTGTGTGTGTGTGTGTGTGTGTGTGTGTGTGTATGTATATATATATATATATATATATATATATATATATATATGTATGTCTATATATATATATATATATATATATATATATATATATATATACTGAGGGTTTTTTGGCAAATTATTGAGATTGAAGTCAATAAATAATGATATATATTTGACTTTCAGACTGTATTTATTTCAAAAAAATGCATGATAATTCAAAACCTGTTATTCTATCAACTTTTTAAGTTTATAAGAGCAATATTTAAACTCTATCTCTGATTTTTGCCTTTGTCATCCCATTATTCTTGGCTTTGACCACATTTCTTGCAGTTAGAGGTTGAGAGGTACGTATACTGCTACCAGTGCCAGCACTGATTAAAATGTTAAATGTTAAATGTTGATATGAAAAATGAATATATAGTTTTTTCTGTGCTTTAGAATTAATTTTATACACAGGTCAGGCATATTTTTATCAGCCATAGGAGAAGTTGTAGATAGTAATTAAAAAAGAGTTGAATGATTTTATCTGGGTGGGGAACAGGGCAAGAGTCAAGAGGGATGAGTATTTCCTTCCAGTATAACAAAGTGGTTTAGGACTACCTGATATGAAGGGATATTTTAGTGCTGCACTGTTAAGACTCTTATACATAACACAAGCAGAAAGCTACAGTTTGAAGTGGAAAGAGATGATGATGATAAAGCAAGATGGAAATTCAAGAAATAAGGGCAGAGTAGGATTTTGGATGCAGATCCTTAAGGAGAACAACGATAGTCATACAGAATATTATATTCATAAAGTAGCAGAAAGTTTTCTAAGAACTAAGCTAACACAGAAACAGAGACAGGAGATTCTGCCAATAGGTATGACAACAATTAGGGGTACAGAGAATAGGCAAGCTGGGGCTGGAATTTACTGGAGGAAGCTTGCAAAGAAACCAAGATATTTGGAACAAATAATTAGAGAGGGAAGGGTAATAGAAAGGGAAGATGCCAAGAAGACATTTGGACTGCAGGCTAGAGGCTGCCTTCCCTATCAGGGACTGATATCAGAGTACAGCCAAAGAGAAATGAATAGGGAGGGATCCTAAGTGAAAGACCAGCACTGATTGAGTTTTCAGTTGAATCTATAACAGAAGTTGCTGATAAAATGGGATAGTTATCACAGCATATAAAATATTGCACAATAACTATAGGAATCAATCGGAGGAGGTTAGAAAAGATTGGGAAGAGAGATTGGATAAGCATTTCATAAAGAAACAATAGGAGGACATATATATGACTTGCAAATATGCAAGAAGAATCTAGAAGATTTAGGATTTTTGCTTGGAAGTGTTTGCAGAGGTATTTTTGTACTTCAAGCAGATTTCAAAGAATTTTTCCTCAGGTAGATGGCAAATGTTTGAGGCATACCTCTCAACCTGGAAACATCAAAGACATGGACAAAGGCCCATGAAAAGTAGGAACAAATCTGTATGCTGATTAACACCAATATGAGTGAAAGAAAAACGCTGATAAAACAAATATAAGGTGTAGGTATCCTTAGGTCGACAGCCCAATAAGGAGTCTCTCTGGAGTTCTTTAACGCAAGTTTATTAAATAAAAAGTAAACAGCGTTTTTGCCGCCTTCCTAAAGCAGCTTCCTCAGAAGAAATAAAGTACAATAAAAAACACGCTTTATATACTGACAGGAAGTGACATGACAGCATGACATCTTAATATTAAAAAACAAAAGACCATGCATTACAATATAAAAGCAAACAACTCTTTAAAAACAAGTTGACAACCTTATTTGCAATGTATTATATCAGCAAAACACTGAGAATGTATACTGGTAAATGCTAAGTGTGAAACTCAAAGATCAATAAAAGGTGTATATTTGAAACACATTTTAGTGTTTAAAATAATCTATACTTGTATGTACAAAAGACAATAACACCTATCTAAGATAACTTCTTAGTTTTAAAACAGCTAAAATGTTACTGTTTTCATTATGCATTATGCATTATGGATGCATTCAGGTTCCCGGGACTTAGAAGTCTAAATCTCAAAATGCACTCGCTCGAAGCACTCCTTAAAATGGAGAACATCGACATTTGTGCTGTAACAGAGACCTTGTTTAAGGCAGCAGAAAGCACCACAGCACTACCAGGCTATAACTCATTCCACACCTTTCAGCCCCAGAACTTGTACCAAAGCTTCAAAGGTGGTGGTGTTTCCATATTCATAAAGGATGCACAAACCTCCAGACTGGTACCCCAACATAACACATCAGAGATACTTCAGGTGCAGCTAACATTGGGTAAGACAGCGATTCAGGACATAGCCTGCTACAGGTCCCCAACCATGTCCCAAGACTCACACTCCACAATCCTAAGCACCCTGGAGAATATTAGGGTCCAATTAACATTCTCATACTGTGCAACTTCAGCTACTCCTCCATTAACTGGGAAAACTGCTCATGTACCAATTCACTTGCTCAACGTTTCCTGGAATTTATTAATTCCAATGTCCTGGACCAGCTCATTCTTACCCTCACTAGAGGTAGCAACATCCCTGACCTAGACATTACTAACATGGGTGACTGTTGCTCTACACCAATAGTCAATTCCTCCCTGGATAGATCCGAACACAAACTAATCACCTTGGATATCCACACCCCCGGCCCCCGCAAAGGTAACCACCATGAAAAACTTCTCCAAAGCTAACGCTGAGCTTATAAAAACAGAGGTGGCTAACTTCACGGCACCCATTTAAATGAAGATTAGTTGCATGACCACCGAATCATACACAAATGCACTGTACGAACACATACACAAATGCATGGATTTCGCCATACCCAATAGAACCAAGATGCTCTCCTCCAAAAAAAGGAAGCCAATCTGGTGGTCCCCTGCCATAAACAACCTCTACAACAGACGGAGGAAACTGATGCAGAATAAGGTGAAGTCCCAAGACTGGAAAAAACTCCCTTATCAGCCTCAACAAAAAGTTGAGATGCCTCATAAAATCCTTTAAAGCTAGCTATGAAAACAGAATTGCAGCAGATAGTAAAGACAACCACAAGGCCACCTATAGTTATGTAAAGAAGCTCCACGGCAATACCCAGATTTGCTCTGAACCACTGCACAATGGTACCTCCTATACCGAGCCAACTGATATTGCCAATATATTGGCTGACAGATTCAGTGCCAACTTTACCCCTCTCCCCCACCAAAGGACCAATTGCAATACCAGTAGATTGCCAGGCACCCAGTATTACTGCTGCACAGTTTAAAACAGCACTGTCAAGGGCAAGAATATAGCGTCTATGGGGCCTGACATCATCCCTGGCTATGTTCTACATAAACTATAGAGTGAACTGGCACCTCACCTGTGTGCCGTATCCAATCACAGCCTCACTTCAGGCTTTGTCCCTACCGAATAGCACAGTGCTACAGTCATCCCTCTCCATAAAAGAGGAGTGACTACAGACCCTGGGAACTATCACCCCATTAACCTGACGAGTCTGATATGCAAAGCTATGGAAACCATCATCATGGACCTAATAAACAAAGATATAGGGAATCTCCAAACTCTGGATCCCACACAGTTTGGTTTTGTGAAGGGTAGATCATCCCTGCTCAACTTTGTTGACTTTTTTGAGTCAGTCACCAAAGCTGTGGATGAAGGCAAGGTGGTACATACAGCCTACCTTAATCTGGCGAAGGCCTTTAATACCATTCTCCATTCAGGAATCATAGAAAAATTCACTAAGCTAGGCATCAACTCCCATATCACTAGGTGGGTTGCAAACTGGCTCACAGATAGATTCCACAGTGTGAAAGTAGCTGACTCCAAGTCAGACTGCCGACCAGTCACGAGTGGAGTCCCACAGGGTTCATTCCTGGGTCCTCTCCTGTTTGGTATCTACTTCTCTGAAATCCAGGCCAACACAAAGGGACTCTGGCTGGCAAAGTTTGTAGATGATTGCAAGTTGGGAGCTTTTATTAACTCCCCAAGTGTTGCTGACATCCTACAGAAAGGCCTCACTGAGACCAACGACTAGTGTCAAAACCATGGCCTTAAGCTCAACGCCAAAAAATGTGTCATCATCCCCTTTGGGAAAAACCTGGTTCCCATGAATTACCACATCGATGGTAGTCCACTGAACACAGAAGGTGTTATAAGAGATCTGGGAACACAGGTTGTCAGCAACCTCTCTTTTGACCATCACATTGCCACTGTGGTCAGAAAGTTCTTCTATGTGGAACATCTCATTACTAAGGGTTTTGCATCCAGGAAGAAAGAGGTCATTGTCTCCCTCTATTCTTCCCTCATTAGGCCAATCATCAAGTACTATGCCCCATTTGGCAAGCACCTCACTAGACACCTGCAACATCTGGAGAGGCCACAAAAGTATCTCACAAAGAGGATCCTATGCCTTAAATACTTGTCCTATATGGACAGACTCAAAAAACTACAACTATTCTGTGTCTCATATTGCCTACTTAGAGGCGATCTCTGCTTGACTTACAAAGCCATATCTGACCCAGTTCTGTTAGACATGCTACAGCTAAAGAAATCCCAATCCTTCCACACCACATGCTCCAGAGGCCTCAACCTCATTACCACAATCAACAGAATGTGCTGGAGGGATAGCTTCATAACCCAGAGACTGCCCACGCTATGGAATAGACTTCACATACATGTCCAACAGAGCACCTCACTGGCCTTCTTCAAGAAAAATCTTGATGAGTGGATGGGAAATATTAAATTCATCCCAGGGATCACTCCAGTGGCTCTACTCAAAAGATGCACTAGGAACTAAGGTCAGGTGGCATGATGCCAGGGTAATCCTATGGGCTAGGCTTGTAAAGGCTCCAGGGCCATTAGCCTAGTACACACCTATGAACCTATGAAATAGCAAATAATTAAACTGATAATATAAACAGAGTATTTTAAAGAAGATACATTAAAATGTTTAATAGTTTAAATGGTATGTTTGCACTGTTAACTGCAATGTCATACATAACCTTTTTAAAGTAATGACAGGGATGCAGAAGTGTTTACATTTTTAAGTGTTGTGTTTGAACTGTTGTCTCTTCTCACAAGTAACTTTTATTCAAATAATGACAGAGAAACATAAGTGCTATATAGGCTATATTCTATAACTTGCCCTGTCAGTGGCAGGTATTAAATAGCACTTTTGCCTTGAGAAACTTATAAAAATGTGCAAGTTTACATAATGTGCCTCCTGAGCAGCAATATGGCTGTCTGCAAGAAAATCATTAATCAGTTTGTTACTATAATATAAAGATATCTAGGATGTTTTGAGTATATAATATATTTGCTGTCACAAAATGTAGTTATAACTGAATGAGTGAAAATGTGATGGTGGTTAGGGTAGAAAAAAAAAGTCATGTACTCACCATAATAGTCCATCAGCGTTGTCCATTTTCATTCTTCCTCAGCTGATGAGTTTGGATCTGAGACTCGAATGTGACGGCCACTTCTACCAGATCCTCAGATCCGAAACTCTTGGGCTTCTCCCTTTACCCATAATGTCCTAACAACCTAACATACATCAGATCAAGTTTTGCCCCTAGATATAAAAGGCCCATATCATAAAGAAGTTAATAAAGGTAGAAAAGAAAGCTGGAGTTCAAAGAGGAAACAAATGTTCCCTAGAAGACTCTTAGGTCTTTTTGGAAGCAAAGAGGTGGTGGGAGGTGAACAGGATGTTGAAGAAGAATAAAAATGGACAATGCAGATAGAACATTATGGTGAGTACATAACTTTTTTATCTGATGTTGTCCTTTTCATTCATTCCTCAGCTGGTGGGGACAAAGTCCCCAGCTAATCAAATCTTGGGTGGCCCTCATGGAAAGATATTCAAGAATACTGCAGAGCCAAAGGCAGCTCTGTTTCTGGAAACCAAATACAATTTG
Organism: Protopterus annectens; assembly: GCF_019279795.1. Taxonomy (NCBI): domain Eukaryota; kingdom Metazoa; phylum Chordata; order Ceratodontiformes; family Protopteridae; genus Protopterus; species Protopterus annectens. The sequence continues at coordinate 964,112,030 of NC_056743.1, read as the reverse complement.
TAATGAACAATAAAAGTGTGAGCATTAGTCCAAGTTGCACCTGCACAGAAGCCCTTGACCAAAAGGCTGAAGAAACCTCCATAGACCTCATGGAATGAGCTCTAAGAGGCTTAGGCAAGGATAATCCTCTTTCAGTATAGACAAAGGAGATACAATTAGTTAACCATTTGGCCAGTGTCACTTTGAAAACTGTCTTGCCCAATTTGCTATGAGAGAAAGAGACAAACAACAGGTCAGTCTTCCTGAAATCCTTGGTTCTGTGGAGATAAAAGCGGACTTGTCTATGGACATCTGAAAGATGGAGCATGTGCTCTCCATTATTTGAGATGTTTGGAATGAAATCTGGGAGGATAATGACCTGGTTAATGTTGGACTCAGAAGCCACCTTAGGCAAAAAAAGATGGGTTGGTCTGCAAGGGCACCCTGTCTTTGTGGAAAATCAGGTATGGAGGTTTGGAAACTGTAAGATAAAGTGTGGAGTTCTGATACTCATATAGCTGATATACTACTGACCAGAAAGATGGTTTTCCAAGACAAAAATTTAGATCTGACCTTGCTGAAGGTTAAAAGGAATCCCAAGGAGGAGTAGGATCCTTTAACGGAGGTCTAAGTTAAAAGGCCGCTTTGAGAAAGGCTTTACATAAGTTAGAAAAAACTAAGGTAGAGTTATTTTCACCCTGGTGGAAGTTTGAAATGGTAGCCAAGTGGACCTTAATAGTAGAAAATTAGCCCCTTCTCTGAAAATTGAAGCTAAAAATTCAAGTATAGATAATACAGGGGCAGACAGAGGGTTCAGATCCCTGCTAAGGGCCAAGAACACAAATCTCTTCCATTCACTTTTGTAAATCCTTCTGAAAGAAGATTTTTGAGAAGATAAAAAATATGACAGACCAGGGAGGAGAACCTGGGCTGTCTAGCAACCAAAGGAATTGAAGAAACCATGCAGTCAGTTTGAGGCCTGTTATGCCTGGATGAGTCATCTCTGTTGGGTGAGACAGGAGGTCTGAAGCTGGATCCTGTGTCCAGGGTGGATTTAGAAGGAACCAAATCTGATGTGGCCAGAATGGGGCAATGAGGATAATCATGCTCTTCAACTTGAATGCTTTCTGTAGAAACTTGCAGATGGCAGCTAACAATGAGTAAGCATAAAGGAGACTGGAGAGACAATTGTGGACTAGGGCATCTCTCAGCGACTCCCCTACTGGAGGGATCAGGGCAAAGAACCTGCTGCACTTGTTGTTGAGGAAAGACATGAATAGGTCACAGCATGGCTGGCTCCATCAGTGGAAAATTGTCTCCACTTCCTTGAAATTGAGAGAATTCTCATGAGGCATTAGAATGGACTGCTCAGTTTGTTCACAATCGCGTTGGTTTTCCCAGGGATGTGCATTGCTATTAGAAAGCGACCAGAAGAAATTGCCCATTGCCACACTCTCATTGTTTCAAGCCAAATCGGGTAAGACTTGGTGCCTCTCTGTTTGTTGATGTACCAGACTACTGACATATTGTCCATCTGATGAGAGAATATTATGAAAGGCCTAAAACACTAGGAGAACTGCTCTCATTTCCAGGACACTGACATGTGCCTTGGACTGTTTGGAGGACCACATACCTTGACCTCACCTTCCCAAGTACTGCCCTCCCCAGATGGGAGGCATCTGTGGTTGCTGTAACCATGAGTAGGGGGAGAAAAAATGGATGGCCTTCGAGATTTTGTTTGAGTTAATCCACCAAAGACAGCACCTTTTGCATGCCGGTGTGATCGTGACTGGAGCAGTTAAAGGATGCTGGAGAATGGACCACTGGGTTGACAGGGTCCATTGAAGTACTCACATGTGAAACCTGGCCAGAGGTACAAGTGTGATACCAGCTGCTACGCATCCTAATCCTTGTAAGATTAATCATGCTGGAAGAGAAGAATTTTGTATTTCTTTCCTAACCTGAGATCTCAGTGACTGGATTCAAGCAGGAAGAAGACAGGCTATCTGATTTACTCTGTCCAGATGAGCACCTATGAACTCCAGACTCTGGGTAGGCATGAGTTGTGATTTGTTGTAACTGACTGTGATGCCTAGATGGATGCATAACTGGAGCAAGTAGTCCCTTGCCTGTAGGAGTCAGTGCCTGTTTGGGGCAGTTAGGAGCCATTCATCTAAGTATGGAAACATTCAGTTGTGACGAGACTCTATTTTGGTCCTTGGCAGAATGGACCCAGAAAGAGATCTGGAAGGTTTTTTGGTAACATCTCTTTGTAATTACGTAAAATATGCCAGGTAATTCAGCAACCAGAGTGCAAAGTTTACTGAAGCATGCACGCACTTACCAAATCTGTCCAAGGCCCTGGACTCCCTATTAGGGGGAGAGACTGAAAAGCTCTGCTCTGCAAGCTCTTTTTTGGTGGCTGTCACCACATCCCTGGCATTAGCACAGACTCCCTTGCTCCAATGTGCCTGTTCCTTAGTAGGAGCTAAAATTGTATCAGATCATTTAGGGAACAGCTCCACAGTATCCAGTTCCTTTCATACCCAGAGAAAAACAAGATCTATGAGTTCATTAGCTGAAGGAGTCACCCAATAATTAGCTGGGCCAGACCTCGAAGCTTTCAGGAACACCGATTCCTCATGCGGGGGGGGGGGGGTTGGAGGACCAGCCACCTTTTAGTTTTAGGAGCTCCAGAATGTCTCCAAAGGAGATGTCTTCAGGTGAAGCTCTGGGGGACCCTTCTCCTTCATTGAAATTGGTGTCCTCCATGACAGATTCCTGAGGGGAATCTAGCTGTCTCCATTAACACATCCTCTTCTAAGTGACCTCATCATAGGGGTGGTCTGGGTAAGTATTAGAAGAGATGAGAATATCCTGAGGGACCGACTGGAGACTTGATTGGGCTGGTTATCCAAGTGGAATGGATGAACAAGGCTCAGAGCAGTGAACCAAGGGAAGTAAAGTTGTCTGATCTGAGGAGGGCAGGGATGTCTTCTCTAGATAAAGACAAGGCCCTCCCCACAACCTCAAAAGCAGAATGCCAGGGGGAAACAGAAGTTGACTGCAAAGGAGCTGATAATTCCTGAACTGTTGGCTCCTGAAACCCCACAAACACTCTACTGAAGGAAGGAGTCAGATCAGAGTTGTCCAGTGCAGAAGCCCTGAGGGGGAGAGATGGTTCTGATAGCTTCAGAGATTATCCCAACTCCCCTGGATCCCGCACCAAAGTGTTGGCTCTGAGAGTCCTCTGGCTCCGAAAGACTCAGGGCCGGGTGACTCAAGGAAGTTTACTGGAGTTAAAGAGTAGACTGCCTTTGGAGCCAAATAGACACACTCAGGGGTAGCAGATCCCAGAGCTATGAAACAGTGTGTCAAATCAGAGAAGAAGAGATCAAGGTGGACAAGAACAAAGGTCGGCTCACTGATCAGGAGGGAGTCAAAGCCAGAAAAAAAACATCTGGATCTGAGCTCTAAGAAATTTTCTCATCATCCTTTCTACATCAGCTTCAGATAAGCTTCTGGAACACCTAAGAGAGGATGTTGAGGATGGAGGTCTTGAATGCCTGTGGTGGGATCTCTCCAAGAAAGGTGAAGGGAGCCAAGAAGTGACTGGATCTGGTAGGAGCACAGGTGTTCAGATCTGAGGTGATTAAGATTTTGAAACAATCATTTCCAAAATGTTCAGATCTGGGGTTTTTTTTTTTAAATCTTAGTTGACAGCTCTGATGAAAGGGTTGATGAAGATGTGCAATTAGGTAATCTCTTGCATGAGTGTTTATCCTTGGAAGCTGAGTCTGGCTTCCCCTTGTCCAGTTTTTTAGATGGGGGGTTGAGCCCCATCTACTGAAGTAGAAGAAGTAGAAGGGAGAAGGCCCTTCAACACTAGCTTGTTTCTTCAATCAGTAAGGGCTCTTGAAATGAACCCACAGCAAATAGTGCAATCTACATCCAAATGAATGGGTCCTAAACAGTGCACACATTCCCTGTGCGCATCCCAGTTAGGGAATTTTATGTCCACGGTAAGGCAATTTTTAAAACCAGTAGGCTTGTCAGCCATACTGGAAGTCCACAAAAAGCAGAAAATGATTAAAGGAGGAATTAAAGCTACACACACACACACACACACACACATATAGATATATATTTATATATATATATATATATATATATATATATATATATATATATACATGGGTCTACTTCATATGACTGAAAGCTCATATGATAGACAACCATATGACTGACACCAAAACACTGAAAGTTCAAAACACCTAAAGCTCATATGATCGACATTCATAACATTGACACATGAAATCCAAAGCATTATGCACTTTCCCCACTGTAGCATGACCCTGGAGTAGGAATAAATAGTTAGGGGGGTGTGGGGGCACAACCCCCCACATTGGGGGTGTGGGAGCAAAGCCGCCCACATATGTCATAAATTTTAAACATACATATAGATACTTTTAACGGAATTTACTATATTCATGTAAATAATGTAGGGGGCTATGCCCCCCACACCCCCTAACTATTTATTCCTACTCCAGGGTCATGCTACAGTGGGGGAAGGGCATAATGCTTTTGATTTCATATGACGATGTTATGAGTGTCGATCATATGAGCTTTAGGTGTTTTGAACTTTCAGTGTTTTGGTGTCAGTGTTATGGGTGTCGATTATATGAGCTGCCAATCATATGAAGTAGTCCTACATATGTGTATATATATATATATATATATATATATATATATATATAGATAGATAGATAGATATATATAGATATATAGATATTGCATTTTTTAAAGAAGAAAGAATACAACAACTACGAACAGTAGTAGTATAAGGGATACTATAAACAGTAAGAAAAATTTAAAATAACAACATAACAACAATGGTACCACAGAGAAGTACTGAGAAAATGGAAGCAGCTTAAAAGAGAAACGGCTAAAGGAGATTAGCAAGAAGGCAAGAGGGGTAGAAGGAAGTCAAATTAAGAATAGGGATAAAAGTTTTTTTTAAAAAGTAATTCACAACTATTTTAAAATAACTCCTAAAGCTGGAGAGTGCCAGGATCTACATTTGAAGCTGAATGGTGGCAAATGAGATCTGAGGTATGTTAGGTTGTTGGGGCATTGTGGGTAAACGGAGGAGTTTGAGTGTTTTGGATCCAAGGATCTTATAGAAGCAGTCAAGTTGGATCCAAGGTTTGGATCCGATCCCATCAGTTGAGGAATGAATGAAAAGGATACCATCAAATCAGATTTTATAAACAATTTTCAAGATGAACCATAATGCAGTAAATCTAATCTTGTAATATTAAAATATGCATTATCATCATTTGCTATATATGAGTACACATCACACACTTTCATTAAAAGATAGACAGTATTAGGAAGGGGTATTATCAACCAAATGCATCAGTGAAAATGTATACTATATCTGTTTTCTTAACAAGATCAAAAAGCATATAGTATTTCTCTTTATAGTACATAAGGTAGGTATGGTTAATGCAATATAATAGAATGCATGTGTTCTTTTCCAGACTTATATAAAGATTACTAATTTTAAACTTGTAATAAACAGAACCTGTAATAAACATGCATAGAGAAATGTTACAATTTAAAACTATACACTATGTACCATGTGAATGTAAATGTTTGGAGAGACAGAGACAGGATCAAAACATATACTGCAAAACACACTTAAAATCAGAATTCTGTGTTATTATATTTATCAGGCAGAAGATATTTCTTGACAGTGAGCACTGGTCTCCTTCACAGAGGAGAACAATAGGGAAATGCTAGGCCTGATTCCAAAACAATTGCTCGCAGTATATGTCTGCCCTGATTCTGAAAGAATTGGTCTCAGTGTAAGTGACTTACTTCGATGTAAGACCTTTCTATAAACTTATTTACACTGGGGGCCAGATTCCAAAAAAACTGCTCTCAGTGTAAGTGGTCACTTACACCAAGAGCAAATGTTTGGGAATCATGTCCCTAGAAATGCAGGGGTAGAAAAGAGGGAAGCTAATTTTCAAAAGGTATGGGAAGTGACCATTTTGCCTTAAGGGCAACAGTGGCATTAGTGACTACACTCTTAAAGAACGCTTTACAAAGTAGATGGCTAGAAGTCAAAGGTTTCATTTTATAAAGTAAAAGGGAGAACCTGATCTGGATAATATATTCAGATACTGGTGTAAGGCTTGGTCAATGAGCCACTTTTTATTAAAAATAGCATTTCTGAAATCTAGCTCTTATAGAACAACAATCCATGACTGACTAAAAGCACTATTTTGTTTGCATGAAGGACCACTTTATACTCAGTGGTGCCTTCATGATCACCTTTAGGCAGTACACTCTAAACCAGGACCATTAATGTGCTCTGGCAGTAAAGTAAGCTTTATATGAAAAGGTATAGTTGAGAAGAATACAGAATGATAGTCTTGTGAATGTTTTAGACAATATACTGCTGAAATATGATGCACAAAACAATTTGTGGTACAAGCGACTATATGTGTTTTCTTAACAAGATCAAAAAGCATATAGTATTTCTCTTTATAGTACATAAGGTAGGTATGGTTAATGCAATATAATATAATGCATGTGTTTTTTTCCAGACTTATATAAAGATTACTAATTTTAAAAGTCATTTTTTATTATTGACTTTGTTAAACTGGGAAGACTTACTTGATAGAATTGTTTCTCTTAAGGGAAGTGATCCAGGAGAATTAGTCTGGCTAAGTGGCATGCTAAGTCAAACAGAATGCTATTGGAGACTTTGTGAATCAAACCCACACATCTTAGAAGAATCATGAAATATCTAATTAATGTGCATGTGATGTGAAGTAAAGGACAGGCCAATGCCCATATTCAGTGTACTACCATGTTGTCTTGTTTGTAGTATATGAAAATTATATTTTTCACTTTTCTCTCAGCCACCCTAGTGAACTTAATGCCAGCAGGAGTGCACCAGCAGAACTTGAACCCCTGAGGTCCTTCAAAGCCTTAAGAGCACTGCAGACAATTATGATAGCAGCATGGTCTATGCCATATATAACTAAAGACCTGTATTCATGAATTAACTCGACAAACTCATGAAAAATATTAATTTTCTTCCACAATAATTAGCTTATTACTCCTCTGAAAAAGAAAAATCATTTAGCACTACAGCCTAGACAATGTTTCAGGGAACACAGTTCATGATAGTAAAGGCCTCTTTTTAAAAGAAACTTCTCTCTCTCTCTCTCTCTCTCTCTCTCTCTATCTCTCTCTTCAGCAGTAATTAGCCAGCTATTACATCCATATTTTTCAAGCACATATATCTTAATTTCACAAAACAAAGTAAGGATAATTAGACAATGCCCCCAACTCTTGCAGTGTTTCCAGTGGTGTATTTCACACTGCTAAAAGGGTGCTAAAAGTGCTTATGGCTCATAAAAAATGCTTAGTCAGTGACCCATCCTGTTATGACTACATTCAGATGAAATGCTTGGCAAAGGGTTCAAATCTAGAATTATTTAAAACATTTGCTTTCTGACCACTGGCCGGTCAAAGTAATATTTTTTGTGTTATGTGAAAATGCTGCAGAATCTGCGGAATTAATATGTAATCTAGAAATAAAATCTTTGTATTATATACAGAAATTGACTGTGGAAGGGGCACAGACAAAATGGGGTATTTAAGCCAAGGTGAGTGTTGAAAAAAATGGTTAGCAGAAATGTTGAAATCACCTTACAGAACCTTAGTACAGTAGACTCCCTCTTATCAGGTTTCTCTTTAACTTGTCATCAAATTTCTGCCATAGCCCTAGAAAAAGACAACAGAGAAGAACAACACCTCCGCCTCCTCTGGGCTAAATAATGACAGACAATTGAGTTTTAGACTTCATATTCATTAGAAAAATGCATACTAACACACATCCTGTTATTCTAGCTAATTTATAACCTACAAATGTTATTTTGCATTTTCTGATTAACCAGCCATTCGTTTATCCAGCCTAAGGTCCAGTTCCAGCGAAACTGGATAACATAGGCTACTGCATTTCAGACACACTGCCTTCTCTTGCATGTCTAACATTCCATAGTATCAAATCAGATTATTAAAAAGTACTAATTTTATCCCAGACTTGCAACATTGTTACATAACAATATGTCAGTACGAGTTCAACAGCAGTGTGTGTCTGTGTGTGTGTGTGTGTGTGTGTGTGTGTGTGTGTGTGTGTGTGTGTGTGTGTGTGTGTGTGTGTGTGTGTGTGTATGTATACATATATATATATATATATATATATATATATATATATATATATATATATATATACTGAGGGTTTTTTGGCAAATTATTGAGATTGAAGTCAATAAATAATGATATATATTTGACTTTCAGACTGTATTTATTTCAAAAAAATGCATGATAATTCAAAACCTGTTATTCTATCAGCTTTTTAAGTTTATAAGAGCAATATTTAAACTCTATCTCTGATTTTTGCCTTTGTCATCCCATTATTCTTGGCTTTGACCACATTTCTTGCAGTTAGAGGTTGAGAGGTACGTATACTGCTACCAGTGCCAGCACTGATTAAAATGTTAAATGTTAAATGTTGATATGAAAAATGAATATATATTTTTTTCTGTGCTTTAGAATATTAATTTTATACACAGGTCAGGCATATTTTTATCAGCCATAGGAGAAGTTGTAGATAGTAATTAAAAAAGAGTTGAATGATTTTATCTGGGTGGGGAACAGGGCAAGAGTCAAGAGGGATGAGTATTTCCTTCCAGTATAACAAAGTGGTTTAGGACTACCTGATATGAAGGGATATTTTAGTGCTGCACTGTTAAGACTCTTATACATAACACAAGCAGAAAGCTACAGTTTGAAGTGGAAAGAGATGATGATGATAAAGCAAGATGGAAATTCAAGAAATAAGGGCAGAGTAGGATTTTGGATGCAGATCCTTAAGGAGAACAACGATAGTCATACAGAATATTATATTCATAAAGTAGCAGAAAGTTTTCTAAGAACTAAGCTAACACAGAAACAGAGACAGGAGATTCTGCCGATAGGTATGACAACAATTAGGGGTACAGAGAATAGGCAAGCTGGGGCTGGAATTTACTGGAGGAAGCTTGCAAAGAAACCAAGATATTTGGAACAAATAATTAGAGAGGGAAGGGTAATAGAAAGGGAAGATGCCAAGAAGACATTTGGACTGCAGGCTAGAGGCTGCCTTCCCTATCAGGGACTGATATCAGAGTACAGCCAAAGAGAAATGAATAGGGAGGGATCCTAAGTGAAAGACCAGCACTGATTGAGTTTTCAGTTGAATCTATAACAGAAGTTGCTGATAAAATGGGATAGTTATCACAGCATATAAAATATTGCACAATAACTATAGGAATCAATCGGAGGAGGTTAGAAAAGATTGGGAAGAGAGATTGGATAAGCATTTCATAAAGAAACAACAGGAGGACATATATATGATTTGCAAATATGCAAGAAGAATCTAGAAGATTTAGGATTTTTGCTTGGAAGTGTTTGTAGAGGTATTTTTGTACTTCAAGCAGATTTCAAAGAATTTTTCCTCAGGTAGATGACAAATGTTTGAGGCATACCTCTCAACCTGGAAACATCAAAGACATGGACAAAGGCCCATGAAAAGTAGGTACAAATCTGTATGCTGATTAACACCAATACGAGTGAAAGAAAAACGCTGATAAAACAAATATAAGGTGTAGGTATCCTTAGGTCGACAGCCCAATAAGGAGTCTCTCTGGAGTTCTTTAACGCAAGTTTATTAAATAAAAAGTAAACAGCGTTTTCGCCGCCTTCCTAAAGCAGCTTCCTCAGAAGAAATAAAGTACAATAAAAAACGCGCTTTATATACTGACAGGAAGTGACATGACAGCATGACATCTTAATATTAAAAAACAAAAGACCATGCATTACAATATAAAAGCAAACAACTCTTTAAAAACAAGTTGACAACCTTATTTGCAATGTATTATATCAGCAAAACACTGAGAATGTATACTGGTAAATGCTAAGTGTGAAACTCAAAGATCAATAAAAGGTGTATATTTGAAACACATTTTAGTGTTTAAAATAATCTATACTTGTATGTACAAAAGACAATAACACCTATCTAAGATAACTTCTTAGTTTTAAAACAGCTAAAATGTTACTGTTTTCATTATGCATTATGCATTATGGATGCATTCAGGTTCCCGGGACTTAATGAAAACAGTAACATTTTAGCTGTTTTAAAACTAAGAAGTTATCTTAGATAGGTGTTATTGTCTTTTGTACATACAAGTATAGATTATTTTAAACACTAAAATGTGTTTCAAATATACACCTTTTATTGATCTTTGAAAGAGTTTCACACTTAGCATTTACCAGTATACATTCTCAGTGTTTTGCTGATATAATACATTGCAAATAAGGTTGTCAACTTGTTTTTAAAGAGTTGTTTGCTTTTATATTGTAAAGCATGGTCTTTTGTTTTTTAATATTAAGATGTCATGCTGTCATGTCACTTCCTGTCAGTATATAAAGCGCGTTTTTTATTGTACTTTATTTCTTCTGAGGAAGCTGCTTTAGGAAGGCGGCGAAAACGCTGTTTACTTTTTATTTAATAAACTTGCGTTAAAGAACTCCAGAGAGACTCCATATTGGGCTGTCGACCTAAGGATACCTACACCTTATATTTGTTTTGTATGCTGATTAACATAGCATTTGCATACATAATCATGTAACCCCACCCACTTTGATGGAATTGTGGGATACCAACTTTTAAATGCAAACTAAGAACAGACAACAAAAATATGTCCCCAGACCCTGTAGTAAATGGTAACCATTTTTTTTAAATGTGTAGCAATGATATTCACTAGGAAGGGTGAAGATGATGAACCTTAGGATTTTGTTTTTGATGACTTGCAGTATGTGGGTTTTGTGGTATAAGTAGGGCATTTAATGGTAGGCAATATTCTAATCTTAGAAAAGCAACAAATGCAGTCACTATGGGTAAAGTTCACCTTCTCCAAAGCAAACTGAAGCAGCAACAATGTGTGTCAATACTGGAGATGAGAAGACCACAGCATAAAAATCCAACGATTTATTGTAGAACCAATTTCAAAGTGATAGTAAAACAGATAACACCAGTAAGCGCTTTCACATCAAATAGATGCTTCATCAGATTTCATTCACATTACACATCACTTCCTGTTTAAATACATTCTCTAACCAACCTATTGATGGAATAATTAAATAATTAGTCAATTACCATATTAAAGATAAACTCTTATTTAAATATTAGCTACAAAGCTAAAATACTATAAAATAAGATAAAATTACTTAAACCTGTTAGCAGCCAATAATGGTTTTATTGAAGCCCTTTCATTGAGCCCAGGTAGTTTATTGGCTTGCAGCTTAACTATCCAATATAATTCATTCTGTTCAGTAATATTTTTCTTATCTTCTAACCTTAGACTATGACCTATACAACGTATAACCATGAAGTGGAATGTGTGTGTTTTATTTGACATTGTGTGCTTGGCTGGCGCACTTCTTTCAATATCTCCATTGCGAATAGCCAAAAGGTGCTCTCTAACTCTGTCACGAAGGGACCTGTTCGTCATCCCCACATAATATGAACGACAGTCATTTCATACTGCCAAATATATTAGATCATTAGTAGCACATGTAGCATTTACTCTAAACTCATATCTAACATTGGTTGCAGGATGTATAAAAACATTATGTGGACTTAATACCTTACATATATTACACTTCCCACATGGTCTTAAGTAGGGTTTAGATATTTCTTTCCCCACAGGTGACTGTTTATTTGAATTGCACAATAGTCTCTTTAAATTCTTTTTGTTCTTATACCTAAAACAGGGTTCATCACCCACTATCGCTTTTATTTGTGCATCAGATTTTAAGATGAACCAATTCCGTTTCGCAATATCTCTGACCATATCAATATTACTAGAATACTGCAGACTCAATGAAGTTCTATTTGCATTGTAATTACATTTTTTACTGTTTCATGAGACTTTAATTTCTGACATAGTATTATTCATATATGGTTTAGCTACTGTATCCCTTAAATTTTCAACATGTTTAAGATTTAAATCAATTTCTTTCAGTGTATATTTACACTCAACCAATTCATCTCTAAAAGTATCCAAATTCATATGAAATATTGCATCATCAGTGATCAATCTAGATATACGCATTTCTTGCCCCTTGATTATGTTTTTATAAACATAAGATGGATGCATACTGTCTCGAGATAGAATGTTATTCCTACGATAAGATTTCCTATATATAGTGGTAGAGAGAAAATCATCCTGATCTTTCATAATAGCAACATCAAGAAAATCTATCATTACTTTAGAAGCTTTGAAGGTAAATTTTAAAAAAATTAGTATTGTCATTCAAATAAGTAATGAACTTCAGCAGATGTTCATAAGACCCAGTCCAAATGCTGTGGTCTTCTCATCTCCAGTATTGATACACATTGTTGCTGCTTCAGTTTGCTTTGGAGAAGGTGAAGTTTATCCATAGTGGCTGCATTTGTTGCTTTTCTTATTTGTCTGGTCGTATATTTTGTGCTAGCCCTGTGGGACATGGCTGAAGAAAGAACGAATGAGCCTGTTAATATGCTTCAAGCTGAGATAACTACTACCACTAACTTGGATAGAATGTTGCAATGTGATACAAATTTGTTATTACTATATGAACCTTCTGAAGATTTATTGGTTGATGGACATTACAATTCTGATGAGAAGCTTTTTGTTAGAAAATTACATGAGTTAGAGAATGACATAAATAAATACAAGCGCTTACAATGGCAACGACTTCACTTTGAAGCTTGCCTATTACATCGCATGGTTCCGAGGGGACTGAGAGTCCTAACCATGCCTACTCCAGGTGAAAGTTATCCTGAACTGTTAAAGCATTGGCAAAAAATCAACTTAGAAACGAGCTTCAAATATATGGAATTATTAATTGATTTCCATAAACCTACCGAAGATACATTGTTACAAGGTATACAATTGAAGCAGCAACAGTTGCGTGATTTTGTTCCTGCAGTAGTATTTGATAAAGCTATAAGCAGGTTGTGTGAAAGTGTTAACTTTTTTAAAAAACAATTGATTGACCAAAAAAAAAAAAAGAAAATTGATAGAGACCTTAAAGATTTTCGTGCCGGGAATGTATTCACTTGGCATAGACATTATGAGGATAATAATGACTCTAAAGTGTATGCATTAAACAACAGGGAATCATCCAAAACTGATATAAATTCATCTACTTTCCAGGCAATGGAAGAACCAATGAATGCTTCAGTGAGTGGTGTTAATGTGGATGATGCAGTTAACCATCCCATTGATGGTTCTGTTTCTAATAATTCTGGCAACATTATGGTGACTCCAGCAGCATTAAAAGAGACACAGATTAAAGAGCCTGCTGTAAGAAGGAAGGAGTTGAAATCAACTATTGTGCAACATTCAGCTAATTTGTTGTCTCTCCCTTTACCCATTCATCAATTGGACTGGCCCAGGAGAGGCAGATCAGCGAGTCGAGGAAGGAAGCGAAGGCTGCCCTCGCAAGAAAGAGCTCCGAGTCCGACAATAAAGCAGATGTGGGAGCAGAAGCAAACTTAAATACGTTAGTATTTAATTTATCTAAATGCTCACTAACACAATGTGAGGAAGCTTTGCTCCACCGTGAATTCATTTTATACTAGCTACTAATACACAATATGTAGACACTATTTTGGACATAAAGGGTTTTGCTCGCAATGTGATGTTAAAAACTATGCATGAGTCAGAGGGCTCTGTAAACATGTTTAAAAAACCTAGCACGTTCGTCCCAGAGTTGAACGCGACTTTAGAAACGTTTTGCAATGTATGTGAAACCGACATAAAATCTATGTTCATGAAGGGTGAAAAAAGTATGAAAGGTAAATTTTATAATCTAAGAGTAAGTGAGTATAAGGCTTTACACACACTGCAGAAAGATGATTCCATATGTATTCGGCCAGCTGACAAGGGAGGGGGGATTGTGATATTAGATGCAGCATATTATGTGAATGAAATGACTAAAATGCTGAATGATACACAGGTATATAGAAATGTAATGCTGCTAGACATTGATTTGATATGTAGTCATGTTTTTAGTATGCTAAATGATTGTTTTATGATTCAGATTATATCCAAATCGTTGTTGGATTATTTATTAGTACTTCATCCAGTTATACCATTGATCCAAGGCCAACCGAAGTTACACAAGGATTTGAGTAACCCACCACTTAGACCCATAGTATCTGGTCGAGGATGGGTTACTCATCCATTGTCGGTTTATGTTGAGAGATTTCTTAGACCTGTTGTGGACAAGTCTCAATATGTATTGAGAGACACCAAACAGTTATTATGTGATTTATCTTTAATTACCTCAGTCAATCAATATATATTGAAGGAAAGTTGGCTAGTGACTCTAGAGATAAGCTCTTTATTTACAGTTATACCTCATGCCTACGGCATAGAAGTGGTAAAGTTATATCTAGGTAACAACAGCACTTATGGTGTAGTACAAATAGATTTAATATGTATGTTGCTTGAAATTATTTTGGAAAATAACGCAATGCTATTTAATGGAAAATACTATTTGCAACAAGTGGGTGTTGCCATGGGCACACCCTGTGCGAATAGTTTTGTGAATATAGTGCTAGCACAATGGGAAGAAAGTGCAGTTTTAATGAATAATATCTACAATGCATATATATATATTTTTTGTATAAACGTTTCGTAGATGATCTTTTTCTAATGTGGACTGGGTCTTATGAACATCTGCTGAAGTTCATTACTTATTTGAATGACAATACTAATTTTTTCAAATTTACATTCAAAGCTTCTAAAGTAATGATAGATTTTCTTGATGTTGCAATTATGAAAGATCAAGATGGTTTTCTCTCTACCACTATGTATATGAAATCTTGTCATAGGAATAACATTCTATCTCGAGACAGTATGCATCCATCTTATGTTTATGAAAACATAATCAAGGGGCAAGGAATGCGTATATCTAGACTGAACACTGATGATGCAATATTTCATAGGAATTTAGATACTTTTAGAGATGAATTGGTTGAGCGTAAATATACATTGAAAGAAATTGATTTAAATCATAAACATGTTGAAAATTTAAGGGATACAGTAGCTAAACTATATATGAATAATACTATGTCGGAAATTAGAGTCTCACTAAACAGTAAAAAATCTAATTACAATGCAAATAGAAATTCATTGAGTCTGCAGTATTCTAGTAATATTGATATGGTCAGAGATATTGTGAAACAGAATTGGTTCATCTTAAAATCTGATGCACAAATAAAAGAGATAGTGGGTGATGAACCCTGTTTTAGGTATAAGAACAAAAGCAATTTAAAAAGACTATTGTGCAATTCAAATAAACAGTCACCTGTGGGGAAAGAAATATCAAAAGCCTACCTAAGACCATGTGGGAAGTGTAATATATGTAAGGTATTAAGTCCACATAATGTTTTTATACATCCTACAACCAATGTTAGATATGAGTTTAGAGTAAATGCTACATGTGCTACTAATGATCTGATATATTTGGCAGTATGTAATGACTGTCATTCATATTATGTGGGGATGACGAACAGGTCCCTTCATGACAGAGTTAGAGAGTACCTTTCAGGTATTCACAATGGAGATATTGAAAGAAGTGCGCTAGCCAAGCACATCATGTCAAATAAAACACACACATTCCAATTCATGGTTATACGTTGTATAGGTCATAGTCTAAGGTTAGGAGATAAGAAAAATATTACTGAACAGAATGAATTATATTGGATAGTTAAGCTGCAAGCCAATAAACTACCTGGGCTCAGTGAAAGGGCTTCAATAAAACCATTATTGGCTGCTAACAGGTTTAAGTAATTTTATCTTATTTTATAGTATTTTAGCTTTGTAGCTAATATTTAAATAAGTGTTTGTCTTTAATATGGTAATTGAATAATTATTTAATTATTTCATCAGTATATTAGTTAGAGAATGTATTTAAACAGGAAGTGATGTGTAATGTGAATGAAGTCTGATGAAGCATCTATTTGATGTGAAAGTGCTTACTGGTGTTATCTGTTTTACTATCACTTTGAAATTGGTTCTACAATAAATTGTTGGATTTTTATGCTGTGGTCTCCTCATCTCCAGTATTGACACACAATATTCTAATCTTAGCAAAAGAATATTTTAGTTAGCTAGGACCTCCAAAAGTCATTCTCCATGGCCTACTGATCAGTGACGTAGCTTGAGTTTATGCAGCCCAGGGCTGTCTTTGAATTTGCCGCCCTTCCCCTTCACAAAATCATAGGCGAATGGGGCTCGCCAATAGACAGCCCTCCCCGCTGCAGCCATTCCAATGTCCCATTACTTGGCTATTTCGCCCCATTTACCATAAACACTGTAATGTGCATACTGCTTTACTTCTACAATGATTATTTGGATTTCATGTAAAACTTTTATTTACATTTTATAGCACAAACACTAACAGATATCTGCTAAACAAAGCAATACAGTCTTAGAATGAAAATAGACTCAGCATTAAAGCTTCTCTGCCATTGAAACTGATATGCATTGAAAAAGCATTGAAACCCACATTCAAAGAAAATGCATCTGGCCGGTGGTGGATAAAGATTACCTTTGGGCTGTTTTCAAATCATAGGCGCTTGCACACAAAACATACATGTTCTTTGATACACCTTCCTGATTGTATTAAATTAGATTCCTTGTATAATACAGGACACTTGTTAGAGTTCATTTAAATTTATTTTCTTGAACATTTTTCCAGTAAGCAATGAAACAAAATGCATGAACCAATCATGACAAAACCGCCCAATTCAGAACATTTCCATCATAAAACTCTACTCAAACTTCTGCAGTCCAACAGTATCAGTAAATATGCACAATCTCTGCAGAAGTAAAAGTCATCTAAATAATTCCACATTGAAGAGATCTGTAACTAATGAAGAGGCTGCTGCTAGCAAACAGCTTTATATTTCATTGTTTCATCTACAAATAAAGTGCCTGTTGCCCTTGAGGAATAAATTGCCTATGTTATATTAAAAAAATGATGAGCTAGTAATACTGCAATAGGGAATGGATGGCAAACTGATAACAGGTTTATAGTCACTTGGTATCTCCACAAAAGAGGACATTCTCAGGATTGCAGCATCTACCCCCTTTAAAAGTACAACACAGTAAAGTATCAGCAGTCCATTTACATACTGTGGGAGTAGAACCCACAGCTTTCTGCATCAAAAGCAAGTATTCTACCTGTTATGCTACAAACACCACAAACAGACTTGGCATAAGCAGCATTAAACTTCTCTCCCCATGAAGAATTATGCAGCACAGGAACTCTGGAAAAAAACTAAATTTATTGGGGGGGGGGGACAAAGGCCCAAAAATCAGGGACACATTTTAAACATTGCTTGTATAATCTTGAAAAGTTGCTAGAATAAGATGTTTTCTGTTACCATCTCATTCCTGAAAGATAGGAAGACTGAAACTTAAATGGCTATCATTATTTAGTGAATTCAGTTTGCACTGATTTGCTAGAAAACCACAAGTTTTTAGATGAACAGACCAAAAGTTAAATGAGCCAAACATTCCAGACATTGAATCACAAGGAATCACAAGTGGTGGTATGGGTAGGGAATTCAGCCTCTTGCTTCTTGTACCTAAAGTACAGGGTTTGAGCCTGGGTAACATCAGGTATACTTAACTGGGGCATTTTTAATATGTTAATTGTTAATAACTTAACTGGGGCATACTTAACTCTGTGTATTTAAAGTGTTTTTTTGCTTGTATCTGCTTTATTTTCTGAAAAAAATAAAAATAAAAAATATACTTGTTTCCTGCCTTTCTAAGCTAGTATAGTCCAATTTTCAGGTTAGTGCTGAATTCAGGGCTGTGTTACAAATCTGTGTTTGCCCATACCTTACTTGGATAAAAGGAAGTTTCTCTGTTCACCTGTGAGAGAGGAGAGCTTTGAGCAGCCTATTTGTCCCTGGAGGAGTGGTTTCAACCCAGGAAGTAGTAGTTTATTGGCCATTTTGGGCTAATTTCTATCTCTTTCATTTCCCTGCTATAAATACTGCATTTGCCCAGTTTTGCATGCCGGGCAGCACCGGTTAGCTAGGGTAAAACTATTTCCGACTCCACAAAGTCTCCTCTTCATTTTTTCCCTTGGAACTAGACAAACTTTCAACTTAAGCACTCAAGCCATTCATTTCTCAGCATGGCATGTGCTGAAAATTTATAGCAAGCACTTATAAACCCTAGCACTAGACCCTCCTGTACTGTACAGAAGGACAAGGCTCTCTATCTGACCTTACCAGCCATCCAGTAAAACAATTCACTGTACCTATCCAGGCATGTCCAAAGGGCAGTTTCAGGTGCACTCTCCAGTTCAACTGGTAAATCTGGGCATTTTGAGGCAATGTTCCAACTGCCTCATGTACACAGACAATCCTCTCCTCCTACCACCAAACAGTAATACATGCGAGAGATGCAATTATACAGCCAAACTGGAGGCTACACTCTCTCAATCCAAGACTGGATCAGACAGTCAAGCGGAGAAGAGAAATACTTGCATCACACCACCAGTCCATATAGACCCATTAAACCAGCACTGGCAAAAAACACACATAAATACATGAAAACATACTCAGAGGCTCTAAATAAAAATCTGCAAAACCAACAGAGACCTCCAAAGCAAACATCCAAGCAACCTCCACCCCCACCAATATAAACCATGAAACACATACTTCACAAAACCAGTGTGCCATACAATCACAGCCCTTAAGGCAAAATAACATGCCCAACATACAAGTAAGAGGTAACTCTATAGTCAGGCACACTGATGTCCCACTCACTAGGCTGAATAAGAAGGTTACTGTTAGCTGCCTGGCGGGAGCCAGGATCTGCCACATAACACAAGCACTCAGGTCACTCCAGAACAAGTACAAATATGACTCTGTCATTGTCCATGTTGGTGTGAATGACCTGAGCTGTACCTCCCTGGACTACATGAAAAGAAAAATAGAAGAGCTCTCTGATCATGTAGCCCAGGCCGGTATGACCCTGACCCTGAGTAGCATCCTACCCTCACCAAGAATGATACCACGGTATAAAGAAATAAATTCTCAATTTGAACAATTGGCTAAGTTTCTGGTGTCATTCAAAGGGGATCCAGTATCTGTCCGCCTGGGATGACATGCTCGACAAGCCACGCTGCTTCGCTAGAGACGGCTTGCACCTGTCACCCTTAGGCTTTCGAATATTTGCCAAGGCTCTTGCCACCCCCATAGTGGCTTTTTTAGGCAAGGCTCAAAAGACAAACCCACCACTGTAAATAGCACAAGTAACAAAAAACGGAGGGTAATGCTACTCAATGCCAGAAGTCTAAACCTCAAAATGCATGCACTCGAGACACTCCTCAGTATGGAGAAAATCAATATATGTGCAGTAATAGAAACCTGGTTTAAGGCTCCAGAGAGCACCCCAGCTCTACCAGGCTACAACTCATACCATACATTTTGGCCACAGAACCCAAACCAAAATACAAAAGGTGGGGGTGTATCAATATTCATCAAGGATACCCACACCTCCAGGTTAGTGGCACAGCCTGATGCTTCAGAGATCATCCACGTGCAACTAACAATGGGCAAAACTGCAATTCAAATTGTAGCTTGCTACAGATCACCCACCATGTCCCAGGACCCCCATTCTGCATTTCTGGAAACACTGGGAAACATAAAAGTCCTACCAAACACCCTAATATTGGGTGATTTCAATTACCCAAACATTAACTGGGAGAACTATTCAAGTACTACCTCCCTTGCCCAATATTTCCTAGAATTTATAAACTCAAATGCCCTGGTTCAACTGGTCAACACTCCCACCAGGGGTGACAACATATCGGACCTGGTCATCACCAACATGGGTGACTGGTGTTCCACACCGGAGGTCAACCCCTCGCTGGTTAGATCTAACCATAAACAAATCACTTTGGATATCCACATTCCACTGCCACCCCCAGACAAAGAAACCACCATGAAAAACTTTTCAAAAGCAAACTTCACGTTACTTAGGACCCAGGTGGAAAGTTTCAAAGCCCCCATGCTGAAGGATAACGCTGTACAAGCTGCAAAATCCTTTACTAATGCATTCTATGGGCACCTACAAGAATGCATGGATCATGCCATCCCAAGCAAAACCAAGACTCACTCCTCCAAGAAAAGGAAACCAGTCTGGTGGACTCCTGCCATAAACAAGCCATACAATAGAAGGAGGAAACTAGTACAGAAAAGAGTAAAATCCCAAGAAGGGAAGACATCCCTGATCAGTATCAGCAAGAAACTACGATCCCTCATAAAATCACCCAAGGCGAGCTTTGAAAGAAAAATTGCCAAGGACTCCAAAGATAACCACAAGGCATTCTTTAGCTATGTCAAGAATCTAAGTGGCAATGCTCAGATCTGCTCGGAGTTAGTGCAGAATGGTACAAAATACATTGAATCGACCGAGATCGCCAACATCCTGGCAGACAGGTTCAGTGCAAACTTCACCGCCCTCTGACCCCCAAAAGGGACCATAACCATACCAGAAGAATGTAGAGTCCCTGAAATCACAGACACTCAGGTTAAAACAGCCCTCTCCAAAGCCAAAAACATAGCATCAATGGGACTGGATGGTGTCCCAGGCTGCATCCTACACAAGCTCAAAGACGAACTAACCCCTCACCTAAACACACTATTCAAACTCAACCTCTCCACAGGCTACGTACCCATAGAGTGGGGCCAGCAATGGTTAGTCCACTCCACAAAGGTGGAGCCACAACAGACCTCTGGAACTATCACCCTATAAGCCTGACTAGCTTGGTCTGCAAGGCTATGGAGCACATCATCATGGAACACATTAACAGAGACATTGGGAGCCTCCAAACACTGGACCCTACCGAGTTTGGCTTTGTTAAGGGCAGATCATGCCTCCTAAACCTGGTGGACTTCTTTGAGACAGTTATCAAGGCTATAGATGAGGGAAAGGTGGTACACACAGCCTACCTAGACCTCGCTAAGGCCTTCAACACCATTCCCCATTCTGGTATTATAAACAAGCTCACCAGCCTGAACATAAACCAGATGGGTTGCCAACTGGCTCATAGGCAGAACTCACATGGTGAGAGTTGCGGTTGCTAGGTCTGACTCTAAACCGGTTACAAGTGGCGTTCCCCAGGGCTCAGTCCTAGGACCCCTCCTGTTAGACATATACTTCTCAGAGGTACAGGCAAGCACAGTAGGACTATGGCTGACCAAGTTCGCAGACGACTGCAAAGTAGGGGCTATAATTGACTCTCTGGCTGACACAGACATCCTCCAAAAGGGTCTCACTGAGACAAATACCTGGTGTTAAAATCAGGGCCTCAAGCTAAATGCCAAAAAGTGCATAGTCATCCCCTTTGGAAAAAACAAAGTACCCACAAACTACCACATATGTGGAAGTCCCCTAAATACAGAAGACGTAATAAGGGATCTGGGGACCCAAGTAGATAGTAATCTCATCTTTGATAATCACATTGCCAAAGTGGTTAGAAAATCCTTCTACATGGCCCACCTAATCACAAAATGGTTCACATCCAGATCAAAAGAGGTTAGGCTATGGAGCACATCATCATGGAACACATTAACAGAGACATTGGGAGCCTCCAAACACTTCTTGTACCCCTCTACTCATCACTCATCAGACCCATCATAGAGTACAACGCCTCATTTGGGATGTACCTTACAAGACACCTGCAACAGCTGGAAAGCCCACAGAAGTACCTCTGCAAGAGGATCACTGGCCTCAAACAGATGCCCTATGCAGCTCGACTGAAGAAACTCCAGCTGTACTCAGTTGCATACCGCCTAAGTGGTGATCTATGCCTGACATACAAGGCCATGTCCAACCCAGAATTGATGGACATGCCCCACCTAAAGAAAACCTTATCCCCTCAAGCCACACACTCTAGGTATCTAAACCTCACCACAACAATAAATAGGATGTGCTGGAGGGACAGATTCCTGTCCCAGAGACTTCCCATGCTTTGGAACAAGATTCCAATTTACATTAGGCAGAGCTCCTCACTAACACTCTTCAAAAGAAACCTTGATGAGTGGATGGGAAACAGTAAGTTTACCCCGGGGATCACTTCAGTGACTGCTGGACAGAGGCACAGGGAACTAATCTAAGGGGGCAGCGAAAGCCAACACATTCTGGCTAGGCTTATAAATGCCTACAGGCAGATAGCCTAGTACCTATTTATGAACCTAAATTAAAGGAATTATCAAACTTGGATTCCTGAACTGTCTACTCATGTTTTTGACCACACCACCAGAAAACATTATTTTCAGTTGTAAATTCCTTACAAATAACTTAATATCTAATATTGTATCAGTTATACAACTTCGTCCTAATTTACATCCCTCACTAGAAATCTTTGATAAAATGGTTGAGAAAGAAATATATTTATTAAAGAATAAGAACATTCATTTAGTTAAGAAAAATTTAAGTTCAAGACAGGATAAAGCCCTACAAGATTTAATGAATGATGGCAACATCTCAATTAGGCCAGCTGACAAGGGAGGACCTATAGTGCTCCTTGATAGGTTGGCCTGTAATAGTAGTATGACTGAAATGTTAAAAGACACACGGTATTACAACTTTATTACAATTTTAGATGTTCAGCGTGTTATATCTACAGTTTATAGTGACCTTGAGGACATGTATAAGTTAGGCATAATTGATTACCAGTTACTTAATTATTTTTTGATAGAAAATCCTACCATTCCAGTTATTCATGGTTTGCCCAAGGTTCACAAAGATCCCATTACACCTCCAATGAGACCGATAGTGTCTGTTCGAGGATGGGTGACTGAACATTTATCTATATACATAGAAAAAACCTTGAGACCATATGTCAGTGTCAATAAGTTTATACTAAGAGACTCAAAGGAATTTTTGATAGATTTTTATGAAGCAATTAAGGATCATTATCGTGATTCAAGTCTGTTATTGGTCACGATGGATGTGAATTCATTATTCACTAATATTCCGAATGGTAAAGGCATAGAAAGTATTCATGAATATTTGAGTGCACATTCTAATGTATTACCTACCAGGATAGACTTTCTTTGCACTTTGTTGGAAATCATTTTGGAAAGTAGTATATTTTTGTTTAATAATGATTTCATCCTTCAAAAAGATGGTGTAGCTATGGCCCCTTCTTGTGCCAATAGCTACGCCAATCTGGTCATGGCCTTATGGGAAGAAGAAAGATTATGCTGTCTTGATTTATTTCGAAAACATGTCTTGTTTTACAGACGTTTCGTGGATGACTTGTTTTTTCTTTGGGATGGCAATTTGAGTGATTTACGAACCTTTGAGGAACAAGTCAACATGCTTACTCCTTATTTAAAATTTTCTATGAGTTATTCTAGTCAGAGCATTCCTTTTTTAGATGTGAACATATGGCGGTTACCAAATGGTGATTTTAATACTGGGGTGCATAGAAAGTCTTGTTATAAAAATACACTTTTACATAGAGATAGTATGCACCCAGGTCACATCTTTTCCAATATTCTTAAAGGACAGGGGATTAGGGTGTCCACATTGAACCCATGTCCAAATGATTTTGATAAGGAATTGGGTGAGTTAGGTGCTAGATTTCGTGACAGAAATTATAGACCTGCAGAAATTGAGAGAGCGTTTACTCAAGTTAGGGGCTATAGGCAAGAAAGGCATGCCCTATATTCTCGGAGACAGGGCTACAAGTTTACAGAACGAACCCTGAAGAGACCTTAGTTGATAATGATAGTAACAAGAATCAGCAGAGGTTAACTTTGTTCTATACGCAGGATGTGCAAACCATCAAAAACATCATTACCAAGCATTGGGATTTATTAACTTTGGGCCAACTGTATACACTAATAAAGTTGCTGCTTTGTGTTCCGAATTAAGAGTGGACTTATGCATCATTTGAACCTGATATTTTAAAGAACCAAGGTCTGAAGAGACGTGGAGTGTTATTTGTGCTATTCATTTATTGACTGCCTGGTGTGACTGCGAATTAGTTTTGACATTATTTTTATAATCTGGCTGTTTACCTTTTTGCAGTCCTATACCAACTCGTGGTATTTTCATTTACAATTTTTATTAAATAGATTTCTGCCATTAGCGGCTGCTGCTAAAATACACATATACAGCTCTTCTATTTTTTCATTATAAGCTGAGCCCGTAGTGTGCATATCAAATAGCATACAATTCTTTTTTTTCTCTTACCTGAAGGCTGAGCCCATTTCTCATCCTGACCTGCGACATGTAGTTGGGTGCTGGGCGGACACTGAAAAACTGTTAAATTTTTCCACACTGCTACTGTATGCCCTCCAAAACAGTTCAAAATAACAGTCCAACAAAGCTGATGTCATTCATGCATGCCCCCTGTAGGCTGGTGATGTGTGGGAATTAAAGGGGTCATTTGGGAATTCATGGCACCCCATTATTTTGCCCTCAAAACCAGTAAATACCGAATAATTCGGTACGGTTTCAGGTGTGATGCAGAAGAAACAGGTAATTGGGAACATATGTTTTAGGAGTGTAATGAGTTGGAAGACTTTAAAAATTCCCTACAGAATACTGTGTCAGAAATACTGGGCGAGCAAATGGATGTCACTAAGGAAATTATTTTTTGAGCTGGTGTAAGGCCTTTATAAGTTTAATTCTGTGGCTGTCAAAAAAGCAGTTACTAGAAAATGGAAATCAAAGTCTAAACCAACTATTTGAAGTATTGACTATTGTAACAGAGAAAAGATAACTGAGATCTTTAGAAAAGGGTAGGAGCAAATTACATAGAAAAAAATGGAAATTGTGGAAACGATATATGCAGGAAAATGTTTTGGAGGAAGAATGAGGTTTAAATGAAATAGGAATTGACCGGTTTATGCAATGTTGGATTGATTATATTGTACAAAAGAATGTATGTGATGTATAATGTCTGTAAATGTGAATAGGTTAACATATTTTGTTTTCTTTTATATGAATGTAAGTTTGCCTCTGTGCAAGAGATAATTCAGTAAAGGGGTTAAAAAAACACATTGCCCATGTCTACTCTGGCATTCAAAGTTGTAAAGTGTCCGCTTCCATTAGTAGTCCAAACTGGCCCTCAATGAAGCATCATTTAAATGGCAGTAAAACTACAGGTGGAGATATCATAATGCATAATTGCCTTATTCACAAAAACAGTCAAACATTTTTATGGGCACTCTGAACTATACACCTGTGCTGTATAGACTGTGACCTGAGACACAGTTCCATTGTTTTTGCAATGGCAACTCACAGACAAACACTACTATTTTTTTATCTCTATTTAAAAAATAAAATATATTTTGCAAATATGGAAGATTTGCAGCCCAATAGTCCAGTACTACAAGCCCCCTCTGTATAATATTGAGCGCAGATAAAAGGATCCATTGAAATATGCTTTCACTGCTAGAGGTTTTATCTCATCCAGCATGTATCAAAATTATCTCTACCAGATACTGGCTGTACACCACAAAGATTTTGACTCCAACTAAGCCCCAGATGACCTGGGTTAGACTAGTGGGCCAGTAATGGAGAAATATTCTGGGGTGGAAGGAAGTTGGTAGTAGACTCATTCCATATTGAGGGAGTTGGTGGAGTCAGACTACCACAGTATTTCTGGGAGAAGCCCCAGAAGTGCTGCTCTTTCAACAGGGATGTATGGAGAGAAAAAGCCTTCCACATATTCATGCCAGGAGAGGCTCACATGTGCAGAAGACTGCACCAGCATGGGCTTATTATTTCAGGGATTATATGTCCTCACTGTTCATCTAACACTGGATTAAAGCTGTAATCTCAGTTTTCACCTCCTTTTCCCAGGATGCTGGTAGTCAAGAGATTTAATGAATCATTAGAAGACAGAGGCTTGAATACTGTAGGGGAAGCAAGGCCAAAGAAAAAATAAGAAACATTAAAAATAATTAACTGTGTCTGTCAAAACAGCTGT
The DNA here is from genome assembly GCF_019279795.1 of Protopterus annectens. NCBI lineage: Eukaryota > Metazoa > Chordata > Ceratodontiformes > Protopteridae > Protopterus > Protopterus annectens. The sequence goes on along the minus strand of NC_056743.1, from coordinate 964,085,891 downwards.
ATGGTGGAATATTAAAATGAGTCTCAGGACAGAGCTGAATCAATGTTTGACTCACACATGATCACAATTATTTTTTAATGTTAGGCATGAACCTCTGCAACTGAGTCTTCATCAGTACCACCAGGGTAGTCTGCAGTAACATAAAGATCTGCTACATGAATTTCATTTCATGTATGTATCTGACAGAAGGACACAATCCATATCTATTAACTTTGGGAGATTAATAAGTAGAAGCCTTTGTATACGATGGTCATACCGCCTGCCAGTTTCCGTTGCCATACTTATCTAAAGATACTGAATTCTAGAGCAGAATTTTATTTTCAAGGATTTCAGATTTTAGAGATGCATTTTGTAAAAGCCAAGCTATCAGGGTTATAGTGAAAGATCCAGCCTTAAAGTGATGTCATTTTATTGCAGATACTGATATCACCCATCCCATATTGAGGGAGTTGGTGAAATCCTACACACACAACACTTCCGATGGAAGGCCCAGAAGTTCAGCTCTTCTAACAGGGGTGTCTGGGGACTAGTAATAGTGTAGAATTCAATAGTCCCTTGAGTAATCCTATGGTCAGAGTTGATTCATGCTTTGAGGTCTATCATATCTGAAGAAGTAATATCTATCAGACAGTCCTCAAGAAAAAAGTTCAAGCCCAGGACACAGCAACAAAGAACTGTAGAATTTTGCAACATGCAAAGACTGAGAGCTATTGTGGTGGAATTGAGAATCAGAAAGAAAATGTAAAAAAAAAACAAGGTAATGGAAGCCAAAGGATACAATACAAGTAAGAATAAAGAAAACAAAAAGACTGTGCTTTGCTTCAAATGCACATTTGCCAGCTTGCTCTCTTTAAAGGAATGATGACTTGTCCTCACATTTATACCTTGCTCAGTGTTCCCACTATTTCTGGTTGCAAAGAGGAATGCAGCCTTCTTGCTCTGATGAAGTAAAGTTCTGCAATCATAACAGGCACACAGTAGTTATATAAACCTTCTGACTAGCTGTATAAAAAAGTTTAAAACTTTGTTCATTGCTTCTACTATTTCTCATTGCACAACTGGAAAGGAACGTCTTGGTTTGATGGAGTAAGTCCTGTAGCCTTAAGGAACACATTGCTTTTAAATGATGACTACATCCTAATCAAATAATTTTCTTTTCCCATAGCATATTTGTCTCCTTACAGAATGTTCTCCATACTTCCACATATTAAAGAAGCATGATTAAGTTTTTTTCTTTCTCTCTGTGGCAGTTCTATTCTAGTCAGCTTCCTCAGTGCAAACCATGTTGGAAATGAATGAAATCTGATGGCATTTTCTTTAGGAATGTGTCTTCTTTGCTTTTTCATAATTGGGCTTATCACATTTAACATTTTCTTGTGAACAACACATATAACAGGGTACCTACAGCTCATTTTTCTATTTTACACCCACTGAGTCATAAATTTACTTATTGTACATTTGATTACTGGGAAAGTCCAACTGGACACAAGTCCTTTTTCAGTGGAGGCCTGGGGAGAAAAGCTCCACATTTAGTAAACATCACAATGTGCATTCAGATAGTGATAAATATTTTGCCTACACATGTTTTTGAACAAAGTTAAAGATACATCACATATATAACAAATATATTTACAGAAATGCAATATGATACAAGTGTTAAGAGAAGATATAGAACCTAATATAATTTTTAATATGTCAAAGAGATGAAAAGTAAATTCAAAGTATTACGTCAGAGTAAAAATCATAGAATAATAAGATTTTGTTGTCTATACGACTGCAGTGGTGGTGCTGCGATAGCGTTGTCGCCGCACAGAAAGACGTCCTGTTCGATTCTCAGCTAGAGCGTCTTCTGTGTGGAGACATGCGTGAATGGGCGTACCTTTGTTGAAGGTTGTGTGTCAGGGCCGGCAACTCGGCACGTAAAAATCTACTGCCAATCATTAGCGCACTGGTGTTCCGCTGTGGCAACCCCTAACCGGGAAAAGCCGAAAGACACAACAACCAGGAAGAGATGTGTTGGTTCCCCAGAGGAGAAGATGAGAGGGGTAGAGGAAAAAAGAAAGGTTTATAGTTTAGCTGCTGCGTTTGTAGTGGAGAGGTGGATACAGTTGTGAATAGTATAGTATAGAAATTAGGGAAAAACATTTACTAATTTCACTCCACTCGGGCCATAAACCTATTTAATCTTTTGTAACATGAAGGTGAAGAAACCTTGTAACTACTAAAGGCAACTTCACTAATTAACAGAGCTTTGCAAGTTGACTCAAACTAGGAAGTTGGGAAGTAGAGGGGATCTGAAACTTCCAAAATTCTACTTTTTAAACAAAGCTATGTTATCTTCACTACTGTTTTATACTTCTGTAAGTACCTTTTATAGACTGTTTAACATATATGTAAGAGGCCAATATATGAGTCCCTCCAAACCAGTCACTGAAGTTTTACTAGTAATTTTCAGACTTAACAATATTTTTTGCTTCTTCTGTTCTAATTGAATATTGTAATTTGACAGGACAAATTAATCTTGTCACCTGTTATGGGCAAAAATTAGCTCTCCATGAAAATAAAGTCAGTACACAATGTTTGCCCCCATGAAGTCATTCAGAATTAGGAAAAAGTAGTAAGTACTAACTGTGATGCTGGTAGGTTTGGATGACAAGATAAAAAATATATATGTTTTATTTTTTCAGTTTCCATTTAGAATAGTTCTTTAGTTTATAACTAGTTATAAAAATATTTAAAACTTTTTGAAGGATACCTGAATTGCAATGCAATTGAACAAACTGGTTGTTCTGATTTACTCATTCATTCATGTTATTTGCAAGAATGTTGTAATCCCCTGAGGTGTGGCAGGAGGAAAGGACTGCATCCCTCTCCTGGCTATTCTCAACAGGAAAATTTTCTAAACAACCTCCATAGTTTTGTATGGACAACTTGGCACACTTATCTTATTAATATTGATGTGGGGTACAATTTAAGTGGTCTACAACTGTCATGTCTCCAGGATGGTGGTCATGACTCAAAATTCCAATGTCTGTTGTAAAATGTCCAAATCAAGAAGCAGATTCTAGGGTGAATGATGGCTTTCCAACTGTTGACAGTGAAGTCTACTGATGGCCAAATGTCTAATGGTAAACAAAGAAAACACTGAAAACCTGGCTCTAAGAGACACTTTAGAATACAGGAGTATATACATCTCTATAAAAACACAAAATGGCTAGAATCGTGGCCCTTCTGTAAAAGGAAACAATGCAGGTCTCTTGTGAAATCCATGTCATACATATTAGTGGGATACATCGCATTGACAGTAAGAAGAACTTTTCCATTTGATTCATACATCCAGAGTCTATAGGCCAAAAATGAGCTTAGCTATTGCTAATGTTAGGAAAACATATGGGGCAGACAGCCTTCAGTCAGCCCTCAAGGTACAAGAAAAACAGGAGAATGATCTCCTTCAAGGCTTTCACCAACACAACCAACACATTGATAAGTATCCTAGGGGCAGAAACAAAGCTAAAAGATATCCCTTTTACTAAAGGGCAGATTCAAAATGCAGAGTAGAAATCTCTTGTAAGATTCCCAAATACTGATGTGCTAACAGTCAAGATTGTGTCTACTGACACTACCCAAAAACCAAGAGAAACATCAGTGCTTGAAGGGCACACATGCAAACTTCAAAGAAATGATGAGAAGTTAGATGTCAGTTAGAACCAAACTCAGTTGTGTTCGGTGTCCTACAACAAATAAGAGATGAAACTGGAGTCCCTTTCCCCATTCTCCCAGTTAAGACAGTATTTATGGTCCCCTTTATAAGGAGAGGCTGAGACAGGAAATTCTCGGACACTACCTGATCTTTCAGGGAAAATGTGTCAGAGCTGTCTTAAGTAACTCCATAATGTGCCTTCTGTTATGTTAAAACACACCTGTCCTAGATCATGTCACTGTAGACCAGGTGAACCTGCAGAAATTATCTCCTTCATGAGGCACGTAATGGTAATCAGAGCTTATGATAGGCCAACTAAGATCACGATCCCTTGAGAGATGTTCCAGGTTGTCTGGGAAGATGAAATTTTGCCTGGATGTCATCTTCATACTAAATAACTGACAAGAATTACAGAAAGAAGAAAGAGAAGGATTACTTAAAACTTCCACAGCTGAAGGTATGTTGTCCCACTTCTGAACAACTTCAATGATCTCTATGAAAGACACCTGGAAGAAAATTGGGTCTATATTATATCTTCGAACGCTTAAAAAAGCGAACGCCGATTGATCAAACTTATTTTCACGAAACTGCAAAATATCGAAGCAGCAGAAACTCAAATTTTTTCCTAGGGAAAGAATTCGGTTGTCCGTTTCTGTTGCTTCAGTATTTTCAGTGTTATGGTGGAAATTTACCGGTCAGATTCAGGTAAGTGTGCGATTGTGTGGATGTGAGTGTTAGCGTGATTTAGGTGAGTTAGAGTTAGGGCTCGGGTTAGGTGTGTGTGCGATTGAGTGGACATGAGGGTTAGGGTGGATTTAAGTGTGTTAGGGTTAGGAAGCGAGTTAGGTGAGTGTGCGATAGGGACAGACCTTAGGGTTAGGGTTTGGGTTAAGGTAAGTGGGTAGTTAGTGGTGTGTGCATAGTTTAGTGTAGGGTTAGATATCATATTTTAGGTGTATGTGTGTGGATTTCTGTTTATTTGGTGAGCTTGTGTTGTGCGTATGTGTTTTGGATCAGCGATTTTTTTCCCTGACAGTTCGAGATAGTAAGCTTTCGCTTAAATTAGGTTGATCAATCAGCGTTCGCTTTTTTAAGCGTTCGATGATATAATATAGACCCAGAAAATCTTATCCTCAAAGGCAACATCCAAGACAGCTTTGTAAACTTGCTGACAACAATAGGCAATTAATTCTGTGCATGCAAGTGCCCAAAATGTCAGCCCTAGACAGTGCCTCTACAGACTCAAGGGTACAATGAGCCAAAAAGAAAACAACTGACAATGGGGCATGTTAAGAACATTTCCCACAGCGTACTGCTTGTCTTAATATTGAAACAAGAAGGTCAGACAACTTTCCCACAACCAACTTCATAAGACTAAAATAGAATTGATACGTATGAGAGAAAAATGTAGGATGCCAAAGCTTGTATGGCAGAGAAGTACACATTATTGTAAAACCTAGTGGTTTTGGTGCATTTATCAGGGACCAAATGGCTAGATTTTGGTGTACTCAAGAGTTATGCCATGCATAGAAAACTATAAAAAGTTTTCTTAACTGCTGAAGGGACTGTCTTTGGGAACCTCCAAGCAGAAAAAGGCACTCCTTTTATAGGCTCTACAGGATTAGATAACTCAACATTCCTCTTCCTTCCACAAATAAAAAGTCAAAAGTTTCTGAAGGGAGAAACAAAAATGTGAAAGATACCTTTTTGTGGCCTTCATCAGTAAGATGACCTTGCTTAAAGGTAAACTCCTTAATAGGGAGGATAGCAGGAGAGGAATATTTTCTATGTCAATCACAAGTACAGAGAATTTGATTCCCATATTTTCAGTCTCAGCCCGAGACGGAAAAATGACTAAGTTTTGCAACCCTCCTGCGTGTGTATTAGGGGGAGAGAGACAACAGGGTCAAGTGACACCAATGGAGATGAATATCACGGGTAGTGTTAATGTATGAGAAGCCTGAACTGGGCTTTGCGGTGCCATCATATTAATCCATTTGATGGTACTATCCTGTACTTAGTTAAGTATCTTCCACATGCAATAAATAACTTGTAAAATTCCAACCCAAGGAAAGGGTCATCTGAGGATATTCAGCTGTATGAAAATGCATGCAAAGTGTCCTGTAGGAGATAAGTCAGCCTTTACCAACACGTGGGTGAGAGAGTGATAGGATCCCCCAGATCAGAATTCAGTCTCTGAGATGTTTCTAAGGGAAACAAAGAACACTTCCTTGCATGACTGTGAATTTAGTGTAGAATGTGAGGTGATACCTCTCCCTTGTCTTAATCCCAAGAACAGGAGCCAAATGAGGGCATCTCAAGCCTTGCATGAAGCCATCTGTGAATGAAAAATTGAACACTAACATCTCTCTCTCTCTCTCTCTTGCTGTTTCTCTCTCTCTATCATGATCACTCCAGCATATGAATGGATAAGTGAAGAGTAATAGGCAAATGTGTCTGTAATCTACACAGAAGAGCCAGACTTTATGTTCCATCTTTCTACCTCTTGCCTGAGATTGTTTTGAACACTGGCCAGGGTATCATCTTACAATCTTCTAAGTTATTGTTAAGTAGTGGGTGCAAAGGGTAAAGAGGAAGGCATTAGGCTTTACACTCTCTCTCTCTCTCTCTTTGTTGCTGTCTCTAGCGCCATCTGCTCTTGTGGGTTATACAGCTTAAGCAATGAAATTTTCATCTACAACATCATTATGACCTGGCTCCATATCAGAAAGAAAAGAAAGATCTTTTAAGGGTCATGACCTATAGTCTGATGACTATAGCCACACTAAAAATATCCCTGTGTTTTATGCATTAAACACAAACTCTTTCCGAAAACCCATGCAAAGGAAATCTGAATTGCAAGAGCACTGTTTTTTCGGTAACTCCGGATCAAATACAGTTCGTAACATTGGAAGGGCAATAATTTTTGCAGACCTAACCTAATTGTGTGTATTTCAACTGAACGTGGAAGTTTGAGATTTCAAAGTAATAAATAAATAAATAAATAAATAACAGAAATGCAATACATGAAGGATATTTCCAAGGGTTTTACCCATCACAAATGGTCCTTCAAAGAAAAATCTACTATATTCTTCCTATTTTCAAAACCTTGTCTTGCACTCTTTATAAAACTGTTTTTTTTAGATATTTTTATCATCACAGTCTGCAAGTAAATTCAAAAATGACCATTGCCTTAATGTGATCCATGCAGAACCAAATACAAGAAAAAAAATTATCAAGCAGTCCTGAGTATATGTGCATCATATCAATTTCTTTAAATTACATTAAATCATTCAGTAACTGTCTGAAGATACAGAAGGACAGACTAGTCATACTACACAAAGAAAATCAGAGGATAAAGTGCATAAATCTGACAATGTACAAATGAGATGAAGTACATAAATGTGACACTATACAAATGAGAGAAAGAAACTAATATACACTCACCAAATTTGTCACGTCAGAGTTTATCCTAGTAAGGAAATTCTGAAAATTTCAGGGCACTACATCAAACTCTGTGCATAAAGGATGATTTTCCTTTGCAGTGTTAGTGATACAACAGGTAGCACACTTGCCTTTGGTGCAGAAGGCTGTGGGTTCAGTTCTGAACAGATTGATCGAGCGCTAACACTGCAGTGCAGCAAAAGGAGATGCACTCCTGAGTGTGTTGTCCTGTGGATTAGACATTAAACCAAGGCCCCATCTGCTTTATTTGGTGGTAGCTCAGGTGGATGTATAAAATCCCATGGCACGAAATGAAAAGAGTAGGGAAGTTTCCTGATGCCCTGGCCAAATTTCCCCTAGCAGTATAAATACCACCTTGGATCTCTGCTGAAAAGAGGCTACTAGCCTAGTGAGACTAACCTGGTCAACAAAGGATAAATAAATACAAATGTGCTGTGGACTGTCGTCAGTGTCTTACTATCAACCAAGGTACTACAGGGCTGGGCAAGAAGAAGGGAGGACTAACCAGTTGAAGGCAAGCTCTCCTTTCACAGAATGAGGATCAGAGTTTTGCTCTGTCAAGTTGTTTCCAGGCAGAGGCCAGAAATGCAGATAGGCAAGTAGAGCAGACTGGGAGGAAGCAACAGATGGCCACAGTGTTGCACATACAGTAAGCATGTTGTTAGTTCCCAAATGTTTGTCAGAATATGTTGTATATCTAAACAGGACAACACAGTAAGTGTTTAGAGCCTCACAGAATAACAGCAGAGCTTTGACTGTAGCTATCAGTCTCTCAATCTTTCAGAGCAACAAATAGGAATTACTTGGGCAACAGATGAGTACAGCCAGTCACTGCTGCAGTGTGGTATGAACAGCTCTGTGTCACATCTTAAGCTTTGAAAACCCAGATAGAATGATAATAATTGTAATAATGTCAGTTTCATTTACACTTCAGCTTGAAAATTATGCAATTCATGATATGGAGGGATAAAGATCTTACTATGACCAAGAAACCATTGTTCAGTTAGCAGCTCAGTTGCATACCCAGGGCACATTGTTTCTGTGGTTATATTCCCCCATGGGGCTGGAGATCCCTTCAAAAAGGCAAGGTTGTCCTTAAAGGTTATGTGGCTTACAGAAGTGGATGACACACCCTCATGGATGCTCACTGCATGCGGTATCATGAAAAATGTAACTGTCCATGCTCAGCAGAATCAGGGCTACAGACATGAAAAATCCAAACCAGCCCTAATGCCTGCCTCACTGATGACCCCCTTAATTGGTTCTCATGTCAGTGCATGCAGAATGAATGGAGCACCTGACTGTAAGAGGTTTTGATGGTCAGCAGACAGCAGGGGAAAAATCTCAAACAAGATAGGAAATAATTCATGGATGTAAAATACAAACAAGAGACTTCTCCAGTATGACTATCTAAACCTCCAGGTGTAGAGTGTCAACAAGTTTTAGTTTATTTTTCAGTGATAAAAAGTAGTGATTTGGTTGCTGTGGTGATAACAAATTTGTTGGCAAAATGCTCAATAAAAGTACATGCCAGGGCAGCCCTACAGTGCATTTTTGACATTACTAGTCTATAAAAGAATTGTCACCAAGACTATTTAGTCTGTTTTTTTTTTTTTTTTTTTTAGTTAAATTACAAATTAGGGGCCTATAATTCCCAAGGTCAGTTGATGGTCCTCCTTTGTGCAGGCGTGCCTATCCCTGATGAAGAATGCTGGCTAAATTCCAGTGCAAGAGTGGAAGGGCAGTACTGTGACTCATGTAACAGCAACTCGTGGGGCACAAACCCACCCAGGGGTGCATGAATAGCTGGAATTAGAAAGGTATAAAAGCATGAAGTCACATTGATCAGCATTGTGGGTACTGCACTGTGCATTTCAGCCAACAGGGGGTGGCACACTTTGACAGTTGATAGAGATGAAATTCCTCAAGTGTCAGTAGCCCAAAGACACAAATGCAGAGGAACATAACCTCAATCATAATTTTCCATAAAAAAATCATTGTTGGTTTGATTTCTAAGTTTGAGCTGTCAATGATTCACTTCTTTTGAGAGATATCCCATTTCTTCAAGTTGGCGTAACCGTGGAGTTGGTATATATAAGCTGAGAGAGTGTAGGGGGGCTTGTCACTGCACAAAATTTTGTTCGGGGGGCAGCTTGCCTTTAAAAATTAATTAGAATTAATTTTTTCACTGTTCTGTGTTTCAGACATTATAGGTTCATAGGTTCATAGAAGGTTACTAGGCTAACTGCCCTAGATTCCATACAAGCCTAGCCATATGTATCCTGAGGTTCTCTAATTGCTGGTGGTTAAGTGATTGAAGTTCACAGAGGTAAGGGTCTATGATATTTAATACTGACTTCCTCTGTCGAGGAGTGACATGGGTGCACCACATGTCTAGGAGGGACATGGGCACCCACCCAAAAAATTTTTTTCACCATTTCTGATGCTCTGGATTGTGGAAATCAAGCTAATTACAAAGTAAAACTAGCCTCCCTAGCTAAGAATAATCACAACACATTCTTTAATGATGTCCAAAATCTAAAATGGAATTAACTGCTGTGCACTGACCTGATTCTGGATGGCACCAACCATATTCAACCAGAGGTAACAGCCAACCTGTTGCTGACAGATTTGGAGAAAACTTCAACCCCTTGTCCCCTCCAGTCATCCTGCAAAGTATGTTTGCCACCATTCCTCAGCCTATTACCTCAAGAAAGCAGGTCATCTTGGCGCTCTCCAAGACCAAAAACACAGCATCATTGGGACAAGACAACATCCCAGGTTGCCCTTTAAACAACTTAAAACATGACCTAGCAAACCCACTTGAATCCCTGTTTAACCACAGCCTGAAAACTGGCTATCTTCCGGTGGAATGAAAGACAACAGTAATCCTTCTGCACAAAGGAGGACCATCAACTGACCTTGGGAATTATAGGCCCCTAATTTTGACTAACCTCATCTGCAAAGCCATGGAAAGAATCATTATGGACCTTATTAACAAGGACATAGCTAACCTGGACAAGGGTAAGACAATGCATGCCAGCAATTTTGACCTAGCTAAGGCATTATACAGAAACTCTTCCAAATGGGAATTAACCCCTACATTACCCCAGATGGTTGCCAAATGGCACACTGACAGGAAACATACTATCAAAGTGAGTGACCAGTCACCAGTGGCATATCACAGGGTTCTGTGCTGGGCCCCTTACTGTTCAAAATTTATTTTTCAGAAGCCTGTGGCTGACCAAGTTCACTGATGACTGCAAATTGGGATCAATCACTGAGTTACCCAGTGATGTTAATATATTGCAGACAGGGGTTAACACAGAAAAATGATTGCTGCCAAAGCCACAGATTAAAGCTAACTGCAAAAAGAAAATACATTATTATTACCTTTGGGAAAGCTGACATCCCTGCAAATTACATTATATGCAGCACCCCCCCCCCCCCAGTGATCTGGGTACTCAGATTGATAGCAATCTGAACTTTGACTACCACATATCCACAGTAGTATGGAAATCCTTCTAAGTGGCATATCTTATAAGAAAAGGCATCACGATTACATTTAAGGACGTTAAAATTCCATTATGCTCGGCCTTCATCAGAGCAATAATTGAGTACAATGATCCCTTTTGCATGCATCTCACCAGACAACTGCAACAACTGGAGAAACCAAAGAGGTTTCTCACAAAGAAATTACAGAGTACAAAAAACAAGTCTTTCATGGAAAGACTGAAAGCATTGTCACTGTATTCTGTGTCCTACAGATTGCTAAGAGCTGACCTGTGCATGGCTTACAGAGCAGTCTCTGACCTGGCCCTGTTAGAAATGCAACACATTTGTAAATCAAACTATAAGAGGGTCACTCACTTCAGGGATCTTAACCTAGCCCCTGAAATGAGCAGGTAATGTTGGAAAAATAGATACACCACCCAGAGACTTCCACTTCTCTGGAACAAATGTCCAATGCATGTGAAACAGAGCCCCTCCCTGATCCTCTTCAAATGCAACCTAGATCAATAGATGGGTGACCGCAAATTCACTCCTGGGTGGCACTCATGTCCCTCCTGGACAGAGGAAGTTGGTATTAACTACCATAGACCCTTACCTCTGCGAACTTCACTCACGTAACAACCGACAATTGGGGCAACTCAGGCTAACTATGGCTAGGCATGTAAGGGCTCTAGGGCTGTTTGCCTAGTAACCTTTTATGAACCTGTGAGTTTGATACCTCTGTACTACCCACAGTTGTGGATGTCCCCTTTGTTCTTGTACAATGACATAAGTATACTTAATCTCCAGTCATCTGGGATATGCCTTTCTCTCAACATTGCTATTTGTACCCTCAGGATCCATTGCTCCCGTATCTCAGCCAGCATCTCTATCGCATCTGTTGTGATGAAATGAAGAAAAAGCACTGGAATCCACGTCTCTTCTAAGAATCACACAGTTTATTGTAGCACCAAAACAGTGAAGCACAAGGTCAACCCCAAACAAAAAAACATTAACGCTCTTGTATTATCCACACATTTTCATCAACAAACATCATTAGATGTGAATGCCATTACAAACGAGATTGTTTTAAATTCCCTAACAACCAATCAGATGAGCTTGAGCATTAAATAAATTAATAATGTCAAAAGCTGTTTAAAAAGTGCTGAAAATTGCTAAAAACAGGAGTACATGTATTGCCAAATAAAATATGTGTGTTTAGGATGTTATGATAAATATATATATTACCCCCTCGATATAAGACTATTTTCTAGTAAAAAACATGTAAAATGAAATGTTTGAAATGTATTAAATACATACATAATTAAAATACTCTCATATAAAAAGATTATTTCCACCTTGGAGACCTTGGTATCTGTTGTGACCTCATTTGAGCCTGCTGTGTATAAGGTTATAGAAAGTCACTGCTGGTGTAGTTTTGGATCATAGGAATTATTATGCAAATTAGTTATGTTCAGAAGTTGTACCTTGCTAATGTTCACTGTTATTTTGTATCACTGTCTGTAGAAGTTTGCATTTGTGCACCTTAGTTTTGTTCCGTATTTATACCTTGCTAATGTCCATTGTTATTTTGTATCACTGTCTCTAGAAGTTTTTGTTTGCATACCAGCAGTGATTCACTGTGTGAGGGGTTTTCTCTTTTCTCTGCGGTTATGTGATTGTGGAGGTATTATATTAAAGTAATATAGTATGGGGTACTGGGGGTTTGCCCCCTGCACAAAAAAAAAGAAATTATGGAAAAGTATTTGCTGTATATGAAGATGTAGTTTTAATGTGATTTGACTGTGTGTTTTAGGTTAAATGCATATTAGATTAATTTTTTAGACATTTTGTGACACATGCAAAGTGTGTTAGGTAAAAGAATAGACTTGATATATATATATATATATATATATATATATATATATATATATATATATATATATATATATATATAGGAGTGCTACAGAATCCTGAAAGCCCAAAATCCTTAGACCAAAATCTCAGAAGTTCAAAATACTGAAAACACACAGGATACCAACACGTATATATTCCAGCACAAGTACATACAGAAACATATTACCCTTCAACTATATGCAGGGGGGCAAGCCCCCCTGCACCCCCCACACCCCCTGCTACTTAAATATGTCAACTCCGAGATTGCACTTCACTAACTAAGTGCAATCTCAGAGTTGATATATTTAGCAAGGGGTGTGGGGGCACAGCCCCCCCATTGGGGGTGCAGGGGGGCTTGCTCCCCTGCTTATACTTGGAGAAGAGTAGTGTGGTTTGTCTTTTATTTGTTTCTGTATATACTTGTGCTGGAATATATAAGTGTTGGTATCCTGTGTGTTTTCAGTATTTTGAGTTTTCAGTATTTTGAACTTTCGAGATTTTGGTCTTTCAGGATTCTGTATGGCTCATATATATATATATATATATATATATATATATATATATATATATATATATATATATGGGTTCACTTCAGATGAATCAAGTTTTTGGAAACTCAGAAATCTAACATGAATAAAAAAAAAAAAACACAGAGAACCCTAAAACAATATGTCTGCAGGGGGCAAGCCCCCCTGCACCCCCCCACACCATCTCTTACTTACATATAGGAACTCCGAGATCGCACTACAGTGAGGACATCGGAAACCTCTTGTTCTGTGTGTCTGCATACAGCGTGGAACAGGAGATTTCCCTTTTCTTCATTGTAGTGCGATCTCGGAGTTGGTATATTTAAGTAGGTGGTGGCGGTGACGTTTTAGTGTTGTTTGTTTGTTTTTTTTTATTCACTTTAGATTTTTGAGTTTCCAAAAACTCGATCATATGGTCTCGGCCATATGGGTTTCGTGTTTTTGTTAACTCGATCATCTAAAGTGACTCTCTCTCTCTTTCTATATATACATATATATGTATGTGTGTTTGTATATTTAAATTCCACAGGAAATGCACAAACTGACAAACAGGTGCAAGGATGGCAAGTATCTAAAAAATATCTTAAAAAAACACTCAAATTATCAAGCACCACTGTCATATTCAAATTATAAATCCATCTGTCTTACTGGTTCGTATAGAGCAAAATCCATAACAAACCCAGGTTTCATCTTCTTATCAATATGAAGAGCAAACAACAGACTCATTCGTTTAAGTAAACCGAGTCACATAATGGATGACTCATTAGTATAACTCAGCAACAATAATAAAAACTAAAACCAAGCATAAACATTTCTTAGCATTAGTATTCATTAAGTTTATTAAATGTTCTTAAAGCAACTTTAGTAAAATATTCTCATTCTAAGTATTACTATATAAATATTTTTAGTATCTCTGCATAATACTTAGTCCATACTGAAAGTAACTCAAGGAAATCACCTAATAACAATATTAAGTTGTTACAAAAATGTAAATACTCTGAAAATGCAAAGCTTCACTTATATCAAATACAATCACAGAGAAATATGTTATAAACCAGTTATGTCAAATTAGGAAAGCTTTTGAAATATATTTTTTAAATAGTTAAGCTATCCAGTGTCACCTTGAACTTTACAATGTGTGTGTGTATATATATATATATATATATATATATATATATATATATATATATATATATATATATATACACATATAAACACACGCACACACAAACATATATACATATATGTATGTATATATATATATATATATATATATATATATATATATATATATATATATGGTTTAATTTCTCTAATATTTGATAAATTACTTTTTGTCGAAATGCAAATTGACTAGCTGATTTCCTCTATTAGCAATTCATCAAAAAATTAATGTTGCAAGGCTGGACTTAGTGTGCAATTGGTTTGTTCACAGTAGGGTTTAGGCAGTTTTCCCTTTTCTCCATTGTTGTGCAATCTCAGAAACAGTGCATAAAACAAGGGGGTGTGGTACAGCCCCCTACATTGGGGAATTTAGGGGTACTTGCCCTCTGCAAAAAAAAAAAAAAAATCTTATTTTTCTTAGTTTGACTTGCTGTGTATTCATCCAATGTTTTTCAACTTTTTTTTTTGCTGCTAGACAGTTTGATGCTGACAATATGTGCTAGCAACGTTTTTTTCATCTTTGCAAATATATCCACATGTAACTATACACATATATATAATTTTAGTAGTCATAAGCTAGTTACACTGATTTGCGTGTCATATGAGATACCCTTATTGCAGATTGTTTCAGTTTGAATGTATACCTCACTGAGGCTAGATGGCATCTATGGGTTGCTCTTAATATAATTACAATCCAGACACTGCAGAGGGAATTTGCTGCCTTATGCCATTTCAGGGCAACAGAATCATAGATTGATAGGATCATATGAGTTACAATGTAACTGAACCTTGAAGCCATTACTGCCTTGCCAGTAACCACCCTTAGGCCTTCCCTCCATTTTCAATGAGGATAGGTCAGTTATACCATGGATGAATTTAAGAATATGCATCTAGTTGCCCAGCTCCTTAAAGGGAGGTAGTGTGTCACACTGCTTAATTTGGAAAGGAAATTTGTTCCAGAGAAAGGGTGGGTACAGTATGACAAATTTACGACGTAAAATAAAAAACGGTAAAAGTAGTAATCAGAAACCGCTTTTATTCACCAAGGTTAAGCGCTTTCATTCCTTTGCTTCTGGAACTTCATCAAAACCATTTAAAATAAACACATTTATGCCATGTCTTATTTATGTGTTGGAGTATATTTAGATCGCTGGTCCTAGTGTTAGTAAGACTGTTTGATTTTTGTAGTTATAAGAGTTCTTAATCTACCTGACCCCTTATAGCCCTATAAGCAAGGTACATATCTACCCTAAGAAATCTATATGATACTGAATATAGAGATAAAGCTTCCAGTCTCTCTCTGTAGTTCATGTCTTTTAAGCCCAAGATCTTTTTAGTTAAAAACTCCTGGAGTCTTTCCAGTTGCTTGATATGTTTAGTAAGGTACATCCCAAAGGGGGCATTGCACTCAGTGATGGGTCTAATCAGTGGGGAGTACAAGGAGGTGAGGACTTCTTTTGATCTAGAAGAAGTACCTTCATAACCACCATTACGACATTATGATCAAACATGAGGGAGCTATCCACACAAGTACCCAGGTCTCCATCTACCTATTCATTTAGAAGTGATGTCTTATCTATACTATAACCTGGAGCTAGGGATTGCTTACTGAATGCTACAATGATGCACTTTGTTGCACTGAGTTTAAGCTCATTTTTGTACAAGCTATTGACAAGTGAAAGCCCCTGTAGGAGAGCCTGGATTCTCAAAGGGGGACTTGATGATGACTCCCAACTTACAGATAGCTACAAATTTTATTAACCGGAGATTCTCATTTGAACTATGGAGATCTGAGATCTGAGATCTGCTCCCATATAACATAGATCCCAGCACAGATTCCCAAGGAACTCCACTGGTCACCTTCCTGATCTCGGGGAATGTACCCACTACTCTTACAGTGTAAGTCCTGTCCATTAGACAGTTTGCTATCCATGTAACCATATGTAGGTCAGTTTGGAGCTCATTCAGCTTGTTCATTATCTTAGCATTTGGCATATTATCAAATGCCTTGGCAAGGTCAAGAAACAGTGTGTGAACAACTTGCCCTCAGTCTACAGCCTGAGTAACCCTCTCAAAGAAGATCACTAGACTCATCAAACAAGATTTACACTTGGCAAGGGCAAACTGTTGGGGGAAGGGCC
The DNA here is from genome assembly GCF_019279795.1 of Protopterus annectens. Classification (NCBI taxonomy): domain Eukaryota; kingdom Metazoa; phylum Chordata; order Ceratodontiformes; family Protopteridae; genus Protopterus; species Protopterus annectens. The sequence goes on along the minus strand of NC_056743.1, from coordinate 964,069,506 downwards.
GAGCCTAATAAGATTTTTAATATAATAGTTAATTAGATTAGTAATGATAAATTCAATGGCTCTGCATACAAGTCTTGTTAGACTGATAAGTCTGTAATTCTCGGGGTAAGTCGCGGGCCCACTCTTGTGGAGAGGCATCACAACAGCAGTGTACCACACCTGAGGGACAAAGACAGTTGCTAAGTTCAGGTTAAGGAGGTTGACAATTGGGTCCATCAATGTTTGTTTAGTACTATTAATTAGGCAGCTGAGCATGTTGTCCAGCCCCATGGATGAGGTGTAATTTGTTTTGGAGATTACAATCTGGAAATGTTCTTTTGTGATGGTTGGTGGCTTGATTTTATGTGGGATAACTGTGCTTGAAATAGATGTCTCTTAATTAATCCTTTTTCCATTTCCACTCCCATGCGCTCTACCCACCTCACATTTTCCTAAGCTACCAGAGTCCTCTGTTCCTTTTTCCTTTCTCTGAGTACTCCAAGTACCTCTGCTTAACCTTTTAGGTCACTTTTCTTCATATCATTCTTTACTCCTTCACTGAACTGTCCCCTACAGCCCTTCTACTCTCTTATCCCTCTTCCATATTATTCCTGTTCATAAAATGGCTTAACTAAATCTCTCATTAACATCCCCCTTATCTCCTTTCATTTTTTATTATTGGGCTTCTCTAATTCATTGCTTTGTCTCCTACATTTGAAGCCACCTCCCCTAATTCCTTTCTTTAGTCTTTGTTCTCACCACTTCCCTTTGGTTGTATACCTATCATCAGTTTGATCTCCCTTACAGTTTGCTGTTTTCTTGTTTCTAGTCTGCTTCCTCGTTTGTTTTTACTCCTTCTTTCCATTTTCATTCCGTAATTCTTTGCTCAACTGAGGAACAGCCCCTTGCCTTGTTTCTGTCTGATATAACACTGCTTATTTTACCACCTTCCATTTTTCTACCAGATTTCCTTCCTCATCAGCTTTCCTATCCTTTTGCTTCCCTATTTCTACTAATTTCAATACTAAAGGTGTTCTTTCCTTTTCCTCTTGTCCCTTCCAGAAGTCTTTTCACCTGCTTTTTTCTGCTTATCTTATGGTCATTTGCCACAGATGTTATCTTCCCTCACATTCCATCTCCTATTCTATCATTCCCTTCCATTTTATCTTGTGTCGGATTCATTTTAGTTTCTTCTTTGTTATTCTAATATTCTATTCCTTCACCATTTTTATTCTTGTTCTTGGAATTATCCTTTGAGGCAGGTAAAGACCTTAACCATTAAGCCAATCTCACACCCTTAATAAAGGTAGAAAGATTCAAACCAGCACCCTTGCCACAGGAAGCAGCTCATTAACTAGAAAGAGCTTTAGTGCTCTGTGCCAAATGCCGCTTTAATCCTATCCTAACAGCTTGGTCCAAGCTCCTCTATATATCTCAAATTTTGTTTCATTATTTTATTTATTCCCTTTTGGGTTCCCCCTTTATTCCTCAGTACCCCATTTTGAATTTTCCCTCCACCAGTGTTTTAACTTCTGGACTTCTACTACCATGTCTCCCTTCATTTTTACACAAATATGGTCCAAAACTACCTTTGCTCCAATCTTAGTCTCTCCAACTATTCTACTCCATGTTCTCTTATCAGAAAACAGTCTATCCTACTGCCATACTTCCAATCCATTTTTGAAAAAGGTATATGTTTCCTGTCTTTATTCCTTTCCCTTCAGGTTGTACGGCTTCCATTATCCAGTTCATCCTACAAGTCTAGTGTGTCTTATTCCACTTCTTCTGTCTAATTTTTTCTGCTCTGTTTTTTCATTCACTGTTTCCCTACTTTTGGGTACCTTGTGTTCCTATGTCCAGCTTGCACTCCTTGAAGCTGCCTTTGAAGAGTCTGTTTTATGTCTTCACTTTCTGGATTTTTATCGCCTAATCTTTTTCAAATCTTTTACTCTCTGTTTAGTCCATACCATTTTCTGACATTTTCAGTGCATATCCAATTGATCTACATTACTCTGTACCTGAGTTCCGTCATGCCTTTCATTCCCTTCTCCTCCTCCTCTTATGCATTCTTATTCCCTTCTGGTAGCACATCCTGCTCTTTCATTCTTCCCCCTGTCTTCCTACACTTCTCTTTCCTACCTATTTTGCTGGCCATTTCCTTTTCTTCCCACCTCTTCTCTCCCTGTTAATCATGAGCATCAAATATAGAAGACTCCCTACCCCAAGTTCTCTCCTTCTTGCATGCATTCCTCTATTGCTCCTCTACCATGTTTCCACTGACATTCTTGGATTCCTCTTTTCTGATTTACCTTGCACTTTACCTGCATATGTGGCCTTAGCTAACAACATCCCTTTATTTCCTTATTTATTTATTTTTTTTATTTTGAATAGCTTCACCTTTATCATTCCCCCCTCTTGGTTCATATTGTATTTCTTATTAGGGCTTCAAATTGTATAGTCCAAACATATATTTTTACAGTCCTCATTTCAAAATTTCTCTCATTATTTTACACAAACCAACTGCATACTCTTGATAAAATTATATTTTTGTTAAGAATGCCTTTGCATTATTATTTGTACTAACTGTAAATACTTTTACAGAGATATAATTTCTTGTGGCAACCTTGCCAGCTCTTTTTTTTTCTTGTTTTTAGTGTTACACTGAATCATTTAATACCTCATTAAACTGACTAAGCTGGTTTCAATGAGCTTGCTTTAACCAAAAATCACACTGGCTTTTGCCTTAATTTTTTCAGTAATTCAGATCCCCACCATGTTTACAGATTGTGTTTTTGCTTTTATTCTATAAAGAAAAAAATAATTTACTTACAACTTAATTTTCTTTCTGTAAACTACTTACAGTTTATGCATTTAAGAGTTTATTTTGTGAGTCTTACAACGTGTCTGCTTCCCTACACTATCTGTGCTAATCACGTCTTGTGATGTCGTACTGCTGTTTATTTTTCGTACTCTCCTCTTTCCTTGCATGCCTATTTTCTTTTCATCTAGTCCAGATATGCCCCCTGTCGTCATTATTCTCTTCACTGTTTTCCCTGCTTTCTTACCCACCATGCCCTGCTTCTCCACTGTGAACTGCTGGGTATTGCACTCTTTCTTGTAACTGTTGTTTTGGAATTGCTGTACTACATTTGTTTTTGTAACTTTGTTAGGCATTTTTTAGCACACTGCTGAATCTGTGCTGGAATAACCCGTTTAGTATAACAGTGCTGTTAGCAGTGGTATTTTTAGCATTCTTTGCAACTCCTTTTTTTTTCAAACACCTTTATTGAATTATCACTTGTGACATAGGCAAATTTACAGTCATATAAAAGTAATCAAACCTGTATTAACATAACAAACATTATACTTCACATATATTGTTATATATCATATAACCCAAGCAATATTACATAAATTATTCAATTTCAATGCTTTCTTGTCATTGTTTACTGAAGTATTTCCACAATGCATCCTGATAAGGACTGGAGACTGAAGGTTAAAGCCTTGTTTAATGACGCCAAATTCCCTGTTTCCATACTGATGCATATTTCAAAGTCCACACATTTTTCTGTCAAGGTCTGTGCAAAACTTTGAGGATAAAACAGGCAGTCATATAGTGTACTATTGGGTACTACTGTGTAGAATCTCAATGATCCAAAACAAACAATTCTCTAACTGGAAAACCTGGGGGTTCATTACCTGAGCTTGACTAAACTGTCCTTAAATGGCTCCAAATATGTGTCAAACATGGCTCTTCAGGGGTGGTAAAAATAGTTGTCTTTCAAAATCAAGAAGAGATATTTGTCCCACTGCCAAATCAAGGTGAACCACTGAGGCTTGCTTTTTTTTACACCAGGAGATAATATCAAGTGCAGCATACCAGCTGACAACTGATATCAGCTTTATCATTACACCCCCCACACACAAAGACAGTACAGAAATAATAATAATAATAATAACCACTGACTGCCACTCCCCACAACACAACCACTGTAGCTTCAGTTCCCAAGCAAGCCAAGGTCAGTAATACAAAGGAAGCTGTGGCATCTGGTACTACAGATTTCTGTGCCACTGACTCTGCTGTTTGTTCATTTCTCCATGCCAGTATGGCTTGGTAAAGTGTGATGTAGACTGTGTCATTTGGATGAATGTTGCATATCTGAATAACAGCAGCCTTACTGATAAATGGGATGCCATCACGCCTTATCTCCATCTTATATTTTATAATTTAACTGACAATTCAATGAACTACCCACGGTGGTGGTGCTGCGGTAGCATTGTCGCCTCACAGTAAGATGGTGTCTGGTTCGATTCTCAGCTAGAGCATCTTCTGCGTAGAGACATGCGTGAATGGGCGTACCTTCTTTGAAGGTTGTGCATCAGGGCTGGTAACTCGGCATGTAAAAATCAACTACCAATCATTAGCGGACCGGAGTTCCACTGTGCCAACCCCTAGCCGGGAAAAGCCGAAAGACACAACAACTGACAATTCAATGAACTGCAATTGACCATAATTTTTTTTAAACATGACACAGAAAATGGTCACCAGGGTAAGCTACAACCATAGTCGGAGAATCTACATGACCCAGAGAGTTATTTATTTATTTTGTTTATTTTTAATCAATGTATGTGGCAGAATTACTGGCATGCTTATGGAAAGTTTTAAAACATTATGATGTTAGCTTTTCTTTTTAATTTTCTAATTTAACAACCTGCACCAGCACCAAACATTATCAACAAGCACAATGTACTCTGTAAAAGCTATGCCTGAATGGAATACTGCTTGAAACAGTGACAGAGGGCAGCAGCAGCACTGATTAGCAACTGTAATTCAGACTTTGACTGGAAAGGTCAACAGAATGCGCTGCGGTGGTGGTGCTGCGGTAGCGTTGTCACCTCACAGTAAGACGTTGTCCTATTTGATTCTCAGCTAGAGTGTCTTCTGTGTGGAAACATGCTTGAATGGGCGTACCTTCGATTAAGGTTGTGCATCAGGGCTAGCAATTCGGCATGTAAAAATCTACTGCCAATCATTAGCAGACCGGAGTTCCGCTGTGGCGACCCCTAACCAGGAAAAGCCAAAAGAAACAACAACTGGAAAGGTCAACAGAATGCCACAAAAGAACTTGGCATGGAAGTTTGGTGCAGCAGAGAAAGGTTGTGTGCTCCATTTTCTGCTAGTACTTGCAGAGTCTACAGGTTAAAGTTACAAACACTGAGATTTTAAAAGACTGTAAGAATAATAATAAAAGTATCAAAGCTGAAAAATGGGTCTGAATGGAGAGATGATAAAATCAGCAAGCAAAGGAGAGTAGTATTTCTGGAGCTGAATTCATTGCCAAGTCTTGGTAAGTACCTTCACGAGGTGAACCCTGTTTTTTACAAAACCTCACCAAGACAACACTGACATATAGTCAGACTATTTTATATAGCACATATCATGGACAGAAGCAGGTTAAAAATTAAAAAAAAAAAAAGATAGCTGTATGCACAAGTCCAAAAGTAAAAAAAGTGCCCAATAGTGGTAGGCACACTGGTGCCAGGAGTGGAAAAAATGACAGTTTAGAATCCTCAAGACACTGAAACATTCCTACAATGGGGCTAGGCTAGACTCAGGGGAAAGATGCCCCCCACCCCCCGTCATTGAAGGAAGTAGTAGTCCACAAAAATCACAAAAAACTGACAGGCCAAAGAAGCGGCATAAAGATGACAGACTGGAATACTGAGGATAAGAAAGAAATTATGTATTGTTACAATTATGCAATAAGCCCAGAATTTCCAGATAGAAGATATACAAAAATATTAAAAGAGAAATTAGAGGAAAGAAAAATGCTTGCACAAGAAAAACTGTCAAAAGCATCAAGTGCAAATCTGTGTTCATTAATACAACAAATTTTCAAAATGAACAAACAGATGACAGGAGGCACACGAGTTACTTCATTTAATTCAATCAAAATAAATTCACCAAAAATGCATATAAAATCATTAAAAAGGGTAACTTATTGAGCACTTTCATCAGAAGAACTAAGTACAACACTTTCCTCTTTTAAATATTCTTAACTCTACCCCATCTCATTAAGTTAAACAGCATTACCCTTGCAGCTAGCATGTGATCTGTTGATTTAAAGTTGCATTAAAATAGATAAAGCAAACTTTTTATATGCAATAAAAACATGTAAATCCACTTGTTTACCATCCATTGAGAAAGATGAAAGACATAACATGCTGCGCAATATATTAAAAACTGCAACCATTATCATACAAAATATTCGATTATAAAAAGGTATAATAATGTTTCCTTCTATTTTAAAACACTACTAATGGATACCACTTAATTCAAACCATATTTACCCATGGCATTTGTTTTCAATTGCCATTTTAATTCTTTAACCTCCAACCATTCTATCCATGGCCCCCCTTTTCATCCATTACTACAGTATCTACTATAAAAATGTGAACGTGTGTCCATTATTATTTTTAATATGTTTAGAAAGGACATTCTGTTCAGCACTTTTATTAATGTCATAAAATGTTGATAAATTCTCACTTTTAGAACCTTCTCAGTTTTTCCAGTATAGAAATTGGGGCAGTTTAAGCACTGAGCAACATATACAACTCATTTACTTAAACAATGAAATTTGCTTGCCTCACCATATCTCTCCAGAAAAAAAATGAATTACCCTCTAAAATCATATGACAGTGGTTATATTGTCCACAGATTCTCATGCTGGGAGAGGTACAAACCTCTTTATATCTTTCTAGGAGGTATTTAAAACCTTTTAACCTTGGGTGCTTCTCCTAACTGTTGCGTTAAATCGTTGTCAATAGAGAAAATGCCCCAGTTCTTGAAAGTTACTTCCTTAATAGTTTGAAGGTTATAAGCTTTGTTTAAATTTATTGTTTCCTCTTGTTGCCCATCCCTGTGAAAAACAAATTCATTCTTGCCCAATAGGGGATGGAAAATCTTATTTTGCCTTTTAAACTGGATTTAATCTGATATACTCTTGACAAAATACTTCGGATAACCCCTCTTTTCCAACATTACACATAATTTAACTCACTCCTCCCAAAAAAAAAAAAAAAACGTATGCTGGGAAACCAAGGCTTGCTTTTGAAAAAAGGGATGCCAACTGGTAAAATGCAACAAAGAATTAGAATAAGTGAGTTTTCTAAAAATAGTTGATTCAAATTTATTTTAATCTTTATTTTTAAAAATTAATATATATAAATAATCCATCTCATCACTAGTTGTTGATTTAACTAAAAAGTCATAAAATACCAGGATATGCAGGCAGAAATGAGGGCAATGTGAAAGAAGGATACTCAGATGGTTCAAATAGTAGCAGGAGCAATGGATCTTACAAAAAATAATTTACAGTCATACTTAGATATGTTACTGATACATGTAAACCCATACGATTTGCAGAAGGAGTCAATTCTGTGCACATTGCAAGTGCTGCAAAGAGCACTTCTGGCTAACATCAAAGACTGGAACAATACTAATTTCATGAACTTTAATCATATTTGGACTAAGGAATGGGGTCCATTCCTGTCATGGTATTAGAAACCCAAAAGACTTGGAGAAATTAAAAACAAAGAGTGAAAACACTGTACAGTATGAAAAGCTGTTTAAATTTCAGTACAGTACAGTACAGTGAAAGAACTTGCTTTTAAAGGTCTTCCACCTTGTTGATGACATTTTCTTTTCAGATATTATAAAAAAGGCCCCTCTGAAGATATAGGTTTGTTTTGCTCACCTAAAAATAAGCATATTGTTAATCTATCAACATCACAGGTATTGGGTACAACTGGAACACCCCTCTGTTAAACATAGTTTCTATGCAACATATCCAAAACATTAATACTAATTGCTTTAAAACTCTTGAGACAACAGAGAGTTTAACTTTCAACTGCAATGAAACGGCATTGGAACTAGGCATAATAACAGAGAAACAGTGTTAGTCTGTTTAACCATCTCTGTTTACACAAGGTGGGACCTTTTTAACTTTGTTGTTCAGCAAGAAACTCCCTGACTTCATTCTTATCATAAAGGAGGTGGCCATTCACTGTAAGTGTATCAATGACAAAGACAGGATTTCATGACAAAGACATGATTTCTGTTTCAAGTAGTTTCTGTCTGTTACAGACCTCAAGACAAAAGCAATTACATATCAATTAGCATTCAAAGTACAAGTCATGTTACATCTGTGTATTACTGTAACAGTAGCTAAACTCTTCCATAGTGAGATAAATAGCATAACAGTATACTGTCATCCATTTCCCCAAAGGAAGGGACAAGTTGTCAAGAGAGAAGTAGGTGAGTTCATCTTGTCAAATATCCCAATGATCAAATGCCAGAAGCTAAAACCGAAGGCCATTATTACAGATGGAGGGGAACAGTCCTATAAAAAGAGGTCCTATCCCTGAGATAGTGCAATCTCAAAGCTAACATGTGCAAGTAGCATGAGGTGTGAAGGATTTCATCGCCCTCATGGGGGGGGGGCAAAAACATTTGTTTTTTGTGATTTGATACATTTTAATTTGAAAGCACAAAGGTTAAGGTGTTGTACTCTCAAATAACTAGCTTTCAAGCAGGTCAACAACAATGGTTATTCTGACAAACAGGACTCAAAAGAGTTAAACTTGTGAGCTGACTGTTGAAATTATGGGCCAGTAGTGTAACATCTTTACTTTCTATTACATCTGTTAAGTCATTGGTGACCTGTTTCTTCCACTATCTTATCTACAACACCCCCACCCCTCAGATCCCAGCACCACTCTGATACTAAGGACAGTATATCATTCAGTGTGTCATCTCTGAGAATGTCTTTGGGTGATGAATAGGCATGACAAAATAACTTGCAGGGCAGTCTTACACCTGAAATGCACACATACTTTGTTGTTGTTGTTGTGTCTTTCGGCTTTTCGCAGGTAGGGGTCGCCACAGTGGAACTCCAGTCCGCTAATGATTGGCAGTTGATTTTTACATGCCGAGTTACCAGCCCTGACGCACAACCTTCAACGAAGGTATGCCCATTCATGCATGTCTCCACGCAGAAGATGATCTAGCTGAGAATCGAACCGGACAGCATCTTACTGTGAGGCGACAACGCTACTGCAGCACCACCACCGTGGGTAGTTCATTGAATTGTCAGTTAAATTATAAAATATAAGATGGAGATAAGGCTTGATGGCATCCCTTTTATCAGTAAGGCTGCTGTTACTCAGATATGCAACATTCATCCAAATGACACAGTCTACATCACACTTTACCAAGCCATACCGGCATGGAGAAATGAACAAACAGCAGAGTCAGTGGCACCGAAATCTGTAGTACCAGATGCCACAGCTTCCTTTGTATTACTGACCTTGGCTTGCTTGGGAACTGAGGCTACAGTGGTTGTGTTGTGGGGAGTGGCAGTCAGTGGTTATTATTATTATTATTATTTCTGTACTATCTTTGTGTGGGGGGAAGTGTAATGATAAAGCTAATATCTGTTGTCAGCTGGTATGCTGCACTTGATATTATCTCCTGGTGTAAAAAAAGCAAGCGTCAGTGGTTCACCTGGATTTGGCAGTGGGACAAATATCTCTTCTTGATTTTGAAAGACAGCTATTTTTGTAATGTTTAATATGATCTGAACCACCATCCAAAAAACAATCTTGTGGTTCTTCAGCAGGGATGTTTATGAAAATTAAAACAGCAGATGCTTCAGCAGAATGACCCTTGCTGACACCTGGTCAAGGTCTGGCTGTCTGGACAATCTGTAATAAAATGAGATGTAATAAAATACATTTTGTGAAAGGCAACCCTTTCTTGCTTTGTGTGAAGACTGATAGAGAAATGTGAAGGCTGCCAGTCTAGCCAGATAGAATTTTATAGATAATTCTATCATTTGTAAATATGAATGTAAACTACAGGCTTGTTGTCTTAAATGTAAAGAATACTGTTACATGTGGAACTGGAAATAAATGTAACAACAGTGCACTCTACTGACCAAAGTAAAGCATGTGGTGACCCTTTGAAGTAGACAGTGGTGCCGAAAAGTCTAGATGAAGAAATTCTTTCTATTGTTTGAACCAAGAGTTAAATTGCTAGACTTAAACATGCAAATGTATTTTTATTGCTCTGTTTCCTGACCAGCTGCAAGATAACAAAAGGGAGATGTTAAGAATGTAAATGCAGTTAATGTGTAGCCTGGAAATACCAGGAAAGTGTAAAAGAAATTATGTAATGTTTATCAGAACTGCAGTTTCAATTTAAAAAGAGAGCATCAGAAGGCATTAAGCATTTTTGTATTGATCATCCCACTCACAGCATTCTGCCTGCTTTTTTTAAGTAAGTTATCTTGTGTTTTATTTTAGAGATAGCTAGAACTAGAAAGAATAGACTGTGTTTTTCTGTGATGTCAGAACTATACTACTGAATTATTTCAAGTATTTCTGTGTGATTTTTGAACTCTTGACTAGCACTGACTTTGCAGTAGAAAGTATTGTCTTGTGGTTTTAATTATTTATTATTAAATATTTTAAAACCTTTTAACTGAGGCTGGTTTGTGTAGAGATAATTTAAGCTCTAGAGTACATTGCATATTTATAGAATTTACTGACCAAGTCACTCTAATAAGCCTTGAGACTATTTAGTCATACTACCAATTGGATAATAATATTGCACAGTAATAATTGGACACCCTTTTAAGGGCCTTTGACTAATGATAATTATTAGCTGGGTGGTGGCAGGGTACTACCGTATAGTCTGGGTAAAAGGGGCACAGCTGGAGAATCTGTGCCAGCCTTCCCCAGAAGTGTCGGTGTGATTGTATAAACTCTTATCTCAAAGTGTGTGTGTGTGTGTCAGCTACTTGGGCAAGGACACGAAGCACTGGTTGGACAGAGAGGTTGCTGGAGATTTTAGCTTACCCAGCTACGCTGAGATCTGGACCCTATAGCTGTGCCAGTGGGGAGTCTTATTGGGGACCTGGGGAGCAAGGGAGTGACCAGCCCCAGACTGACTGTGATCTCTGTGTGCTCTTAAGGGAATTTGTACTTTACTGTGTGTATTTGTTATCCTTTCCTCATATATGAGACGCCCTCTCTGGTGTTAGTGGTGAGGATTGAGGCTCCTTGATTGTTGGGCCAGGACACGGGCATCACACTTTGCAAGAATAAAACAAGCAGTTGAAATATCCTAATGTTCTTTGTTTCACAACTGTTGTACCTTAGTTGTTTATGGATGTCAGGTGTTGTTATGTCTGCCCCTTTATTTTTGCATTTTGTCGTTTTATTGAGAAAATACTTCAGGAATTTTCTGCAGAATTAGATGCACTTTCTATGTCTGTTAGTCTGAGAAAGGTGAGCAATAAAGGAAGCACAATGGAAGAAATGTATGTGTATATGGATGTGTATGTGTATATGTGCATGTATGTGCATGTGTGTGTATGTGTATCTGTAGGGTATGTGTATGAGTATGTTATGTGTATGTGCAGTATATGTGTATGTTTATCTGTATGTGTATGTGTATGTATATCTGTATCTGCATTTGTATGTGTATCTGTATGTGTAGTGCATGTGTATGGGTATCTGTATGTGCATGTGTATATGTATGTATGTATGTGCATGTGTAGTGTATGTGTATATGCAGTGTATGTGTATCTGTAACTGTATGTCTAAGTGTAGCATACAACGATGGAGCAGTGGTGCAGTGGTAGCATTGTCGCCTCACAGCAAGAGGTTTTTCGGTTCGATTCTTGGCTGGGGTGCCTTGTGTGCAGAGTCTGCATGTCCTCCCTGGATTCTTGTGGGTTTCCTCCGGGTGTCCATTTTCCTCCCACATTAGAAAGACATGTATCTGGAGTGTTTCTCCCCAGGCCTCTGCTGAAAATTGGCTTTGCTCCAAGTCTGATTTTCCCGGTTAACAAATGTCAATTAAATAAATGCATATGTGTGTGTGCATGTGCATGTGTATGTGTATGTGCACTGTATGTGTATTTGTATGTGTATGTGCATATGTATCTGTATATGTATGTGTATGAGTATGTGTAGTATATGTGTATGTGCATGTGTATACTAATGTGTATCTGTATGTGTATGTGCATGTGTAGTGTATCTGTATATGCATGTACATGTGTATGTGTAGTGTATATGTATGCACATGTGTCTGTGTATGTGCATGTGTAAGTCAATGTGTAACTGTATGTGCATGTGTGCAGCACAGAAAGAAAAGAGACACTTTGAGTGGATTAACTACCTCTATTTTGCTTTTTATTGCTTATTTTTGCTAGCCGCACTACTCTGAGCATTTTTTATTAACTTTGCAACTTATTTGAACTGATTTTTTTTAAATTCTGATACTGTTTGCACTTTAACTGATTGTTTTTTTGTTTTTCAACTGTTGAGGGCTACACACTCAAGTGTAATAGCCATTTATCTGCTTTAAAAGTGTTTGTATTACTGTACCTGGTTTAATTTTTTGAAAAAAAAAATCCTCTCTCTACTCATTTCTCACCTTTGTATAACCAGTAGAGTTTTCAGATTTTGCTGAATTCTGGGCTGTTTTATAGTTTCTGTGTTGCACAGATTTAGTAATATAGAGGGAAGTTTCTCTGTTCATCAGTGAGAGTGTTGAACTTTGAGCAGCCTATCTGTCACTGGAGGAGTGGTTTCACCTCAGAATCTGTAGTTTTATTGGCCATTTTGGGCTATTTCTATCCCTTTAATCTTTCTGTTTAAACACCTGTGTTTGTGCGGTTTTTGCTCTTGTATTACCTCAGCAAGATCCTGCCTGGATGCCCTGCAGAGTTCTACAGCAACAGAGAGAGAAAAGAGAGACTTTGAGTGGATTAAGTACCTCTGTTTTTGCTTTCTATTGCTTATTTTCGCTAGCCGCAGTATTCTGAGCATTTTTTATTAACTTTGAAACTTATTTGAACTGTTTTTTTTATTCTGATACTGTTTGCACTTTAACCGATTGTTTTTAAGTTTTTTCAACTGTTTAACTGTTGAGGGCTACACACTCAAGTGAAATAGCCATTTTTCTACTTTAAAAGTGTTTGTTTTACTGTATCTGTTTTAATTTTTGAAAAAAAAAAACAAAAAAAAAAAATCCTCTCTCTACTCGTTTTCCACCTTTCTATAACCATTAGAGTCTGGTTTGCAGATTTTGCTGAATTCTGGGCTCTTTAGTAGTTTCTGTGTTGCCCAAACCTTACTAAGATAGAGGGAACCTTCTCTGTTCATCTGTAAGAATGGTGAACTTTGAGCAGCCTATCTGTCACTGGAGGAGTGGTTTCAGCTCAGAATCTGTAGTTTTATTGGCCATTTTGGGCTATTTCTATCCCTTTCATCTTTCTGTTTAAAAACGTGTTTTCACGTTTTTTGTGCTTGTATTACCTCAGCAAGATCCTGCCTGGATGTCCTGCAGAGTTCTATAGCAGCAGAAAATAGAGACTTTGAGTGAATTAAGTACCTCTGTTTTGCTTTTTATTGCTTATTTTTGCTAGATGCACTATTCTGAGCATTTTCTATTAACTTTGCAACTTATTTGAACTGTTTTTTTTTTAATTCTGATACTGTTTGCACTTTAACTGATCATTTTTAAGTGTTTTTCAACTGTTTAACTGTTGAGGGCTACACACTGAAGTGTGATAGCCATGTTTCTGCTTTAAAAGTGTTTGTATTACTGTATCTGTTTTAATTTTTGAAAAAAAAAATCAAATCCAATCTCTCTGCTTGTTTCCCACCTTTCTATAACCAGTAGAGTCCGGTTTTCAGATTTTGCTGAATTCTGGGCTGTTTTGTAGTTTCTGTGTTGCCCAGACCTTGCAGCCTATCTGTCGCTGGAGGAGTGCTTTCAGCTCAGAACCTGTAGTTTTATTGGCCATTTTGGGCTATTTCTACCCCTTTCATCTTTCTGTTTAAAAACCTATGTTTGCACGGTTTTGAGCATCGCACAGCACCATTTAACTAGGGTTAAACTATTCCTGGTGCCAGAAGGTCTGCTCTTCATATATTCCCTTAAAACTAGCCAGTTTTTTTTAATTTTAGCACTCAAAACTGTTTCCTTGTGCTCAGCACTTGTTCAAAACTAATTGCAAGCACTAAATAATCTACAAATTACTGCAGCGCTCAAATTTCATCACTTGATAAGAGGAAATACAGTTTTTAGTACTTAAATTAATAAGCACCTATCCGGGCATGTCTAAGGGTCAACTGCCAGTGTTTCCCCCTGTCTACCTGATGAATCTGGGCATCTTGGGACAACCCTCTCCTCCTACCACCCAACACTACAACCTGTGAGAGATGCACTTATATAGCCAAACTGGAAGCCAAGCTCTCTCCAGCCAAGACTGGACTAGACAGTCAAGAGGAGAAGGTAAACACCTGCCCCACACCAGACTCAACACACAGTCCATCAAAACCTACACCACCTAAACCCACACATAGTAACACAAAACACACACCTACATTCACAGAGGCTCTCAATAAAACTCTGCCCAAACAACAGACCTCCAAAGCTGAAATGCAAGCAACCACCCCCTAACACTACCCAAATGACACATAGCCCACAAAATCAGTGTGCCACTCAACCTTAGCCCATAAGGCAAAACAACATAGCCAACACACTAGCCATAGGTGACTTTATAGTCAGGCACACCGATGTCCTACTCATGAAGGTAAACAAGGAGAAAGTTACTGTCAGTTGCCTGTTGGGTGCCAGGATCCACCACATAATGCACTCACTCAGGTCACTCCACAACAGGTACAGATATGACTCTGCCATTGTCCATGTTGGTTTGGATGACCTGAGATGTACCTCCCTGGACAACATGAAAAGAGACATGGAGGAGCTCTTGGATCATGTAGCCCAGGCAAGTATGACCCTAGCCCTGAATAGCATCCTGCCATCGCCCAGAATGATACCACAATACAAGGACAAAATGATTGACTTCAACAATTGGCTAAGCTTCTGGTGTCATTCTAAGGGGATACAGTATCTGTCTGCCTGGGACGACATGATCAACAGACCACAATGCTTTGCCAGAGATGGCCTGCACCTGTCACCCCTGGGATTCCGGATACTTGCTAAGGCTCTTGTCACCCATATAGTGCCTTTTTCAGGCAAGGTTCAATTGACAAACTCACCACCGTAGCAGGCACAAGCAACCAAAATCTGAGGGTAATGCTACTCAATGCTAGAAGTCTAAACCTCAAAATGCACTCACTCGAGGCACTCCTTAAAATAGAGAACACTGACATCTGTGCAGTGACAGAGACCTGGTTCAAGGCTCCAGACAGCACCCCTGCATTACAAGGTTATAATTCATACCAGACCTTTTGGTCACCTAAAGATACACCACAAAAAAGCAGTCAGAGGGTAGAGTAATAAAGCAGTTTTAATCCATCAATTTCCAGTCCTGGTACCTCGGCAGTTCGCCTTCAGTGGAACACATTCAAACACTTGCAAATTCTCTTTTTATATATTCATCAATGAATCGATTAATCAATCAATTACTCAATTCAAACATTTTTAATCCTGTCAAAGCTGTAACAAATTTCAGCATATATAAACAATGAATGTTACCATTTTTATCACAATAAATATTTTAAATACATATATAAACAATTGATTATTACCATTTTTATCACAATAAATATTGTGTTGTTTTAAACTAATTCATGTCCTTATAAGTCACAAATATTAATACTACATCACAAATAATATAAACACCAATATGCACAGCTAGAAAAGAAACGAAATATTACAAAATTTCAAAATTTATTACACTATAGATTTCAACCACTTTCAAGATTCATCCCAGCAGGAAATAATGTGTGATACCCTATAATCATCCTTTGTTCAAGCTTATTCAGAGCAGTTCTAAAATTTCCTATACACGAGCGGGGTCTGGCAAGTACACTAAATCTAAATCCTTCATTATTACCATTATGTATGTTGCAAAAATGAGTGGCTACTGGGCTCTCCATGTTACTTCTCCTAATGTCACCCAAATGCTCCAAAATCTGAAGCTTAACCTTCCTAGTAGTCTGACCAATGTACCACATGGGAGGGGTACAATCACATCCCAAAATGTACACTACACCAGAAGACATACAATCAAATCTCTCAAATGCCAAGTATCTCTTTCCATTTATTTTAACCCCATGCATATTTTAAATTTTATCACAAACTGAGCATCGGCCACAGCTGTGCATCCCAACATTGCTATCAACCGAGGGTTCCAATTTCCTTTTAATATTTCCTTTAGGTTGGGATATCTCTTATAAGAGAAAGTAATGTGTTTAGGAAAAAGACTGCCAACTGTTGGATCCTCACATACAACATGCCACAACCCTCTTATTTTTTCCATAGTATCTGAAAAATTAGAATATCGCGACACAAAAAATATCTTATCTGGTTCAACTTTGGTGTCACAGTACTGACTTATCCCATATCTATTCCTTCTCGGTGTCACATTTCTACATAATTTCTCTTTAATATCTAAGAGTTTGTTACGATCATATCCTCGAGATAGCAATCTATCCAAAACACCATCACAAACCCTGTCCCAAAACCTTTTATCTGAAGTGTTTATCAAGTTCCTTCTAAATTTCCCTTCAGGTAAAGCCTTTATTAGGTGGGAAGGATGCATGCTGCTGGCATGCAAAAAGTTATTAACTGATGTTGGTTTCCTAAAAGGTTTATATTGCACTAACCCATCAGTTCCTACATAAAATTCTACATCCAGGAAAGAGATATTGGATACTGACCTATGTGCTACAAATTCCAACCCATGATAGTTTTTATTCAAATCATCAATAAACTGACTAAACATAGACATGTCACCCCTACAAACAAAAATTAAATCATCTATATAACGTTTAAAAAATACAACATTGTACACAAAAAAAAACATTTTGAAACATGAATTCTTTCTCAAATTCTCCCATACAGATTACCGCATAAGTGGGTGCAAAAGCTGCACCCATAGCGGTTCCTTTTGTTTGCAAAAAGAAATCTTTTTTCCACACAAAATAATTATGCGTCAAACTAAATTCTAATAAACTTAACAAAAACATTGTCCATGGCCCTTCACCCATCATCTTATGCATTGCCTCTAAACCCCATCTTTTATTAATATTAGTATAAAGTGAAGCAACATAAACTGTTGCCCAATAATAGTCCTTCTCCCATTTTAACCCCTTCAAAGCTAAGCATACATCTTGAGTATTCCTCACATGGGAGCAAACTTTTGGAAGAAATTTCTTGAAATGAAAATCCAAAAAACAGTTAACCCTCTCAATATAAGAACCAATGCCAGAAATGATGGGCCTTCCAGGTGGATTAACAACATCTTTGTGAATCTTTGGAATAATATAAATATACGGGTGACGAGGTTCCTTTACCAGTAGTTTCTTCACATCCTTTCCAGTGAGGAAACCTAATCTTTCCCCTTTTGGTCACCTAACCTGGACCGAAAGACTAAAGGAGGAGGAGTGTCCATATTCATTAAGGATATCCACACCTTCAGGCTAGTTGCTCAACATAATGCATCCGACATTATCCAAGTGCAGCTAACACTGGGCAAGACTGCAATCCAGGTTGTAGTTTGTTACAGATCCCCCGCCATGCCCCAGGATGCCCACTCAACATTTCTTGATATACTGAATAATATTAAGGTACAGCCCAATACCCTAATAACGGGTGATTTCAACTACCCCACCATCACTTGGGAAAACTACTCATGTACTACCTCATTTGCTCAATGTTTTCTGGCATTCATAAATTCCAATGCCCTGGATCAGCTTGTCCATACCCCACCAGGGGCAGCAATATCCTGAACCTAGTCATCACCAATATGGGTAACCGATGTTCCACGCCAGAGTTCAACTCCTCGCTGGTCAGATCAACCACAAGCTAATCACCCTAGACATCCATATCCCGCCCCCAACCCCATTAAGGAAACCACTGTAAAAAACTTCTCCAAAGCCAACTTCATGCTTCTTAAGACAGAATGGCAAACTTCACGACACCCATACAGACGTAAAATAGATGTACGATTGCTGAATCCTATACAAATGCACTGTATAATTACATACACGAGTACATGGATCGTGCCATCCCCAACAGAACCAAAACGCTATCCTCCAAAAAAAGGAAGCCAATCTGGTGGTCCCCTGCCATAAATAAACTCTACAACAGAAAGAAGAAGCTGTTGCAAAAAAGAGTAAAATCCCCTGATTGCAAGAATACCTTGTCAGCCTCAGTAAGAAGCTGAGGTCCCTCATAAAATCCTCCAAAGCTAGTTATGAAAATAAAATCACCACTGATTCTAAAGACAACCACAAAGCATTCTACAGCTATGTCAAGAATCTCAATGGCAACACTGAAATCTGCTCTGAGCTACAGCACAATGGCACTAGATATACAGAACTAACTGATACTGAACATCCTGGCAGATAGGTTCAGTTCAAACTTTACCCCCCTCACCCCCCAAAGGGCCCATCTCTTTACCCAAGGAATGCAAAGCCCCTGTAATCACGGATGCACAAGTAAAGATCGCACTCTCCAAAGCCAAGAACACAACATCCATGGGACCAGACAACATCCCAGGCTGTGTTCTACATGAACTACAGAACGAACTGGCACCCCACCTAAGTACCATGTTCAATCATAGCCTCACTTCAGGCTTTGTGCCTACTGAATGGTGCACAGTGATGGTTATCCCACTCCACAAAAGAGGCGCCACCACGGATCCCAGGAACTACCGCCCCATTAGCCTGACAAGCCTGGTCTGCAAGGCCATGGAACTTATCATCTTGGAGCTTATAAACAAAGACATAGGTAACCTCCAAACTCTGGACCCTACTCAGTTTGGGTTTGTAAAAGGTCGATCATGTCCCCTAAACCTGACTGACTTATTTGAAGCAGTCACCACAGCTGTGGACGAGGGTAAGGTTTTGCACACAGCCTATCTTGACCTCGCCAAGGCTTTCAACACCATTCCCCACTCTGGAATTATAGACAAACTCACTAGACTGGGCATAAATCCCTATGTCACAGGATGGGTGGCCAACTAGCTCACTGACAGAACCCACAGAGTGAAAGTAGCCAATGCCAAATCCGACTTCAGACCAGTGACAAGTGGAGTACCACAGGGTTCAGTCCTTGTTCTTCACCTGTTTGGCATCTACTTCTCTGAAGTCCAGGCTAATACAGCAGGTCTTTGGATGATGAAGTTCACAGACGACTGCAAACTAGGTGCCATAAGAGAATCGCCTAATGATGTGGACATTCTACAAAGGGGCCTCACTGAGATCGATGCTTGGTGTCAAAGTCATGGCCTCAAGCTCAATGCCAAGAAGTGCATTGCCATCCCCTTTGGGAAAAACACTGTACCCATGAACTATCACATAGGCAGTAGCCTACTAAACACCAAAAGCATGATAAGAGACCTTGGGACACAGGTGGACAGTAGCCTCTCCTTTGATAATCACATTGCCACTGTAGTCAGGAAATCCTTCTATGTGGCACACCTCATCACAAAGGGTTCTCCTCCAGAAAAATGGAGGTCATTATTCCTCTCTACTCATCCCTCATCAGACCCATTATAGAGTACAATGCCCCATTTGGCATGTACCTCGCAAGACATCTACAACAACTAAAAAAGCCACATAAATACCTCACTAAGAGGATTACCAGCATCAAACAGATGCCATATGCAGACTGTCTCAAAATCTCCAGCTCTACTCCATCACATATTGCCTACTCAGAGGCGACCTCTGCCTAACATACAAAGCTATGTCAAACCCAGATCTGTTGGACATGCTACACTTAAAGAAACCCCAAACTTTCCGAGCCACAGGCTCCAGGGACCTAAACCTTGTCACCACGATAAACAGAACATGCTGGAGGGATAGATTCCTGTCCCAGAGACTTCCTATACTCTGGAACAGACTACCTATTCATGTCAAACAAAGCTCCTCATTAGCCTTCTTCAAGAAAAATCTTGACAACTGGATGGGAAAAGGAAATTCACCCTGGGGATCACTTCTGTGGCTCTGCTCGACAGGGGCACAGGAAAATAATTTCCTTGGGTGACGAAAGCCAGGGAACTTTTTTAGCTAGACTTATGTAGGCCCAAAGGCTGATAGCTTAGTACCTACCTATGAACCTATATGAATCTGTATTTGTATGTGCATGTGTATTACATGCGTATATGCATATACATGTGTGTGTGTGTGTGTGTGTGTGTGTGTGTGTGTGTGTGTGTGTGTGTGTGTGTGTGTGTGTGTGTGTGGTGTATATGTATGCGCATGTGCCTGTGTATGTGTATGTGCATGTGTAGTGTATGTGGATGTGTATATGCAGTGTATGTGTATCTGTATGTGCATGTGGATGTGCAGTGTATGTGTATGTGTATGAGTATGCATATGTGTGTGTACATGTGCCTATGTATGTGCATGTGTAGTCTATGTGTATATATATAGTGTATGTGGATCTGTATGTGTATGTCTACGTGTAGTGCATGTTTATGTGTATGTGCATGTACATGTGTATGTGTAGTGTATGTGTATGCATATGTATATGTGTATATGCATGTGCCTGTGTATATGTATCTGTATGTGCATGTGCATGTGTATGTGTAAGTGTATGTATATGTATGTGTATGTGGTGGGAATATGTTTCCAAAGACTTCATCCACTTCAAAGAAAGAAAAGCCTTAAATAATGTGTAATATCCTGCACTGGCACCGATGAGTAGAAATTTAAGCACATGGCAATTTAAGTTTTACATTTATAACAAAATAAGAGTATTTATAAAACTATTTTTCACTTTTGTTTTCTTAAGTTGTTCCCACTCTCATACAAACAATATTGTGATATAATATCATACATGCAAGCACAAAGATTCCTCGACTTTGTTAACAGAAACCTCCTGGGACAGCTAGTCTACATATCCACCAGGGGTGCAGGTATCCTTGACATGGTTCTCACAAACTTGGGGAAATGATACACTCCCTCAGAGGGTAAAGTCCATATTGGTCTGTTGAACCATAAAGCTGTCGCCTTTGAAATAAATATTAAACCTAGGACTTCAGCTAACCCCGGAACAGTTAAAAAATATTCCAAGACTAACTACATCCTACAGTCTAGCAAAATTTGAAGCCCCACAAACCATGAGAACAGAGATGCCTATGCAGAATTGTTCACAGAAACATTATAAATTCATGTAAATAGCTGCACAGAGACAGCCGTACTTTCCCAGAAAGGAGAAACCCTGGTGGAATCCCAGTATAAATAGGCTGTATAACAAAAGAAAGAAAATCATGTTCAAAAATAGGAAGGGCATTGCCTAGCAAGGTAAAAACTCCCTCATCAATCTAAGCAAGCAACTCAGGGAAACTAATCAAGCCCACTAAACCTAAATGTGAGGTAAGAATAGCCTTCCAAGCTAAGGACAACAAAAAAGCTTTATTCAGTTACATTGCTGGAGCCTTCCTGTGTCCTGACAGAGTGCTCTTCAAACTATCTGGAGATATACAGAGCTGAGTATATTTTTCTGGCACTTCAGAGTTGTGTACTGGTAATTGTTATCTGACTAATTTTGTATTATTGCTGGCTGACTTCCGAGTAGTGCACTGTTATTTTTGCTTCACTGTATACTTTTTCAGATCTCTGCTGAAGGTGTTGGTTTTCTCATACCCACCCTCCCTATTCCTGTGTTGTTGTTTAAATTTGGAGGCTTTTGCAGTTGCCCGCCCCCACTGTAGATTTGATCTGGGCCACTCCCCCCAGTCCCATCTCCTTACCTCATTCTACCTAATAGATTCCTTCTGCACTTGTTTTTAGTCATTTTTAATTTAATTGCAATTTTTAAACTGTTTGGTCTAACATTGCTACATACTCAAGTGTGCTTGCTTGCACTGCATTTGAATTGTTTTGACTGCTGTTTTAGCTACTTTTCTGTATACATATATATATATATATATATATATATATATATATATATATATATATATATATATATATATATAAATAATACCTTTCCTGTAACTAGTGTAGTCCAGATTCAGATTTGCTGTATCCAGGACTGTATGTAAGCTTCTGAGTCCCCCCACCAAGCTTTCTGTGCTGGAGGGAAGCCTTATAGTTTATCAGTGGGAGCGGTAAGCACTAGGTAACCTATCTACCCCATAAGGAGTGGTTCTGGCCCAGAAATTGTAGTTATTGGCCGTTTGGGCAATTTTTCCATCTCTCTCAACTTTCTGATTTAAAAGTCCACATTTGCACTTGTTTCCCCCTTTTCTGTAACTAGTTTAGTCCAGATACAGATTCTTAGTTTAGCACTTGAATTTGCTTATTCGTGATCAGCACTTGTTCAGAACTTGTAAGCACTAAATAACCTACTAATTACTTCAGCACTCAACCTTCCTCATTACCTAGAGGAAAACAGTTTTGGTACTTACTTTCCTCACTTGCTTAGAGAAAAACAGCTCTTGTACTCACTTTCCTCACTTATCTAGAGGAAAATAGTTTTTTATTCAGGCAAGTCCAAGGGTCGGCTCCCAGTGTTCTCTCCTGTCTGTCTGATGAATCTGGGCATCTTGGGGCAATGTAAAAATTGCCTCACGTACACAGACAAACCTCTCCTCCTAGCACCCAACACTACAACCTGTGAGAGATGCACTTATCTAGCCAGACTGGAGGTAAAGCTCTCTCCAATCAAGACTGAACTTGACAGTCAAGAGGAGCAGGTAAACACTTGCACCACACCACACTCATCAAATAGTCTCACTAAATCTACACCACCAAAATCCACACATAAACACAAAAACATTTGCGGAGGCTCTCAATAATAATCTGCTCAAGCAACAGAGACCTCCAAAGCAGAAATGCAAGCAACCTCCACCCCCCAACACAACCCAAATGACACATAGCCCGCAGACTCAATGTGCCACTCAACCACAGCCAATAAGGCAAAACAATGTACCCAACACACTAGTCATAGGTGATTCTATAGTCAGGCACACTGATGTCCCACTCACCAGACTAAACAAGGAGAAGGTTACTGTCAGTTGCCTGTCGGGTGCCAGGAGCCACCACATAACCCACGCACTCAGGTCACTCCACAACAAGTACAAATATGACTCTGTCATTGTCCATGTTGGTGTGAACGACCTGAGACATACCTCCCTGGACTACATGAAAAGAGACATGGAAGAGCATTCCAATCTTGTAGCCCAGGCAGGTATGACCCTAGCCCTGAGTAGCATTCTGCCATCACCCAGAATGATGCCACCGTACAAGGACAAAATGATTGACTTCAACAATTGGCTAAACTTCTGGTGCCATTCTAAAGGGATCCAGTATCTGTCTGCCTGGGATGATATGGTCGACAGACCACGATGCTTTGCCAGAGATGGCCTGCACCTGTCACCCCTGGGATTCCGGATACTGGCTAAGGTTCTTGCTGCCCCTATAGTGCCTTTTTTAGGCAAGGTTCAAATGACAAATTCACCACCGTAACAGGAACAGGCAAGCAAAACCTGAGGGTGATGCTACTCAATGCTAGAAGTCTAAATCTCAAAATGCACTCACTTGAGGCACTCCTTAAAATGGAGAACATTGATATCTGTGCAGTGACTGAGACCTAGTTCAAGGCTCCAGAGAGCACCCCTGCACTACCAGGCTATAGCTCATATCACACTTTTCAGCCATGTAACCTGGACTGGAACACCAAAGGCGGTGGTGTGTCCATATTCATTAAGGATATCCACACCTCCTGGCTAGTTGCTCAGCATAATGCAGCCAAGGTTATCCAAGTGCAACTAACTCTGAGCAAAACTGCAATCAAAATTGTAGCTTGCTAAAGATCACCCACCATGCCCCAGGATTCCCACTCCTCTTTTCTTGATGTACTGGAAAATATTATGGTTCGACCAAACACCCTAATAATGGGCAATTTCAACTACCCCACCATTAACTGGGAAAACTACTCATGTACCAACTCCTTTGCTCAACGCTTTCTGGAATTCATAAACTCCAATGCCCTGGATCAACTTATCCACATCGCCACCAGGGGCAACAATATTCTAGATCTAGTCATTACCAACATGAGTGACCGGTGTTCCACACCTGAAGTCAATGCCTCATTGGTCCGATCTGACCATAAGCTAATTACCCTAGATATCCACATCCTGTCTCCACCCCCCATTAAGGAAACCATGGTAACAAATTTCTCCAAAGCCAACTTCATGCTTCTTAAGACAGAAGTGGTGAACTTCATGACACCCATGCAGATGGACAATACAGTTACGACTACTGAATCCTACACAATTGCACTTTATAAGCACTTACATGAGTGCATGGATTGTGCTATCCCAAACAAAACCAAGACGCTATCCTACAAAAAAAGGAAGCCAATCTGGTGGTCCCCTGCCATAAACAAACTGTACAACAGAAGGAAGAAATTGTTTCAAAAGAGAGTAAAATCCCATGAGTGGAGGAGCTCCCTGGTCAGCCTCAGTAAGAAGCTGTAATCCCTGATAAAATCCTCCAAAGCTAGTTATGAAAACAAAATCACCACTGATTCTAAAAACAACCACAAAGCATTCTATAGCTATGTTAAGAATTTCAATGGCAACACTCAGATCTGCTCTGAGTTACAGCACAATGGCACTAAATATACAGACCCAACTGATATTGCCAACATCCTGGCAGATAAGTTCAGTGTTAACTTTACCCCCCTCTCACCCCCTAAAGAGCCCATCTCTATACCGGAAGAATGCAAAGTTCCTGTAATCATGGCTGCACAGGTAAAAACCACACTCTCCAAAGCCAAGAACACAGCATCCATGGGACCAGACAACATCCCAGGCTGCATTCTACACAAACTACAGAACGAACTGGCACCCCACCTAAGTACCATGTTCAATCATAGCCTCACCTCAGGCTTTGTGCCTGCTGAATGGCACACAGCAATGATTATCCCACTCCACAAGGGGGGAGCCACCACGAACCCCGGGAACTACTGCCCCATTAGCCTGACCAGCCTGGTCTGCAAGGCCATGGAACGTATCATCATGGAACTTATAAACAAAGACATTGGTAATCTCCAAACTCTGGACTTCACCCAGTTCAGGTTTATAAAAGGCAGATCATTTCTCCTAAACCTGATAGACTTCTTTGAAGCAGTCACCAAAGCCGTAGACAAGGGTAAGGTGGTTCACACAGCCTATCTAGATCTTGCCAAGGCTTTCAACACCATCCCCCACTCTGGAATTATAGATAAACTCACTTAACTAGGTATAAGTCCCTATGTCACAAGATGGGTTGTCAATTGGCTCACTGACAGAACCCACACTGTGAAAGTAGCAGACTCCAAATCTGACTTCAGACCAGTGACAAGTGGAGTACCACAGGGTTCAGTCCTGGGTCCTCTCCTGTTTGGTATCTACTTCTCTGAAGTACAGGCTAACACAGAATGTCTTTGGCTAATGAAGTTTGCAGATGACTGCAAACTAGGAACCATAATCAAAACTCCTAACGATGTGGACATCCTACAAAAGGGCCTCACTGAGACAGATGCCTGGTGTCAAAGCCATGGCCTCAAGCTCAATGCCAAAAAGTGCATTGTCATCCCCTTTGGTAAATACTCTGTACCCATGAACTACAACATAGGTGGTAGTATACTTAACACCGAAAGTGTGATAAGAGACCTTGGGACACAGGTGGACAGTAGTCTCTCCTTTGATAATCACATTGCGCCAGTAGTCAGGAAATCCTTCGACGTGACACCTCATCACAAAAGGTTTTTCATCCAGAAAAAAAGAGGTCATTGTTCCCCTCTACTCATCACTCATTAGACCCATTATATAGTATAATGCCCCTTTTGGTATGTACCTCACAAGACATCTACAACAACTGGAAAGGCCACAGAAATACTTCACAAAGAGGATTACCAACAGATACCCTATGCAGACCGCCTCAGAAAACTCTAGCTTTACTCCATCGCATATCGCCTACTTAGAGGCGATCTCTGCCTAACATACAAAGCTATGTCAAACCCAGAGCTGTTGGACATGCTCCACTTAAAGAAATCCCAATCCCTCTGAGCTACACGCTCCTGGGACCTAAACCTTGTCACCACAATAAACAGAACATGCCGGAGGGATAGATTCCTGTCCCACAAACTCCCCATACTCTGGAATAAACTACCTATCTATATCAAACAAAGCTCCTCATTAGCACTCTTCAAGAAAAATCTTGATGATTGGATGGGAAATAGGAAATTCACCCCGGGGAACACCTCTGTGGCTCTGCTCGACAGTGGCACAGGAAAATAATTTTCTTGGGTAGCAAAAGCCAGGGTACCTTTTTGGCTGGATTGTATAGGCCCCAGGGTGAATAGCCTAGTACCTACCTATGAACCTATGCCCACACCCTTAAAAGCAACACCTTTCAGTGGAACCACCTATCCAGAGCAAGGGGATATAGCAAATCTACTAGACAATAAGCTTAGTTCCAGTTTTATCACTAATCATCATCAGTCAACCACCACAAAATATCCCCACCATTTTTCGACCAGCTATCACTAGGGAGAATGTCCTCACTGCGCTCTCTAAGACCAAGAACACTGCTTTGTTGGGGCCTGATAATATCTCAGGATGCCTCTTGAAAAGTATGAAACATGACCTGTCAGGCCCCTAGAAGCTCTGTTTAACCACAGCTTCCAGAGTTGCTTCATGCCAAATGAATGGAGAACTACAATGTTTATCCCTCTACACAAAGGAAGGGGTCCATCCATGGACCTGGGGACCGACAGACCAGTAAGTCTGACTAGTTTCATATGCAAGGCCATGGAAAGAATTATGGTAGATCTGATAAACAATGCTATAGGAAGCCTACAGACAATGGACTCTACCCAGTTCAGTTTTGTCAAAGGCAGGTCATGCCTACTTAACCTGGTGGACTTCTTCAAGAAGGTCAGTAAAACTAGGAATGAGGCCAAAACAGTACACACTGCCTAGCTTGACTTGGTGAAGATGTTTGACACAATACCTTATTCAGGCATTGCAAATAAACTTAGGAAAAGAGGCATAAACCCATATGCCACCCAATGGATAACCAACTGGCTCACTGATAGCAAAGAATAAGTTAGGATAGGGTAATCTACATCCACAAAAAGGAGATTCTGTAACTGAGTCCCATAGGGATTGGTGCTGGGTCGTCTCCTTTTTAGCATCAGGCCTATATTACATATTCATATATGTTCGACAACATATGAGCAAAGTTTAAAACATCGAAAATATAATAAAAATTAAAAAAAATACCTTACCTCAATGCTTTGAGCAGTGGTCAAGCTCCCCCTGCACCCCCACACCCGCCTACTTAAATATACCAACTCCGAGATCGCATTTCAGTGCAGAAAAGGGAAATGTTCCCATTCTGCACCATACGGAGCCATTGCTTTTCACCTTCAAACTTTTTAAAGTTCGATCATATGGTGTCGATCATATGACATTCGAACTTTAAAACGTTCAAATAATTAATAGGAACCCTTTAGCATCTACTTCTTGGAAGTCAAGGCAAACGCCAAGATCCTCTGGCTGACCAAGTCTGTAAATTGGGCAGTAACAGAATCCTGCAAGCTAATTTTCTAGATGGCCTGACACAAACAAATAATTGATGCCAGGGTCATGGACTAAATCTCACTGTGAAAAATGGTGACCATTTGAATTGTTGGAACCGACTACAGTGAATCCAGAAATATGGAGACTAAATTTCCAAAAGAATGGACTTACATATATTAAGTCTTGTTGTTTGTCTTTCGGCTTTTCCCGGTTAGGGGTCACCACAGTGGAACTCTGGTCCGCTAATGATTGCCAGTAGATTTTCATGAATGCAGAGGTGCCAGCTCGATGTCCAACCTTCAACGAAGGCATGCTCATTTACGCATGTGTTTCGAACGCCCATCCAACCGCAGGGAGGACATACAGACTCCACACAGAAAGCAATCCCCGTACTCCAGCCAAGAATCGAATGGGAGAACCTCTTGCTGTGAGGCAACAACACTACTGCTGCACCACCGCGGATTCCTAATTACATATATATACATACCTTGGAGAAAAGGGAATAGTCTGAGAAATGGCATCTTAGACTTACATATATTAAGACTAAGATGCTATTTCTCAGACTATTCCCTTTTCTCCAAGGTATAGCTATCTTGGAGTTGGTATATATAAGTTCAGGGGGTGTAGTGGGCTTGCCTCTTATGGGGGGGGGTGCAGGCAGCATGCCCCCCCCCAAAAAAAAGAAGTTTTAAGGAGAAGAGCAGTCTTCGACATTCATTCTTCTCCTGTGTTTTCTGTCTTTTTTTTCTTTTCCAGCATGTCGGTACTCGGCATTTTAAATACTGACATTTCAAAAGAAATCCTGAAAAACATGGAGTATATTATGTTATCAAAGTTTTAGAACTTCGAACACCATATGGTCGAACCCATATGTTCGAAGTTGTAAAAAGAAAACACTTACCTGACGGTTGTAAGCAGGGGGGCAAGCCCCCCTGCACCCCACACCCCCGCTCTTTAAATACACCAACTCCGAGACCACACTACAATGCAGTACAGTGCAGAAAGGGAAGATTTCCCTTTACTACACTGTAGTGCAATCTCGGAGTTGGTATATTTAAAGAACGGAGGGGTGCAGGGGTGATTGCTCACCTGTTTACAACCGTCAGGTAACTTGTTTCGTTTTTTCTTTTTTTTTTTTTTTTATGGTATTTGAAGTTTTACAGCTTCGAACATATGGGTTAGATCATATGGCGTTCGAAGTTGTAAAACTTCGATAATGTAATATAGACCCTAAAAAAATGCATAATAATACCCTTTGGAAAACGCCCACTGTGGAAATTACAACACTGATAATACACACCTAAAAGTACCCAAGTGATAAGGCGTAGGTTAATGCATGTTGATAGTAACCTGTCCTTTGACCACCTTTTATGTACCGTAGTGAGAAAAATCACAAATTATAAGTAAAAGCCAAGCATCTAGGTCCAAAGATGTCATGGTTTTGCTGTGTTCGTCTCACATCAGACCAACCACTGAACACAATGCACCCTTCTGCATGTACCCAACCAGGCACTTCCAACACCTTGATAGACCACAGAGGTTCATTACAAAAAGAATATAGGGAGTAAACAATAAGTTCCATGTGGACTGTCTGAAATGCCAATCCCTGTACTCTGTCTCTTACGGACTAATGCTCAGTGATTTATACAAGGCCTACAAAGTATCCTCTGATCCCACACTGATGGATTATTTGCACATCTGCTAAACAAATAACATCAAAAATACATGTTCTAAGGACCTAAACCCTGTCTGTGATATAAAGAGGACATGTTGGAGGAACAAGTATTTGTCTCAGTGATTACCCCTTCTCTGGAACTGGCTTCCCATCCATGTAAAGAAAAGCTCATCCCTAACCCTATTCAAATGTAACTTGGAAAAAATAATGGAACATTGAATATTTTATATATATGATGTAAGACAATTTGTATCCTTTTTCTTATCATTTTAGGTTATCAGCCTGATAAATTATGGCAAAAATAATACAAGGTATTTAGACTTCCCAAATGCAAATTAATGTTCTTCTATTCTCAAATAAACACTGGCACTAAAGTGGTGTCTGTATATCCAGTATAAAATGTCATGTTTTGTTACTTTTCTAGAGATATTTTCTTGTGATCATCAAGAAGAGTGACTGAATATTGACTTCAAGTCGCCCACAATTTCTTATGAGCTTGTAGCAAGCTGTCAGGAAGGAAGGAATCTAACAGTATAGTAAAATGGAAGCTACCAACTTAACTACTTGCACACCTCATCACTAAGGGCTTTTCATCCAGAAAAAAGGAGGTCATTGTCCCACTATACTCATCCCTCATTAGACCCATTATATCATACAATGCCCCATTTGGTATGTATCTCTCAAGACATCTACAACAACTGGGAGGGCCGCAGAAATACCTCACTAAAAGAATCACAGGCCTAAAGCAGATGACCTATGCTGACCATCTAAAAAAACTCCAGCTATACTCTGTCGCATATCGTCTACTCAGAGGCGATCTCTGCTTAACATACAAGGCCATGTCAAACCCAGAGCTGCTGGACATGCTACAGTTAAAGAAATCCCAATCCCTCAGAGCCACATGCTCCAGGGGTCTAAACCTTGTCATCACAATGAATAAATAAAGTCACCAAAAGCAGTTCCAAAAGCACAAATGTAGGCACCAGCACGAATCCACTCCAAAATTAATGTAAAACAGGTTTATTCACTTAAACAGTTGAGCGCTTTCATCATACAATAGACTTCATCAGAACAATGATACTTAATTCATACTCACTTACATATACAAAAAACAGTCACCTGACTCTAACCATTTAAATATTAAAGTGCTAGTGCTACTGATTCATTACCTCCTTTAAATTACAAACACTCCCAATACATATTAGTCCCATGCATTCTGACATATTCCTCTGTTAAAAAACAATACACAGAAAACACTTATTACATATGACCTTGTGTGATTCTTATAAAAAATACAATACGTAAAATCTCATACTAAAAACATCATACTCTAAGGTACTCCGAATGTCTTTTAAAAAAACAAATATCAAATGGAAATAAAAATAAAAATAGAAATAAAAATGAAAATACAGATAGTGCCACTAAGCCCTGATAGGGTTTTTTTGGTCTATTTATTAGTATACATCATGAAAAACTGCCCTAACCCTTGTAAATATTCACCTTAAGTTGTCCAATATGGGTTTGATAGATATGTGCTCATTTATTCATCACATTGAACAAAACATGCTGGAGGGATAGGTTCCTGACCCAGAGACTCCCCAAACTCTGGAATAGACTGCCCATAAATGTCAAGCAGAACGCCTCTTTGGCCCACATCAAAAGGAACCTTGATGATTGGATGGGAGATAGGAAATTCACCCCAGGGATCATGTCAGTCTCCCTGCTAGACAGGGGTCCAGGGAAGTAAATATTGTGGGAAGAAATAGCCAGGGAATTGTTATGGCTAGGCTTGTATAGGCCCTAGAGCTGATAGCCTAGTACCAACCTATGAACCTATGAAGGGAGGATGGAAGGCTTTTTCACTAAGATGAACTAATTTTGTAGGGGGGGCATAAATGTTTCAAACATACTTTATGAATACTGTATGGCTATGTTGTAAAAATTCAGGCTTGGCACTACAAAACCTTGGTACAAAAAGAAACCATGTGGTAGCTACATGATGAATCATATTAAAAGAAGAAGAAAATGCTCAACTATTTAAAAAAATGACTTCACCATTGGCTATTCACTGTCATACACTTTGAAAGTAAACTCAGTCAATTTCTAGAAACAAATCCTACATCAGCAAGATCCAACTTATATTTAACACTGCACGATACTCAGCCCATGCCAGCATGGAGTCAGGCATGATTATGACTCCAAAAATGTCCTTCTTCAAGACACTCACTTTATCTACAAAAATATAGTTGAATGTTGCCCAACATGAACCATCTCTGTAGATTTTTAAATTACTGCCCCTCAGAGGTAACTGCCGCAGATTGCTTGTGTGCTTGCTGCTCGCAAGTACATACTTAACACATGTGCCACCCCATCTACACTTCTGTGACCTGACTCCACTGCAAAGGACATGCACTAGGCTACTTCTGCTACATCTACCTTCTTCCCACAGAGAGTATATTTGAGTCTTTCATGTGCATACGTACTGCGTGTGTCCCCCCAGTCTACACTTTGTTGACCTGACTAGTTTTCCACTGCAAAGGACATGCACCAGACTACCTCTGCTCCATTTAGCTACTCCCTACAGACAGTATATTTGAGTGTCGCACGTACATACTTTCTTTGTGTGCCCCCCCCCCCATCTACACTTCGGTAACCTGACTACTATTCCACTGCAAAGAACATGCGCCAGACTACCTCTGCTCCATCTACCTCTTCCCTATAGAGTATATCTGATTGTATGCTCCTTAAGTTTTACCTTATATTTTGTTTTTCAAATATCATTGTTTTTCCCATGGTGTGCACACCAGCAGTTCTAAAGCAGTCTCCTACTCCCGGCTCCTCTACCCCCGTAACCTATTTCTCCCTAGTCAACCTGAACTCTCCTCAATATAAGTATTCATAGTTATGCCACTAGATGGCAGCACACCCCCACTCTTAATGTCCAGCACTTTATTTCCATACTATTGTCCTGCTGTACTCATTTTATTGTTTTGTCTCTGTAACTTTCTCTCCCATCAGTAGTTCCCCTGATTTGTCCTTACTTCAGTTTTGTAACCCTCAGCCCCTACTCATCGCTTGGCATTTCACTCACCTTGTGGTTGCTTGCAGCTTTGTTTCTTCACTGGTAGTTTTTGTTGGCTTGAATTTCTTTCTTGGCCATTTCTCCTTCTCAGCTCTGCCAGCTCTGTTCGGCCTACGGGCTCACTCTGCTCCCCTACCCTGCCCCCCATTTCCCACCCGCACTCACTACTTCTACATTTGTAGCCATAAAGTCACTCCCTCATCAAACACAACCTATAATATCAAATAAACCCACTTCCTAATTAACTAATCCTCTCCCACATTCAAATTATGCCACCTATCCCCTCTGCCAACCTCACCATCAATTGGAACATCTAACCTATCTAACAGAACCCACCTAATTACCTTTATCCACCCTCCTTCCATCACAGCTTACCTCCACACTGCACCTCAATAACTATGTATTCTATATCTACAAAGTCAATACTCACAATACTTACTATCTTCTCCCTACTATACCACCTTGTCTGCTTCTCTAACATCTCTCAGTATCATTCCTTCCACGTAACCTCTACTCATCACAAAAGAGAACTACTCTACTCTGGCTCCATTCCTATGATTATCTCCACTTTAACAAAAAGCTTCTTGTCACACCTAATATAGTCCCCATCCCTCAAAATCCTTTTCTCTCCCATGCTTTCAATTTCTGCTCTAGGAGCTCTGCAAAATGTTTATCCCTTCTTCTTGACTTAATCTCTATCCTCCTGTCTGGAGACATTCACCCAAACCCTGGCCCCCCTGCCAACCACAATACCAATACAACTACAACCCCTTCACCCTCTCACCACAAATCTCTCCTTCTTACTACCATAAAATTTTGGAGCAGAATCTCAGCCCTCCTTAGTCCCGGCATAAAAGTCAACCCCTGCCCTAACCCTAGACCCCCTGATCATATCATAGCCTCTAAATTTAACTCCTTCTTCATAGGCTCTATAGCCAAGCTCACCACATCATTACCTCCATCTACTTCTCTCACACATAATTCATCTCCTTCTGCCTCCAGTACAAACCACCCTCCTCCCTTTACCCTCAATCTCATTCCTGTCAATACAATAAAAAACTTCTCCAAAAACTAATGCCCCTGACAGCCTACCATCTAACTTCCTCAGGCTAGCTGCTGACAGCATACCTCTCCCCATCTGTATTCCAATCAATCATTCTATACAAGAATTCTATGCACCCTCCTCTGGAAAAAAGCCTTCATTATCCCCCTACACAAAGGGGGCAACAATACAGAAATCTCCAACTTTCGTCCCATAAGAATTCTTTCTCCTGTCTCCAAAATTCTTGAAGAATGTATTCACCTGCAGGTATTACCTTACCTCTTAGACAACTACCTGCTACTCCAACACAGCATGGTTTCAGACCCGGATATAGTGCCACCACAGCCCTTCTATCCTTCCTCAACAACATCAATCAATCTCGTGACACATGAAATATTGTAGCCACCCTTCTCCTCGACCTTTCCAAGGCCTTTGACACCATTTCCCATAGCCTACTTTTTGTCTAAATTCTCTCAACTCAGTCTCTCCTCCTCTTCCATCAATTGGTTCTCTAGTTACCTCTCAAAAAGGCAGCAAGCCATCAAGTGGAATAACTGCACCTCTTCTTACCTTGGCACTCTAACATCTTTATTGATGACATTCATCACTGTATCCCAAACACTAAACTAGTCCAATATGCAGATAATTCTACTATCATCTGCTCAGCTGAGTCTCTCCCCAAACTCATGCATGTAACTCAAATCACCTTTAACAGCACAGAGACATGGATGCTTAATAATCACCTTGCTCTGAATGCATCTAAAACCAAAATTATAATCTTTACCCCCATCTAAGAATACCAAATTAGGCAAACACTCCTTCTCCATACTAAGCCAAAACATGACCCCTATTGAAGCAGTTCCCTACACTAAGTTCCTGGGTGTTCACATCGATGAACAATTAAAGTTTGACATTCACCTCCAAACCTACATCAAGAAAAACCACCAGAAGCTCAGAATGCTTTATTGTCATAATTGCTTCCTAACCTCTTCATCTAAGCTTGTTCCCTCTAACATCTACCTCCTTCCCTCCCTCCATCACCTATGGTGCCCCTATCTTTACCAATCTGCAAGCCACACTTAAGGCTAAACTGGCAACCTGTTACAATAAAATTGCCAATTTTGTCACCAGTTCCAAATCCTCCTCCCACCACTGTGTCATCTTACAGTCCCTGAACTGGCTGGACCTACCCAACAATCTCCTGTACATTCAGCTCTCTACTTGTCACAAGCTTATCTTTAAGCCAGCACAATGCCCCTCTCTCTCATCCATCCTTACTTTACATCTCCCTGATCAATCCCTTAGGAACAACAATCAGAATCTCCTTGAAGTATACAAACCCTTATGTACTCCTGGGCAACTTCTACTGTCATTTTCTCTAGCACGTAAATGGAATTCACTTCCACCCCATATCCGTACCACCCAGAACCTCTCCTCTTTCAAGACTCTACTCCAGTCCATTCTCTCCTCTACTTGTGAATGCTCCTGCTCCCATCCCTCCTAACCTCCTCCAACTCCCACCTTTTTCACCTAAACTATAACTCTATTAATACAAGACCTTTTTTTTCACTTCCCTTTGACTATCTTTTATTCCTTTCTATCCCTTACACATCATAAGTATTTCTAATCCACCCAAAATTTGAATTCTCACCATCTCAGGTTGTTCAGAACCTATTATCATTGTAAACTGTAAATATACTGTGACACTGCTTACAATGCATAAACTTTATTTTTGTAAATATTAGACTGGAGCAATAGATCAGAGATTGGTAATACATTGTACTAACATCTGATGATCCTGCTTATACAATTACTTTGTATAAATTCTATATTACCTCACATTGATTTTTGTTGACTTTGTATTTATTTCTGTTTTGTTTGATATTGCTTTTATTGATTTTTGTTGTGTTTGATATGTCTGTACATGAATCTTTTCTCCCTAGGGCTCCATTGAAAAAGGGCTCATTTTGACCCAATGGACTCTCCTGGTTAACAAACTGCAAATAAATAAATACATAAATAAAATCTTAAATTAAATTGTGATCTTGTTGCTCATCTTTTATACTACAAAATTCTCTAATGTAGACTTTTCAAAAGGAATTATCTTCTATTTCTCTTTCTACTTGTTTACAAACCCAGTCAATTGTGTTCATCATTACTTTTTCTCTCTCTTTCCTACTAAGATCAGGAGTCCCTCAACGTTAAACTACTAGCCTAATTCTTTTTTTGCTTTTCAATAACAACATTCTCTGTGGCCAGTCATACATTTAAAATTATACTTAAGCAGATTGACCTTCTCCATGTTAAAAGTTAAAACAGCTGCCAAAATCTTCACACTTCAAAAAAAATCAAATTTCAAACAAGCTACTGGTTCAGAATAAACAAACTCACAATAAGATTCTCCCATGAACTTTGGCAATTATGAAAAATCAGCCTCTGATCTACAAGCAGACCGCTGATCATGTGCACAAAATCATCATTGACTGACTCTTAGAAATATCTAGGGGTACTTTTTGTTAACTCATTTGACTTCCATTAAATGAAACAGCTTGTCATTTACAAGATTTTAGCTGCATTTTGGGCAACCAAACGTCTTACCTTGAGTTGTATAACTCCATCACAAAATTAATCTTAATTTTAAGTCAGACTGTGTACTTCCACTCCTAACACCTGGTACATTTTCCAACTTTTTATTACTTGAAAGAACTATAAAATCTGCATGTTCATTAACTGGGCAGACTTTGGATCTCACCCTGCACAATGCTTACCCAACAGACACCCCTCTAGATAATCATCAGACTACCTTTCTCTTTGCCAATAACTGATTTAATTTGCTTCACACTGACTTCTGCTCACATCTTGTGAATAAATAACAATCTCTTCCCAGCACTGCTTGCTTTGTTCTCATTGGGCAGGCATTCTTACAGCATGCAGACCTTCCATTGTTCTTTTTCTTCTTTTGTTACTGACTGGTGGTCAGTGGAGGTAAACGACCCCATAGTCGATATGCTGCTGTGGGTACTGCTGGATTCTGGACTCCCTTCATGATGCCGTTCCATGCTGTATGGTCCCCGGCAATGTTTCTGGCCTCCTGTAGGTCAATTTGCCAGCTTCTCAGGTCATTGTCAACCTGTTTTGCCTATGTATTCTTTGGTGCAGATTTGTGAACTCTCCAGTTCGTGAGGTGCTCTCTCCATAATAGTCTGTATGGCAAGCGGCAGGTGTCCATCCACTGGATCCTGGTGTCTATGGTATCTCTGGATGTTCAATTACAAATTTATTGTTAATGTTAAAATGTATTGTTGTTAATCTTTCTACTTCTTCTTCTTCCCTTTTACTTTGTTGTAATTTAACGAACGCTTTCAATAACATGTCACATTCAGTTTCATTCCAGATTCTACTTTCCTTTGGTTTTGGTTCTTTTTTTGTTGCCTGTATTTCTTCAATGTATTCTTTCTCTACCATTTTGCCTTTAGTCAATGGTTGGTTGGTGGATGTTATGCCCATGAAAAATGGCATCAGATAGGGATGCCCCTTAAGTAGTTACTTACATTGGTGGTTGATGCAGTTTTTTATAAGGCGTATTCTCACTTACACTTGTCTCCATACTCTTTTTCATGTAATAGTGTCTTCGTACCTTCTTTGTTTTCCTATGCTGCTGATGTTGTTATTATTGCTGATTCACCTTAAGTTTTATTACAAATTTTGAACTGTATTATTTTGGCTTTCACTCATCTAAACTATGCATCTGTGCCCATACCCACCATGCATGAAGTAACGTTTTCAACTGAAGGTGTTATTACCCTAGGAGTACCTTTTGGCAATCCTACATTTGTAAAGAATAAATGTGAAGTGTTTTAATGCATGCTTGTAAACGTTTACTGTTTTGGTACACTTGTGTCATATCTTTTACTAAGAGGGTCTATTTGCTTAGTGGGGTATTTTTAAGCAGCCTAGCTTATGTATTTTCAGATTATCTCTTCCCTTTGTTGGATGTCCAGACTGCTTCAGGCCATTTTTCAATTTTTTTGGTGTACAGTCCTGATCCCAGTGCGAAGGGGTATTTTGTTTTCTCCACCTGCAAAGGGAGGTTTTTCCCTTATACACCCTGTTCTTTTTCTGCAAACTTTATTTCTATTTACTGTTTTAAGACACCTCAACTCTGATGACCTTTCACTTTTCAAAAGACTTTTGACTGCTGTCTCAGGCCAATTTTGGCCAGCATGTCTAGCAGGAAAGAGGTCTCACATAGTCCCAGACAGTGAACATCGTGATATACAGACAATTCTGTTACTTTGGCGAATCTCCCAAACATCATTGCCCAGTAAATGCAAAGAGTGGTATACACAGTTTTTGCAAACATTTCACTCTATCAATGCTTATTCCGATTATTCACTATGGAGAATACACAGTTTAAAGTCCCATAGAAAACATTATTCACATCTTCCACATTGGACAGATTATTCATTATGGAGAATACACAGTTTAAAGTCCCATAGAAAACATTATTCACATCTTCCACATTGGACAGATTTCTTATGGAGAAGCTCACCAGACAGACTTCCCCTTTGAGCTTCACTAGTTTATCATCCTTATGATTTAAGGTCCTGTTTCTGGACCGATTGTCAGGGGTTGGAAATCTAGACTCACATTTTTATTGACTGTGGAAGGGTGCGGGGTTTTTGGAACAAAGTGCAACCTTTCTTTCCTTCACCACATTTATTTCCAATCACTACAGAAACATGTTTATATGGTAATTACAATTGCCTATGGAATCCTGCAATAGCAAAAGCTAATTTTTTACTGGTTTCCAGTCTCTGTTTACTTTGGGCAGCTCGATGCATTAAAGCCCGCACAAGCAAAACTCTTTCAGTTTCTCACATGTTCAGACAACTCAGGCTGCGGTTATGGCAAAAAAGACGGGGTGGGTGAACTTTTTATTGTTTGCAATATAAGATTTTCTTTCCTAACTTCTTATATTGTCATCTTATAATTTTAAATTATTTCTGTATTACTTCATGTTTGTCTTTTTCGTACTTTAACATGTTTGCTGTTGTTTTCTAATTACTATATAATGTAATTCTCTGTTGTTTGATTCCTAAGATTTGGCACAGGCATCATATTTGAAAAACCTAAAGTTTGCTCAAGAGTGGCTTGAGGTGGATTCACATTTCTGATCTATAAAGGAGAATTGGCGAGATCAGTGCCCAGAAAAGGCAAATCTTGGTGGTGATAGAGATGCTTCCTCTTCCATAGACACCACTTAAGCGAAGCAAATGCTGTGTAATCCTACTATAGACTTCAGCTGTTGATGTCACCCTCTTCTCCCAGACTTTCTATCACATTTTGCAACAAGTTTGTATGGATGTTGTATGTTTTAATGTATTTTTAATGGATACACATGTATATAATAGTACATAAACTGCAATTATGTGGGGGGCTATGCCTCCCACACACCCCAATGTGGAGGGCTGTGCTTACCACACCCCCCCTAACTATGTAATCTCACTCCAGGGTCGCACTACAGTGGGAAACTGGGCATATACCTGTCAGTGCTGTTTTCCGGTCAAATGAGTTTTTGGTCATATGGGCTTTCGGTGAAATGAACTTTCGGTAATATGGTCTCAGTCAAATGGGCTTCGGTGAAATGAACTTTTGGTCAAATGTAGTGAACCCATATATATATATATATATATATATATATATATATATATATATATATATATATATGCATACACATATATGTGTGTATATATATATATATATATATATATATATATATATATATATATATATATATATACATACACACACACACAAGTTTTATATATATATATATATATATATATATATATATACAGATATAGATATCAACTCTATGTTTTCACCAATTCTAAGAAGGGAATATCACACAAAAGAAGAGCATCATTGCCAGCATACACTAGATATTGCACAAGCAACGATTTATGGAAAACAGCAATTGTTATGTTCTTTAGTATCTTTTTCTTAAAGCAACTGACAATCAAGGTATCTCACCTCAAACACCTGTAGAGAAGAAGAAGAAATGAGAAAAATGGAGCTGGCAGGAGGAAAGGATGAACAAGTAGTAATGATCAGAAGAGAAAATGACCATTATGAGGACCAGGAAAGATGAGAAACCTATGAAGGATAGAGGAAAGACAGAGAAACCTAGAGTTACTGGCAAGGAAGGGCAAGGTGGGAAAGAAGGGACAAGTAATGCATATTTGGTTGAAGACTGAGGATAACAGGGAAGTCTGGTTAAGATGTTAAACGGTCTAATGCTGGATGGGGAAGTGTTAGGCCTGTACTGGCTTCTATGGTATACTGCACACTAGATGCAAAAAAAGTGTTACAATAAGCTGAAAAGCACATTTGGAATGTGTGGATAGAAATATAGAATCAGAGAAATCAAAGATAGAAATCCTCAAGAAGTGCCATGGAAGGTGCCAGCCTCTCAGATAAAAGGATGGAGGGAAACAGAAAATGCTCTGGTAACTGTCAGAGCAAGACATAAGCTGAGGAGCCCAAGGAATAAAGAGGAAATCATTCACATCGTCTTCTTTAAAGTCCATTGTGAAGACTGGGGAGGTGATACAGCCTGTGAGCAACAGCAATCGCTGAACTGTGTGCTTTGTTATCAGTGGAATATGGGTGCAGTGGCAAAAAGAAATAAGCTTTTCTACCACCAGGAGTATGGATTTTAGTTGGCAGGTATGTAAAATAAAAAGTAGTATGGAAGTAGATAAAAGAAAATATGGTGTGGTTATAACAAGGATGCAGTAAAAATGCAACTGATAGTCTGCATCAGAAGTATGAAGTATGGGAAAACAAGAAGTGTTGTGGCTGGAAGGAAGAATTACAACAAAAAAGATGAAAGTGCAGAAAAGGAAGAAAACAAATACATAAACCAACTAGTAAAAATAAAAAATAAAGTACCCAAAGCACATGTAGCACACACACTGTTTATTTCTCATTTAGCCCTTTCGTCTAAGAAGTATATGGACTTCAGAAGTCAATATACTTCTTAGATAAAAGCGCTAAATGAGAAATAACAGTGTGTGTGCTATAGGTGCTTTGGGTGCTTTATTTTTTCTTTTTTTTATTTTTACAAAGTGCAGAAAAGGAGGGAGGAAAACAAGGACTCTGAGGAAGACAAAAAAGGAAAAGACATTTAATATCTAGGAGGTCACAACAGCCCTAGAAAAGAAGATAGCTAAGTGGCAAAACAGTGAAAGAGAAGAAAAATAATATAATCAGCTATACTCTGGAATATAACAAAATTAATTCTGATAATGGGTAACTGGAAAACAGAAAGACAAATAAGAATAGAACAGTAATCAAGCATAAAATATCAAATCAGTTATTCACCTTAATATTTACAAAAAAATGAAAGGGGGAGGCAGTGTGTCAGCAACTGTAGCAAAGGGGGCAATTGTATATATAGTAAAATGACAATGGAAAAGAGTGCTAAAGGACTCTAGAGACATTAGGTAGAAGGACAGCTAAAATTCTACCTAGGTAATAACAGAGATAACAGAAGTGCTTGCTGGGCCACTGGAGCATCTGCATATGTCCATCAAATATAGCAGTGGCAGCTCATGACTGGAGAAAGGGAACAGTAGTTTCCTTGTACAAGAATGGACCTATGAAGGACCCACAAGAAGTACAGAGCTGTTAGCTTCAGTTCAATACCTGGGAATGTTATGGAGAAAATTCTGGGTGTCAGCCTAGTGGAATTCCTCATTAATGTCTTGCAGATGGCAACATGATGTATTTATGTTGAAGAGTTTTTTCCAGTACAGCTTTGTCCAGTTATGGAACCAGATCAGCAGTAAAGCAGACAAATAAAACACTGTGAATGTGATGTCTGTGTACTTCTTGATGGCTTCTGATGCAGTGCCTCTCATCAAGAATTTAATATAGAAATTAAAGGGCATTTGGGAATAGTGCTCACTCCTATGGCAGATCATTACTGGCTGGCTGACAGGATCAGATGGCAGTCAACAACATTACTCAATAACAAGTAAGCAACCACATGGTTCAACGTTCAGAGTATAACTGTTTAATGTACGTGTCAGATAATCATGTTTGATTTGGTAAACAACGCTCTGTCTGTTTGTTAATGACATCAGAGGAATAGTGATACAATAAGAGCACAAAGGAAAAAGGAGATAATGGGAACGGGGAGATGAGCAGTTGATAAAGAGGTCTAAATTAAAATTAATGTAAGAAAAGAAAAAACGACTTCACAGGAAGAGTGATAGCGTTCTGGCATATAAAGCCAAAAGGAGAAATACAGTACAGCTCTAAAAACATAGGAGATGGCCCCAGTGACTCACACAGATAAGGCAGACCACTGATCTCAAATTCATACAATGATATTCCTTTTTTCTAGTAAATGCTTTCAATTACTCCAGTGCATAGGAGTAGTCGTATTGAAGGTTCTCTGGTTTTCTTTTGATTTTTCTTATTGGCATCCAGTGACTACATTCCAGTGTTCAAAAAAGCAAGCGGCTAGAAAACAACCCATCAAGGGCTTCACATGTGGGTGGGATGGTCACTGATACTTAACATAATGTACTTTGACTAGAAGGAAAGCAGGGCCAATGCCAAGGGAAAATGGAGTAATAAGGAGATTCTGTAGCAAACTCAGCAACTTTATGATACACAGTCAACACTTAGGAAAAGTCTTTGTAAACGGGCAAAGTAATGACTGCAGTTCTACAGAAAAGCACCAAAAGAGCTATTAATGTAATTAATGATTAAGATAAAGAATAGTGGACTTGCATTGTAAGGAGAAGACATCCCAGCTTCCTCTTGAGTATGGCCAGAGTTGAGTAAACATAGTCAAAGAAATGTAGGCAATTTTGCCTAAAACAAAAATACCTACATTTAGACAATAACCTAGTACTGCTTTCAGGCTGGTTAATTAACAGCATCAGCTTAGACCATCTTTATTGCTTTCCACAGTTCCATATAATATATTTATTCTAGAAGAATAATGAGTTATTATAGCAATAACCCATGCCTGGGTGTGGGTAATGCTGGATTTACCCACGGTTGGTGTGGTTTGGTCGAGGCCGAGGACCAAACAAAGCCAACCGTGGGTAAATACAGCATTACCCACACCCAGAAGTGGGTTATTGCTATTATACCATGACATTATTTATGAAAAGAAACTATTACTTTTCTTAAATAATGGCATAGTATAATGCCTGTTTACTGCCCTTCCGCAGATGTCTGGCATCCGCGGCAGTTCTGATGTACTGCGCGCCTGCGGAGTACATCAGAGCTGTGGGCAAAAGCAACGGAGAAAGCAAGATCTCAATTGCTTTTTTTTTTTTTATTGTTTCGCTATGTTAAATGGGTTTAACATAGCGAGACAGCTTTAAAATAAGCAATGGAGATGTCCGTTGCTTATTTTAAAACTGTCTCGCTATGTTAAACCCATTTAACATAGCGAAACAGTAAAGAAAGCAACAGAGATCTTGCTTTCTCCGTTGCTTTTTTTTTAAAACCTGTCTCGCTATGTTAAATGGGTTTAGCATGAGACAGCTAAAATAAGCAACGGAGATCTCCGTTGCTTATTTTAAAGCTGTCTCGCTATGTTAAATCCATTTAACATAGCGAGACAGTGTTTTAAAAGTAAAGTTATACTAATGGAAAAAAGTCCGGGTGACCGGACCTTTTTCCATTAGTATAACTCAATTTACAATGTGCACGCTGGCCAATCAGCGTGCATGTTTTGGGGGGTCATGGTATAATTGTTGTTAAGTAAGCCCTGCACAGAAAATGAGAAGTCACCCTGTATTTGGGTCCTGGTGCAGGGTTCATTAGAAGGGCCATACAGTACTAGGGTACTCTGTTGT
Organism: Protopterus annectens; assembly: GCF_019279795.1. Taxonomy (NCBI): domain Eukaryota; kingdom Metazoa; phylum Chordata; order Ceratodontiformes; family Protopteridae; genus Protopterus; species Protopterus annectens. Next base: position 964,026,206 of record NC_056743.1, on the reverse strand, counting down.
GGTGTCCCTGCTTCCCACAAAGAAACTCAATATGTTTTGTGAACACAGAGAACAGCAAAGCAGATAAGATTAATTTTTGCAGACCACCTCCTGCAACAAGAGAGGAGTCAGAGGCTGAGTCATGGAGCTAACACTCTGAAATATTTCAATAAAGTAGCCCTAAAACCAGACCACAAAATATTAATGTTGCTCAAAAATAGACAATGGACTTAACAGCCTCATGAAATATACAGGATCAGATAGTTTCAAGAGACTCAACTATCATTAACCATAACTCCAACTAATTAAGCTAGAGATTCAGAATGATCGAGATATGGAAATAAAAATATTCAGGGACAAAGCACACGATCTGGAACTGTCCCTGGAAAAAGATATGTCAGAAGATGAGACAAAACAATGGAACATAAGAAGAAGAAGCTTGTTTTTACCATGCTGAGGAGTGGTGATTCATCACTGTGACAAAGCAGAAATTCCATGTGGCTCCAAGAACAGAATAAGTTTTTTCTTACATGTATTTCATTAAATTGCACTTCTTAACGCTTATAGTTGTGCTATACATTTATTTCATTAAACTGCACTTCTTAATGCTTATAGTTGTGCTATACAGCTAATCTACTACATTTTGCACTGTTATAAAGCTTTTTTACCGTTTCACTGAATTTTTGTACTGTTTTATGCTGTTTTAGCTGTATTTTCACTGCTAGATAGTGTTTCATTATTGTAATTGCATGTTTACTAAATTACTTAACTGTGAACTGCTTTTTCATACTGAAAGTTGTATTTTCTGTTTGTGAGTGCTCTATCTGTGCTTTTCTGTGCATGTTTGGTGAGGTTTCTGTGTTCTAGTAAGGCAGCATAGTCTGGATAGAGGCCTGCTGTTATCCAGGCCTGGTTGTTTTGCTTGTTGAGTTTCCTGTATTTCTGGCAGCCATCTTCTGCTGGTAGTGTCTTATCTTCGCTGTTAATGAGAGTAACAGGGTTGCCTGAATATACTGTAATTTTCCTGCTGTTTTCTTGAAAAAAAAATATATATCCTTGTTTCCCACCTTTCCTTAACTAGAATAGTCCCCTATACAGGCGTTGCTGTATTCTGGACTCTTGGATAGTTCCTGTGTTGCCCATTTCCTTACTTGGATAGAAGGAAGTTTCTTTGCTCACCAGTGGGAGTGGGGAGCCTTGAGCAGCCTATCTGTCCCTGAAGGAGTGGCCTCAGCAAAGAATCGTGTAGTAATTGGCCGTTTTGAGACATTTCTAGCTCTTTCAAGTTCCCTGCATAAAACTCCGCTTCTGAGCATTTTATTCGCTTATACTACTCAGCAGCAGCTCCTCGTGGTCCTGCAGAGTGGTGCTAGCAGCAGAGAAATGAAAAGAGTGACTGCTTTCAAGATATAAGTATATCTTTTCTGTTTCTACCTGTGTGACCTTCCTTTCTCGCTGAAAAGCGAGTTTACACTGCTGATTTAACTGTTATAAGCTTGTTTTTGTGTATTTTCATTACCTGCACTGAATATACTGTCATTTTCCTGCTGTTTTCTTGAAAAAAAAAATTCCTTGTTTCCCACCTTTCCTTAACTAGAATAGTCCCCTATACAGGCTTTGCTGTATTCTGGACTCTTGGATAGTTCCTGTGTTGCCCATTTCCTTACTTGGATAGAAAGAAGATTCTTTGCTCACCAGTGGGAGTGGGGAGCCTTGAGCAGCCTATCTGTCCCTGAAGGAGTGACCTCAGCACAAGAATCTTGTAGTAATTGGCTGTTTTGGGCCATTTCTAGCTCTTTGAAGTTCCCTGCATAAAAATTCCACTTTTGCATGGCTTTGCATGCTTGTGCGCATAATTATTCCCGGCTCCACAAAGTCTGCTCTTCACTTTTTCCCTTAGAACTGCTCTATTTCTCAAATTAAACACCCTATTCTCAATCTAAGGCCCTGCAATCTAAGGCCCTGCACTTGCCCAAATAAGCAATCTTACAATCTAGCACTAACATACTAAAAGCACTACATCCTCATATACTCTCTACAATTACCCTGTCCCCTATTGGTCCTCTTTAATTAAGTGATAAAAGAGTCCCCTATACTACTCTAGCATGTCCAAAGGTCAGTTAATGGTTTCCTCTCCAGTCCAACTGGTGAATCTGGGAATCTTGAGGCAATGTCACAACTGTCTCATGTACAAGGACAACCCTCTCCTTCTCCAAACAGGTTCAAACATATGTGAGAGATGAAACCATATAGCCAAACTGGAGGCCGAGCTCTATCGCCTCAAAACTGGTGTAACCAGTCAGGAGGAGAAGGTAACATCACACAACACTAATCCATTCTCACATAGTCCTACCACAACAGCAATCCAAACATGCAAACACACAAAAACATACTTGGAGGCTCTAATTAAAAATCTACCTAAACAGCACAGAGACCTCCAAAGCAGGCATCCAAACAAACGCTACCCCACAACAAAACACGTGCAACACATAGCTCACAAAGTCAGTGTGCCAAACAGTCACAGCCCTTAAGGCGGAACAACACACCTGACACACTTGTAATAGGTGATTCTATAGTCATTCACACTGACGTCCCGCTCACCAGGCTGAACAAGGAGAAGATCACAGTGAGCTGCCTGTCGGGCACTAGGATCTGCCACATAACGCAAGCACTCAGGTCACTCCAAAGCAAGTACAAATATGACTCTGTCATAGTACATGCTGGTGTGAATGACCTGAGACGTACCTCCCTCGACTACATGAAAAGAGACATAAAGGAGCTCTCCGATCATGTAGCCCAGGCCGGTATGACCCTGACCTTGAGCAGCATCTTACCCTCACCTAGAATGATGCCACAGTATAAAGACAAAATGATCGATTTTAACATTTGGATAAAATTTTGGTGTCATTCAAAGGGAATCCAGTGCCTGTCAGCCTGGGATGACATGCTTGACAAGCCACATTGCTTCACAAGGGATGGCTTGCACCTGTCACCCTTGGGCTTTTGGATACTGGCAAAGGCTCTTGCCACCCTCATAGTGCCTTTTTTAGGCAAGGCTCAAAAGACAAACCCACTTCCTTAGAAAACACAAAAAACAAGAAGCTAAGGGTAATGCTGCTAAACGCCAGAAGTCAAAACCTCAAAATGCATGCACTCGAATCTCTCCTCAGTATGGAGAACATCGATATCTGTGCAGTGACAGAAACCTGGTTCAAGGCTCCAGAGAGCACCCCAGCACTACCAGGTTATACCTCATACCATGCTTTTAGGCCCCAAAACTCGGACCGAACCACAAAAGGAGGGGGAGTATCCATATTTATCAAGGATACCCACACCTCCAGGTTAGTGGCGTTGCACGAAGCATCAGAAACCATCCATGTGCAACTAACAATTTATAGCATGCTACAGACCACCATCTCAAAATCAGGAATCCCACTCGGCTTTCCTGAAAACATTGGAGAACATGAAGATCTCTCCAAACACCATTATACTGGGTGACTTCAACTACCCAAACATTGACTGGGAGCATTACTCAAGTCCCAACACCCTAGCCCAAAGGTTCCTGGAATTTATAAAGTCAAATGCTATGGAACAACTAGTCAAAACTCCCACAAGAGGGGAAAACATACTTGACCTGATCATCACCAACATGGGGACCCTATGCTCCACACCATAAGTATTCCCCTCATTGGTAAGATCAGACCATAAATGAATTTCACTGGCTATCCACAACCCGACCCCACCCCCAGCCCAGAAAACCACAGTGAAAAACTTCTCAAAAGCGAACTTCACACTTCTCAAATCCGAGGTGGAATCCTTCAAGGCCCCAGGGCCATTGGAAACTATGGCCCTAACCACAGAATCCTATATAAAAGCATTGTATGGACACCTCCAGGAATGCATGGATCATGCTATCCCAAACAAAACCAAAACCCAAGCGTCCAAAGGCAGGCATCCAGTCTGGTGGACCCCAGCCATAAATAAGTTGTACAACAGAAGGAGGAAGCTACTACATGATAGAGCAAAATCCCTAAAAGGGAAGGCATCTCTGATCAGTACTAGCACAAAATTACGATCCCTCATAAAATCCTCCAAGGCCAGCTTCAAGAGAAAAATTGCACAGGACACTAAAGATAATCACAAGGCTTTCTTTAGCTATGTTTGGAACCTGGGATGCAACTCCCAGATATGCTCAGAGTTGATTATAAATGACAAAAAATACACTGAACCCACAGACATTGCCAACATCCTGGCAGACAGGTTCAGTGCAAACTCCCCCCCTTCCCCCCCTAAACAGCAAATATCTATCCCTGTAGAGTGCAGCCTCCCTAACATCTCAGATGCTCAGGTGAAGGCCGCCCTCTCCCAAGGCAAAAAACACTGCTTCAATGGGACCAGACTGTGTCCCGGGTTGCATCCTACACGAACTCCAAGAAGAACTAAACCCTCACGTAAAACTGCTGTACAATCTCAGCCTCACTACGAGATATGTACCCAAAGAATGGCGTACAGCAACAGTGGTCCCGCTCCACAAAGATGGCGCCTCAACGGACCCTGGTAACTATCGCCTCATAAGCCTGACTAGCCTTATCTGCAAGGCCATGGAGAGGATCATCATGGAACTCATAAACAAAGACATTGGGGACCTTCATACACTTGATCCTACTCAGTTCGGCTTTGTCAAGGGCAGATCCTGCCTCTTGAACCTGGTCAACTTCTTCGAAACAGTCACCAAGGCCATAGATGAAGGGAAGGTAGTTCACACAGCCTATCTGGACCTCGCAAAGGCATTTGACACAATACCCCACTCGGGCATCATAGATAAGCTATCCAGCTTAAACATAAACCCCTATGTCACAAGATGGGTTGCTAACTGGCTCAAAGACAGAACACACAGAGTCAGAATTGCCGGAGTCATGTCAGACTCAAAACCAGTTACAAGTGGTGTCCCACAAGGCTCGGTCCTGGGACCTCTCTTGTTCGGCATATACTTTTCCGAGGTGCAGGCCAGCATGGGAGGACTATGGCTGACTAAGTTCGCAGATGACTGCAAACTGGGCGCCATAATTGACTCTCCAGCTGACACGAACATCCTTCAAAAAGGTCTCACAGAGACGGATAACTGGTGTCAGAGCCATGGTCTAAAGCTAAATGCCAAGAAGTGTATAGTCATACCCTTTGGCAAAAACAAAGTGCCCACCAATTACCACATAGGTGGTAACCCATTAAATACAGAAGAAGTAATTAGGGATCTGGGGACCCAAGTTGATAGCAATCTCTCCTTTGACAACCACATTGCCAAAGTGGTTAGAAAGACCTTTGACATAGCCCACCTTATCACGAAAGGATTCACATCTAGATCAAAGGAGGTAATAGTGCCCCTTTATTCATCCCTCATCAGGCCCATCATAGAATACAATGCCTCTTTTGGGATGTACCTTACCCGACACCTGCAGCAGCTAGAAAGACCCCAAAAGTACCTCACAAAGAGGATCAAGGGACTGAAACAGATGTCATATCCTGCCAGGTTAAAGAAACTCCAGCTTTACTCAGTCGCATACCGCCTACTTCGAGGCGATCTATGCCTGACATACAAAGCTATGTCCAACCCAGAATTAATGGACATGCTCCACCTCAGAAAATCTAAATCCCTTAGAACCACGTGTTTGAGGGACTTGAACCTCAGCACAGAAATAAATAGAACTTCCTGGAGGGACAGATTCATAACCCAATGGCTCCCTTTGCTTTGGAATAGAATCCCGGTCCATGTTAGGCAGAGCACCTCACTGACTCTCTTCAAGAGGAATCTTGATGAGTGGATGGGAGATCGTAGGTTTACCCCGGGGATTACTTCTGTGTCACTACTAGACAGAGGCACAGTAAACTAACCTTAAAAAAGAGCACAGCAAAATCAAATCTAAGTGTGGCAAAATCCAAACACACTCGGGCTAGGCTTATAAATGCCCCAGGGCAGATAGCCTAGTATGAACCTATGAACCTATGAACCTATCTAGTACAAAGGATTGGTTGAAAGAGCAGGGGCTAGCAGGATTGGGTAGTAATTCCAGCTTCTAGACTCTTCCATCTTTTCTGGTATTTATACCCTGTGTTGGAAGGGTGTTGCACTTGTTTGCTCGTTGCGCACTACTGCAGCGCTGTATTAAACCATTGCAAGGTATCTCAGTTGCATTTTTTCCCTTACCAGCATTCCTGTGTAATGGATGCCCTCCCTTGCTAATACTGCGATTTTATCCAGCCCTACTCACACCTATAGGTACTCTCTTCTGATAGTACCTACTCTACCATCCTTTCCCTGTCTTCCATAGATTCTGACAACCATGGATGGACAATTTCCTGTGGTTTCTCCTGCTAGTCCTGTTGACATGGGCATCTTGAGACAGTGTAGCAACTGCGTCATGTATACGGACAACCCTCTTCTCCTACCACCTAGGAACACAATATGTGTGAGATGCAGTTATTTTAAGAACCTAGAATCCTTGCTGTCTCAATCACAAGCCAGTACATCTGGCACTGAGAATGTTGTCTGCACAAACACCACAAGCACCACATGTCTAACACCACCCACACCTGTATAGTACATTCCTACATATGTGGAGGTTTTAAACAAAAATATACCTAAACAAAAAAGACTTTTGAGGCAAAAGCACACATGCACATCACAACCCACCATACCAAGCACCACACATAGTACACATACTTGTGTCTCACAACCTCTAAGGCCCAGCCACAAATCCAACACACTAGTCATATAGGACTCTATCGTGAGACACACAGATGTGCCACTCACCAGGCTAGACAAGGGGAAAGTCATGGTAAGTTGCTTGTCAGTGCTAGAATCCACCATATCACTCATGCACTTAAGTCTCTCAATAACAGGCACTGTTATGACTCTGCCATAGTCCATGTTGGTGTGAATGACTTGAGACATACCTCACTGGACTATATGAAGAGAGACATGATTGAACTCACTGATTATGTGTCCCAGGCAAGTATATCCATAGCTTTAAGCAGCATCCTGCCGTCACCCAGAATGATGCCTCAGTTCAAATAGAAAATGATTGACTTTAACAATTGGCTTAGATTCTGGTGTCAGTCCAAGGAGATCCAGTACCTGACAGCCTGGGAGGACATGACTTGACAGACCACAATGTTTTGCCAGAGATGGCCTTCATCAGTCCCCTGGGCTTCAGGCTTCTCGCAAAGGTTCTTGCCTCCCCCATAGTGCCTTTTTTAGGCAAAGTCATGAAGACAAAATTACCAATGTGAAAAATTCTTCTAAATGAAATTTAAAGGTCATGCTGCTAAATGCTAGGAGTCTTAACATGAAACTGCATTCATTGCAAGCATTCCTCACCATGGAAGATGCTGACATTTGTGCAGTCACTGAAACCTGGTTCAAAGCTGTGGAGAGCACCCCAGCCTTACCAGGTTACTTCTCCTACCATACTTTCAGACCCCAAACAGAGGGCTACAAAGCCAAAGGAGGTGGTGTTTCAATATTTATCAAAGACATACACACCTCCAGGCTGGTCAGACAGTACAACACACAGGAGACATTCCATGTGCAGTTAACTATTGACAAAACACCTATTCAAATTATAGCTAGCTACAGACCCCCAAACATGACTCAGGAGTCCCACTCCACTTTTCCTGGACTTACTTGAATCCATCAAGATTCAACCCTCTACCCTGATCCTGGGTGACTTTAACTACCCAACCACAGAGTGGAAGACCTATTCTAGCTCAAATCCGAATGCCCGGAGATTCGTCAACTTCATCAGTGCCAATGCATTGGATTAGCTGGTCGACACCCCCACAAGAGCTGAAAATATCCTGGACCTGGTGCTAACCAACATGAGTAGCCACTGTAGCACCCCTAAAGTGTCATCCTCCTTGGTAAGATCCGAACATAAAGCAATCACTTTCGAAGTCACCATCTCCCCTGACCCCCCCCCCCCCCCCTTGCCAGGGCTGAACATAAAAACTTTTCCAAAGCTAACTACAACCTCCTGAGAGCAGGTATAAGCAGCTTCACAGCCACCATCCCTTCTGTTGAATCAAGCACTAATGTCCAAGCCTATACCAAAAAATTATATGAGCACCTATATAGCTGCATGGACTCAGCAATACCTGACAGGACCAAATCATCTTCCTCAAGGAAGAGTAAACCTGTCTGGTGGACAGCAGCAATAAAATGACTCTATAATAAAAGGAAAAAAAATTGCTGTCCAGGACCAAGAAAAAGCAGGTGCTAAGTTGGAAGCAATCTCTCCTTTGTCTGAACAAGCAAATAAGGTCACTGGGGAAATCCTCTAAGGCTAACTTTAAGTCCAAATTGGCCACATCCACTAAGGACAATCACAAGGCCTTCTTTGGATACATCCGCAGTCTCAAAGGTAACTCCCAAATCTGCTCTAAATTGGTGGTCAAAATACCACATACACAAACGCCATAGATACAGCCAACCTGCTGGCAGACAAGTTCAGTGAAAACTTCACCCTCCCTGTCCCCCCATCAGTAAACCAGGACATCCCCAGCACTAGCCCCCTCCTCTCATCACCATGGAGCAGGTTATTAATGCCCTCTCAAAGGCAAAAAAATACAGCCTCCAGGGACCCGACAACATCCCTAGCTGTGTCCTACATGAACTCAGGAAAGAGCTCTCAGCACCACCAGGCACACTATTCAACGAAAGCCTGTGCACCAGCTTTGTCCCAGTAGAATGGAGGACAGCCACTGTCATCCTTCTGCACAAAGGTGGAGCGTCCACTGACTCAGCAATTATAGGCCCATCAGCCTAACTAGCCTGATCTGCAAGGCCATGGAATGCATTATCATGGACCTTATAAACAAGGACATTGGCAACCTCCAAATGCTTGATCCCACACAGTTTGTTTTTTTCAAAGGGAGATCATGCCTGTTAAACTTGGTCACCTTCTTCGAAACAGTCACCAAAGCCATGGGTGAGGGTAAGACAGTGCACACCACCTACCTTGACCTAGCAAAAGCCTTTAACACTATTCCCCACTTGGGCATAATAGATAAACTCTCCCAGCTAGGCATCAAGCCATATGTTACCAGATGGGTAGCTATCTGGCTCACTGATAGAACCCACTCAGTCAAAATAGAGGAATTCACCTCTAGTAGTAGACCCGTAACAAGCAACATAACCCAAGGCTCGTTCTTGGGGCCTCTACTATTTGGGATATACTTTTCTGAGGTGCAAGCCAAAACCAGTGGTCTGTGGCTGACCAAGTTTGCAAATGACTGCAAGCTGTGCACTGTCATAAATTCCCCTAGTAATGTGAACATCATCCAAGAGGGCCTTAACCAAACTAATGATTAGTGCCAGAAGCATGGCCTCAAACTGAATGCCAAGAAATGCATCATTATCCCCTTTGGGGAAAATGGTGTCCCCACTAATTATCACATTAATAACAATTTACTAACCAGCAATCAGTCGTGAGGGACTTGGGCACCCAGGTTGATAGCAACCTGACTTTTGACCACCATGTTGTCTCCGTTGCATGGAAGGCTTTTTACATGGCCCACCTCATAAGTAAGAGTATTTTACCCAAGAACAAGGAGGTAATAACATTCCTGCACCCCTCCCTTATCAGACCCATTATCAAGTACAATGCCCGCTTCAGCATGTACCTTGCCAAGTGCCACAGAGGTTCCTGACCAGGAAAATCCAGGGTCTCAAACATCTATCCTAAACAGATAAGCTAAAAGCCTGTCCCTCTACTCAGTCTCATGCAGACTGCTCAGAGGTGACCTGTGTCTGGCATACAAGACCATCTCAGACTCGGTCTTGATAGTGTTGTTGCATATCGGTAAGTCAAACTCCACTCGCTCAACCCACATGCAAGGCCTCAATCTGGTCTGTGACCTTAACAGAATTGTTGGCGGGATAGATTTGTGTCCTAATGACTTCCCCATCTGTGTAATAGACTTGCTCTCAATGTCAAGCAGTGTACCTCACTAGCCTTCTTTAAGAGTAACCTAGACGACTAGATGGGAAACAGAAAATCTACCCCTGGGATCCCACCTGTGTCCCTGCTGGACAGGGAAGACAGGTGCTGACATTTTGGGAACATGAGTGAAATTCTTGGCTAGGCTTATAAGGGCCTCTGGGCCAATAGCCTAGTATTGTCCTATGAACCTATAAACAAAAGAGGACCAGCTTACAGGAGGCTAGAAAAAGTCCAGGAAAACATAAGAGAAAGTACAAGAGCTCATATTCTGGTACTGTTAGAATAAATTAAAGACCAGATTGCTAGCAAGTGGAATGCAACATATAAGATGAAGACACCAAGTATCAGAAACATCAATCTGAAGACACTAAGAAAGATAATTACAAGGAGAAAGTTAAGGGGAGAAAGCTTCAAACATTGGAGGAATAGAGAAAGCTGGGAGAAAGGTATGCAGCTGGCCTGTCAAAAAAAAAAAAAAAAAAAAGCAAACACAGAAGAAAGGAGTAGTGAAGAGTAACAGAGGCTAAGAGAGAACTAGGATACAGCACTACCAGGGAGTCCTGAATAAATATAATAGAAATGTGTAAAAATTTGGTGGAAAGGAAAACACATGGAAGCTGCAAGAACTTAATAAAATCAAATGATTGTTAGAAAAAAATGTTGTATCTCAGCAGTCCCCAACCACCGGGCCACCAGGCATGGAGTGAAATGAAAAAAATGAATGTGTGTATGTATGTGTATGAGTGTGTTTATGTATCTGTCTGCGTGTGTGAATGAATGCATGCATGAAAGCAGAATGTATGCGTTTGTGAAAGAAGAGACTGTGTGTGTATGTATGAGAGAGAATGAGCAGTGAGATCAAGTGAGCTGTTATTTTGCACTTGCTAAGCAGTGCTTTTGCTGTTTAGCAAGTGTAAAATAAAAGTCAAGGAAACAGATAAAGTGTGTGTGTGTGTGTGTGTGTGTGTGTGTGTGTGTGTGTGTGTGTGTGTGTGTGTGTGTGTGTGTGTGTGTGTGTGTGTGTGTGTATGAGGGAAACTGAAGAGTGAGTGTAATCCCTGGCAGTAGCAGCAATGAGGTTTGCGTACCTCTTGAGCATACCATTCAACCTCTAAGGTTGCCATTAGGTTTGCGTACCTCTCGACTATAGTAGATCAATGTTATCCCGTTAAGCAGACTGTACACTTTTTTTTTGTTAATTATTGCCAATTGTCTTTTTATTGTACTTTGTAGCTTTTCTCCCCAGGTCTTGGCTGAAAATGTACTTCTAGTCCAGTTGGACCTCCTCGGTAAACAAATGTCAAATAAATAAATAAATATGCACTTTATTATGTTTTATTATGCTCGCATGATGGCCGGTCCATGGAAAATTGTCTTACATGACTGGCCTTGGTGCAAAAAAGTTGGACACCACTGGTGTATCTGATTGGTTGCATGTGTATGTAATATTGTTGTCCTATTTGTTTTATTTGTAAAATAAATATGTTAAAAGTTAAAATATATGTGTGTGCCTCAAAGTATCACCCATTCCACCTACCACAGTTTGCCTGGTACTTAAGGATCTTACAACAGCAAATGTGTAATTTTTGATGCCTCTCACAATGGACTGTGGCTGAAAATGGTCGTTTCTATTAGCCCACCTACCTGGATAAGACAGAAACATATACATAAATAATGCAAAGAGGTGGGGGAGAAACCATCCCTAAAAATCAGTTATTCTAAATAAAGTTCCGACATTGAATGAAAGCTGCAGTTTCAGTAGTGGTAGACTCAAACTGTGATTTTATACAGTGTGTTAGAAATGGCAAAGTAATTTAAAAAGGTATAAGGTAATTCTGATGAGTGTATGGGAAAAAAGAAGTTGTTAAGCAGAATCTATAGCTTTTCAATTAGGCATGAATGTGGGCAGTATATCCATTAGGCATGAATACAAAAGAAATGGCTAAGTGCCATCAAAAGCTATTAGAAAGCCAGTTCCTGGAAGCACACTGACATCCCCCTTTGGCTTGAAATCAGAAAGTTAACCTGTGTCTAGAAACATGAAATATTACTGGCACTGGGACAGAATGTAGACCTGAGTGGAAAGAACCAGAGACAGAAAAGTAGACTATATACATTCACGGCTTGAAAGCAAACAGCATGTATGACAATACATACGTCTAGGAATAAGATAGCAAAATGGATTAATGGCAAAGCAGAGAGTGAAATTACACATAAATTGTCTTCTTAATCACCTAACTAGAGCACCCTACAAGGCACAAGTCTACGGTGGAAAGGCTGAGTTTAGTGAGCAGCTGTGGCTTCAGCAGCCTGACCTGCACAGTTGCTGCTGTCTTTGCTGATAGGGGAAACCTGAATGCAGATGTAGTTCAAATCTCAGAAGGAGAAGAAAGAAAGAAAAAGAAAGTTTGTTGGAGGATATAACAGAATGGCATAAGTTTTGGAGTTATTTGCACAAAGCTAAACGTAGGATAAAACTCTAAGCAAACCTGTAAAGGGATACAAACTGTCATATTCAGAGCAGAATAAAGCTGAGTACAGAGAAAAATAACTTAGAACCATCAACTATCAAACAGTAAAAACATTAAATAAAGGCATACATAAGTGTTAGGTGAGAGGCAAAACAAGCAACATTGTTATCTGTGTAGCTGGTGGGTAGTAACCTTTGGTGTTGCCTGTTAATAAATCTGTCAGTGTTAAGTAGTATTATAACTGAAGTAGAGGTCTAAAAGGCCAGTTTAATTTATTTTACTTGCTGACAAATGTTTCATTCTGCCTGGTACATAGAACACAGGAAGACTATATGTCACTCAAACAAAGATACACACACACACACACACACACACACACACACACACACACACACAGACACAGCACATGTGCATGCTGGTGTGCACCTGTACAATGTCATGTGATGATTTGTGTATAAAAATGTATATGAAATATTTTATTAGTTGTTAAAGGAAATTACTTTTTTTTTAGCATTCTCTTGATAATTAACACAATTTCTCCCTTGTTGATCTCCTATCCATTTCCCAGGAGACACAGGGTCAAGATATCGAGCTGATGCTGTGATTATGTCATGCTGGGATATAGTACTTTGCTACTACAAAACCCAAAGGTGTCACATAAATTCCTTATTGCAACTAGTAAGAATGCAATCCATCTAAAACATTTACTGTTGTCAGGTTCTCTGATGTTTAAAGTAACCATCTGTAAAACACCAAAGCAACTGTTTCTGTTAAAGTCACTGATGCCGTACAGTACAATATGATTAGGGAATAAGAGGAAAATTAACTTATCTTTAATGTCTCAGGAAGTAAATTATTAAACTGGGATGTGATGATATATTTTTGTTTTACAAATTACCAGCTGGAAATACACAGAATGCTCCCATGTGAGGCCTTGGACTTTAATGTAGTTTGACAGCAAGAACTTCCAGTCCTAATCACTAAATGCATTTAATACAGTTTGATTCTAAGAATCACATCTTAAACAAAAGGACTTTATTAAGTTTCAGGTAGGGGGAAGATTCAAAGTAAAACAGTTAAAAATAGCCACTAAGTCATGCTTAACAAAACTATAAATCAGCAATGTTAAAAATCCTAGGCAATATAACAGTTTTCATACAGTCAACAGAAATTGCGAAATAAAACCTGCAACATAACTCCTACTGCTACTTCTAATAAGCAAGTTACGTGCTTTGGAAAGCTAACAAACTGTATTCCAAGAAATGGTATATTTCAAAATAGAATGTATAAAACAGTTATAGTAATAAATTTTTATGACATCTACTTTTAATATCTACTTCCATTAGGTTGTTCAGATTATTAGCGAATACATTGTCCAGTGCCATTTGCTCTTTATCTCAATGTGTAAGTAATGAATTTCTACTACACTTATGGAGCTGGTTCACCTGAAGTCACAACAATGTAGTAGCTGAGATTTTCACATCTTGGATGCCTACTACATGGCAGGTTATGCCATGAGTGGATGAGCTGTGAATGCTCGTTTATGCAATAAACTACTAGCAGTTGAAATACAAATACTGTTGTATGCAGTGTGTTATCAGTGACAGAACTATGTAGAACCCTGTACACAATATGGTAGTTTGGCTGAGATGCGAATGCTCCTCATATGCACTGGAGTACTAGGGGCTAAGTTATGTATGTTCTTGGGCATAATGTGCTATGAGGGTGTGACAACCGTGCCCTGGCCCAGCAATCAAGGAGCCTCAATCCTCACCACTAACACCAGGTAGGTCATCTCCTGGAAGAGGAAAGGATAACTAATACACACAGTAAAGTACAATTTCCCTTAAGTGCACACAGCGATCACAGTGAGTCTGGGGCTGGCTGCTCCCTTGCTCACCAGGTCCCCAATAAGACTCCCCACTGGCACAGCTATAGGGTCCATGTCTCAGCCTAACTGGGCAAGCTAGGACCTCCAGTACCCTCTCTGTCCAACCAGTGTTTCTTGTCCCTGCCCAAGTAGCTGACACAACACACACACACTTTGAGATAAGTATTTATACAACTTCGCAGACACTCCTGGGAAAGGCTGACACAGATTCTCCAGCTGTGCCCCTTTAGCCAGACTATACAGCAGTAATTACTGCCACCACCCAGTTAATAATATCAGCTACTAAAAGGCCCTTAAAAGGGTGTCCAATTATTACTGTGCAATATTAATATCCAATGGTAATGTGACTATACAGACTAAGGCTTATTGGAAGGGCTTAGACAGTTAACTCTATAAATATATAATGTACTCTAAAGCATACTTCATCTCTACACAAAGCAGCCACAGGTAGAAGGTTTTAAAAATATTTACTAATAAATAATTAAAACACAAGACAAAACTACTACACCACAGAGATATCTAAGAGTTCACAGATCACACAGAAACGTAAAATAATATCGTAGGAAAGATCTGATTACACAGAAAAATACTTAATCTAACTTTCTAATCTTTAGCTAATCTTAGAGAAAACACAGTGCTACAATCCTACTTACATACATAAAGAGCATAGGCAGTGCTGGTAAGTTAGATGTCCAGATCAAAATGCTTCAGGTCTCTTGTGAGAAATAGTATTTAAACATTACTAACAAACATGTCTCTAAGGCCCTCCCAAAATTACATCATTTTTGACACTTAGGTTTTCCCAGTATTCATATTGCATCATCTTAACACCTGGCCTGAGTTCTCAGGCCACAAACTGCATTATTTAGCAATCTAACCCCTCCTCAGAAACTTACAATGATACAAGACATTTCACATGTATATGCTAGCAGAAACTAAAGCAATAAACGCACCTTCCACATCTAAATTATGGTCATAAACTTTAGCCTTAAAACAATGGGCATGAAATCTTCATCCAGCCACCCTCGGGCAAAATTCTAACATGAAAGGATACAACATACTTCACTGGGCCAGTAGAGTGCAATGTTGTCACACATTTTGCAGTTCCACATTTCACAGTGTTTTCCTACATTTAAAAACACAAACCTGTAGTTTATATTTATTTATTCAGTTGATAGAATTATATATCAAATTCTATTTGACTAAGCTGGCAGCCTTCGCCCATCTCTCCCCAGTCGTCACATCGGGGTTCAACTGTGATCGTTCTTATATGCAGCACACTGCCAGTGGCTTATCCACAAATGCTCTAGAGCACAGTGCCCTAGCCTGTGATGATGTTATGCAGTCATTGTGTATATGCTGCACTATCAACAATGGAGCTAAGTATACTACTGTATGTAGTGACCTACTGGTGGCTTACCTCTTCATGCTCTTCTATACTCTCAGAACTGACCAAGGTGATAGAGATGGCTACCACACTTTTTCTGTGTTGGTTTGAATGTTACCTTATTGTTTTGGTAACTTCAATGGAATTTTAAGATGTGCAGCAACCTGTCCCATAGCCACAACCAACAAGGCCATTCCCAACTAAATGAAACTGACAGCTGGCCACACAACACATAGTGCCTGCTACATTACACTTGTTTCACCCTTGTAAGCACCCTCCTTTCCTCACTTTTCATCACTTGCAGTGTCTTCTCCAGTCGTAAAACACAGACATTTAATGTAGTGCATGCAGCTGTGTACTTTACTGCATGACTGTTGCATGCCACATGGTGATGTCCCCTAGCTGTCCTCACCATAGTCGCATAGTCAACAGGATAATGCAGCCTCAGACTTCTTTAGGTGTATTGGTTGCCTGTCAGTTTTTGGGGAGTCAGGAGCAGCCATGTTGGCCACAGCAACATGACAGGCAGCTGCACACCAGAATTCCTTCTTCAGCTCTTTAGTTATTTCTAAACTACTTTTACCATATTTTAATCTTGCTAGTATTCTGCCTTAGTATTCCTCTGCTGCCGGATTTGGTAAAGTTCATTGCTGTGAACCTATGGAAGAGTAACCATCAGTGAGACTAGCAATGTGTGACTACCTTTTTAAATTCCATCTGAATTGGTTAGGTTCCTGTCACCCTCACCGTTCTTACTTACTTCTTTGCTAGTTCTATCTTACTGGGTCAAGAGCAGTTTGTCAGGGTCTATATTATAACCATGAAAGCTCAGTTCAGCAAACAACATTTTACATAAAAAATGCCATTCAATGAACTGTTAATGTGAGATCGCGGTACAGTGAAGATCGGAAAATTTGCCCTTTCCTCACTGTAGTGCGATCTCAGAGTTGGTATATATAATTAGCAGGGGGTGTGGGGGGTGCAGCCCCCCACAAAAGCGAGTTTGACAAATGGCATTTTCGATGTGAAAGCCGTTCGCTGAACTGACTTTTCATGGTTATAATATAGACCCATTTGTCACTTTGTTTTGATGATTTATACAGGGGGCCAGTGTTTGTGCAACTGTCATACTTACAATTTGGCTGGTGTGAACTACATTCTTCTCTCTGTGATCAGTACAGCATTGTACGGTGCTGTCTTTAGCCTGCACTGAACTATATGATGGGAATTGCATTCTTTTGTCTGTGGTCAGCATGGTGTTAGACGGTGTGAACTTCAGTCTTTTCTCTCCGTTCCTGCACAGCAGTATATGGTACAAACTACATTCTGCTGCCTTCAGGTCACTTCTCAGCCTTTTGGCTAAAATCAATTGTAGTATCAATCTGCACTGAATTATATGGGGTGAAATACATTCGACTGTCTTTGGTCTGCTTGGTACTGTATAGTGTGAATTACATTCTTCTCTCTTTGGTCTGCATGGTACTGAATAGTGTGAATTACATTCTGCTCTCTTTGGTCTGCATGGTACTGAATAGTGTGAATTACATTCTGCTCTCTTTGGTCTGCATGGTACTGAATAGTGTGAATTACATTCTGCTCTCTTTGGTCTGCTTTGCAATGTATGGTGTGAATCACAGTTTGTGTAGTGAGCACATCTTGCACAGTGTGAACTACAACCTGCCATTTGTGGTCTGTACTGCATTGTATGATGCAAACTATACTCTGCTGTTTGTGGTTTTTATATCATTGTATGTTGTGAAATGGATTAAGCTGTCTGTAGTTTGTATGTCTTGCACAATGTGAGCTACATTGTGTTGTCTGTGGTCTGCATGACATTACATTTTACTAGATCTATACCTGTCTCTTTTCTTAACCCAGACTGGGTACATTTGCTTTGGTTTATCTCATTGTTTTTGATGTGAAGGGATTATCTGCCAATTTCCTATTTTGTGAGTTCATGAGTTCATATGTAATTACTAGCCATGTAGTCCAAGAGATCATTGAGAAGCCTAGCCCAATTTTCCATTTGCCCTACACTACTACCTGGTACACTGACTCTCTCAGAGTTACACAGTAGGCAAATGGTAGTTGACTATAGACTACAGAAAGTAGCTCTTTAATATCTCAGACTTAATCCTCTTTGCTTACAGACAGAGTACCGTCATTGCACTTGATATTTGTTTTACCAAGCATATTTCTTTTTAGGGTCAAGCTCTGCATTATATTAACAGGCTGGTACTGTAGCTGCCAGAGTCTTGCTGACATGGGTTTTTAGCTGTGTACTTAACAATTTACCATTAATTACATTATAGTTTTCCTATACTGGATGTCAGTTGCCACCTGTTTAATTTGTGTTAATGTGGCATGTTTTATCAACAAAGGGATACATGAATGGCTAAGGGGAGTACAGAAGTTACATATCACAATAATTTTCATTTATTTTGGGAGTGTTTTCACCAAACATTTCTACAAACTGTCCATGGTGACGTTTTCCTACTACTTTATAATTATTCACGTTGGGATTGTATGCTGTCACTTTCATCAGTGTGCAGTTTCTGAGGCTCTGCCTAGTGCTTGCAGTTCCTTTTTCCTTTTCTTATTATTTAGGTTCATTGGTTCATAGTTAAGTACTAGGCTAGCTGTCCTTGCAGGCCATTTTAAGCCTAACCAATTTCCCTTTTTGTGCCCGAAATAACCTATCTCATTTGGCTATATATTCACCTTACCCATCCCATGATCGATAATTATAAATTACCCCTAATAAGAATAGCTGGCATCATACTATAGATGATTTGAGGGCACTCCAGCATGGGATAAAGCATTTAGGAACTGCCTCTGACCATTAATAGTACAGGGAGCAGTCCTGAGGAAAAGTTTCTGTTTACCATCCATAGATCTAAGTTGCACTTGAAAATGGACAGGGATGAACTCTGTTTTATGTGAATAGGAAGTCTGTTCCACAGCAGTGGTATCCTCTGCAAAATATACCTATCCCTCCAAACCATTCTGTTGATGTTGCAAAAGAGGTTTAGAGCATTATTTGGAACAGCCCGGATTCTGTTTATGGTCCAGAGGATACTTCACTGGTGTGGCAGTTCTTAATTTTGGTAAGTTGCCATCCTCAGTTGGATTTTCTTCATTAATCTGTATTGAATGCAGTCTTTTGGCTTCTGTCTTAAGAGATTGTATGTTAATTGAGGATATCCTGGAGTTTTATTTAATTCAGAAACATCTCTTTCATCTTAATAGCCTTTAGTCTAGAATTCTTACTTTATTTTATTTTGTTTTCCTTCACTGCACTGATTATATTTTGTTTTTTCTTCTTATGTCATTATTATTATTATTATTATTATTATTATTATTAATTTTACTACTACTACTAGTTTTTGTTTTTTCTTGCTTTGTTTAGTTTTTGTGAATGACATCCCTTTTTTACATTTCTGCTGTGTTGCCTTATTCAGATTTTGTGCATAAGGTTTCATAATTGTGATAATGTCTGTATCTAATTTGCTTCAACAGGGTATTTTAGGATTGTGGTTGAGAAATGGGATTCCTGTTAGTATTCTACCCTCAGTCTTTTAAAACTCATCAGATCCATACCAGATGAAGTCCCCCTTAGTGTTCTAGCTCTCTGTATATTGTGTATGTATACAGTGCACTCTCTTTCTTCCAACCATAACGCTTCCTCCACAGGTAAAGGTCATCTTCCTAGCTTAAAGCTCATATATTTTATATATATTTAATTCTTTGTATTTGACTATATTGAGCCACAGATTTTAATTGACCTATTTTATTTTTTGTTTCCATACAATTTTATATTGATCTTTCATCTCTGTTCACTTGTCAACCATTTTATATTGCATACTGTAATTTTTTGCATGATTGTTTCTTTTTACATTTGATCCTTTTTCTTATTTTCTTTCTTTTATGCACCTGGACTGAACCTGTGAGTAATCCATATGGATCAATACTTACCCTGGTTAATAAATTCAAATAATTAAAGGCATGTTTTGTTTCTGAGGAAGAAATTATTAGGACTGCATGGTCTCCTCTTTTCATGGCTCTTGGATGTGGAGCCCACATTTGTTTAGGTGACCAGTCATTGTCCTGGGGTGAAATCTCATGCAGTCCATTTTTCATCCTACTTGTATTAGTTATATAAGGCAACCTACCCATCATTATAGGCCAGTATGAGAACTATGATCTTCACTGGTCCCACCAAAGACAACGTGCACTAAAGTGAAGACCACTTACAACAAACATATGATAATCCTTCATACGTTGCATGGTTCTGACCTCGTGCTAATAGAGACAGCCTGGTTGGATGACAGCAGTCCTTATCTAGTGGCTGATGCCCCTTTCTCAAGAGTTTTGTTATTTAATGTCCTAGGTGGGATAGGACTGGTGTGGTACAGTTTGCTTTATGTTTTTTGCTATAGATGGTTTGAGTTCTCAGTGGGCATAACTCCTCCTCCTGTGAGTATACCATGGAAGAAGAAACAAAGTATGGGCACCTAGTCATCCATCATCTATCTGGCTGTGCAAAGATGTTCCTACAACAGTTCACCAGCTTCATATTCAACTCAGTGTTGAGCCACTCTGGATGATTTGAAGTGACTTCAATATTTGGACCAAAAAGACTCAATGACTCTTTGTCCAGGGTCTTACCTATTGTAAGGGGTCTACCTTGTGCTTGGTGCTCCATCTTAGTCTGTTAGACACTAGCATGGTAGTGTAATTTATCTCATGTTCAGACCAGTACCTCATATACTTTGACTTGTAAGTCTCCCACATTTTGCTGTCTGATGAACAGCTGGTAGAATTCAGAAATTTAAGCCATGTATCCCACTTCTGGCAATTCATTTGTGAGAACAATGAGCGTATCCATATGATGTTGGTCCAACTTTACATCAGGATTTGATCTCCACTTTCAATGACTTTGGCCCTTTCCCTCTCTCTCTCTCTCTCTCTATATATATATATATATATATATATATATATATATATGTATATATAAATATATATATAAATATATATGGGTCTATATGACTTGGTCGACAGTTCATATGATCGACTGTTTATTTGGTCGACAGTTCATTTGATCGACAAGCATTTTAGGTGGGCTTCACACCCCCTAACTATATATATCAACTCCAGGGTCACACAACATTGGGGAAGGGGGCAAATGCTTGTCGATCAAATGAACTGTCGACCAAATAAACAGTCGATCATATGAACTGTCGACCAAGTCATATAGACCCATATATATATATATATATATATATATATATATATATATATATAGATATATTTTATCCTTTTGCTGAACAAGTTAGTCTCACGAGGCTAGTAGCTTCTTTTTAGAGGAACCCAAAGTGGTATATATACTACTGTATATACTCCTACTGTTTTCAATAGGTACCATGGGATCTTTTATATCCACTTGAGCTACCACTAACTCAGGCAGATGGATCCTCTGTTTAACATCTCTTCTGAAGGACAATACACTCTAAGGTACAGCAACCCCATTATGCTACACTGCAGTGTCAGTGATCCATGTCCCTGGTATGGGAATAGGACCCACGGCCTTCTGCACCAAAGTCAAGTACACTACCAATTATGTCACTGCCACTATATAGATAGATAGATAGATAGATAGATAGATAGATAGATAGATAGATAGATAGATACAGATATACCAAATCTTCACTGAGCAACAGACAAGAGCTGTGGTATGGCATCATGCTCCACATTGTGTAGAGCTGCTACAATATCTGGAATGACACTAGTGAGTTTTGACTGATGGAGGGCAAACTTCTGGATAAACTTTATGCTCTATACCTTTTCAAATTTCCTCAGAAAAAGCAGCATTGTTGTAAATAGCTATCTAGCTGCAACTCCTTGGTGAGCAATGCTCTTCAAAATGGTTGTTAAGTGGTGTAGTCTAACTTATCTTTCTAATTAGAAGTTTCTTTTTTCTTCAGGGCTGTATAGTAATTGTTCAATATTGTTTTTTTTTTCAGATAAGGTCATACCCATTATACTGGAGAATCCCCACAACTGTAACCATAGACATTTTGCAGTACAAACATTTATGACTTTTGCTTGGACTAGGTGACAGCTTCAGGATCCTGATGATGAGGTGTTTCTGCTCCTGGATTCAGACATACACTTTGAAGCTTGTGGTCTTGAACTACTCATATACCAGATTGGTATTTTCTTGAATTGAACAGCCCAATGGCTCTCTAACAACACGAGGAAACTAATCCTTAGTAGAAATAAAGCCTGGGCCAAATGGCGAACCACAAAAGACACTACTGATCACCTCACCTTTAGGCAACAAAGAAATATGACTAAAAAAGCTATCCTGCTAGACAAAAAGAACTTCTACAGTCAGCTTCAGCAATCATCCCTTCATCAACCACAAAAATTCTGGACTGCCATTAATATGCTAATATCCCCTGGCAAAGTGGCCACTCCAAATCCGCTAGGCTCAAACCCTGACTGCCCATTACAAACAGCTAATTGCTTTAATACTTTCTTAACCTCCGCCATTTTAAACCTAGCAAAACAACATAGCCCTGATACCTCTAAACTATCTACCCCAAGCCCAACTCCCCCCGAATTTCACCTCAAACCTATTCCCACCTCTTACATATTGTCCTTACTTCAAAAATTAAAACCCACAACCCCCTCAGCTGACAAACTACCAGCAGAATACCTCCAACTAGGTGCAAAAGCCATTGCTTATCCCATCTCTATACTAATTAATAGGACCTTAGAAGAAAGTATAATCCCATCAATCTGGAAAATCTCTTACATTATCCCTCTTTTCAAAGGAGGCGACTCTACTGAGTATTCCAACTTCCCCCCTATAGCACTACTCTCTCCTCTTGCAAAAATAATGGAGAAATGTATCCACAAACAGTTACTTAAACACCTATTAGACCACAATCTCCTAGCTAACTGCCAACATGGTTTTCATCCATTCCATAGTACTACCACAGCCTTACTATCCTTTATCGATTCTATTAACAACAATCGCAACATGAATAACCTTTCCTCAGCATTCTTTGTTGACCTGTCCAAAGCCTTTGACATGGTCAATCACCAGCTTCTCCTCCATCGTCTAAAGTCCCTCTCTCTAAACAATTCTGCCTTAAACTGGTTTACATCCTACCTGGACAACCAAAAACAGGCAGTTCTCTGGCACAACCATCTCTCTGATCTTCTCCCCACCTCTATAGGAGTCCCACAGGGCTCTATTCTAGGTCCTCTACTGTTCTCCATCTTTATAAATGACCTTCACCTAACCACTCCACTATCAACTTGTATTCAATATGCAGATGACACTACTATCATTTGTACAGCCTCAACACAATCTGAACTTCACTCTCTCACACAAAAAACCTTCACGACTACAGAACAATGGTTCTCTAATCATTGTCTCCTCCTTAACCCCAAGAAAACCAAACTTCTACTCTTTACACCCACTCACTTGTCTCCCTCCCTTAATTTTACACTTACATCCAGTAATGGTACCCTTATCTCACCAGACCAGACCACCAAACTTTTAGGTATTACAATTGACAATCAACTAAAATTTGACACTCACATAAACTCTACAATTAAAGCTACTAACAGAAAACTAGGCTCTCTCTACAGAATCTAGCCTTTTCTAACTCCTGAAGCCAGAAATACCATAGCCAGAACCCACTTAATCTCTACCCTATTATATGCCTCCCCCATATTTACTAATCTTTCTAGGTATAATCTTAACAAACTAGCAACATCATATAATAATATTGCCAGATTTGCTGCTAACTCTACATTCAGAACTCATCACTGCCACAATCTCAAAAAAACTAGGCTGGCTAGAGTTACCCCACCTAATCCAGCTTAACCAACTTACAATTGCCCATTATGCCCTTTATCACCCTGACAACACTCCTATGCTCTCTACCCTCATAACACCTTACAGTAATCTGAGGAACCTATGCTCCTCTAACAAAATACTAATTCATACCTCCTTATCAAATAACTTAGCAGGTGATTCCATATTTTCTAACTCAGTTGGTAAAATATGGAACCAACTTCCACAAGACCTCACTACCCTAACATCACTCCCACTATTTAAAACTAACCTAAAACTCTTCCTATCCAACCACTGGCTATGCTCTTGCAATAACCCTGACTAAAAACATCTTCTTTCATTTCAACTTCTCATATTTTATTCTTTAATCTTCCACCTTCTTATTTCCTAACTTTAGCATTCCAGTTTATTATCTCCATACTTGTTTCTGTTTCTCCCTAAATAAAAATGACATATATCTTAATTTTTCCACCTCTTATGAAATTGTATTAAACTAACTAATGTTCTTTACTTAAATTGTTCTCCAATTCTAGACCATACTGTATTCAAATACCTTCTTAACCTGATGTTAGCCTAAAATTTTTTTAAATTCTTTTTGGTATATTTTTTTTTAACTTGTTTAGTAGTTTTGTAGTGGAGCATGTCTTGCTATTTTTCTATCATTTTAAATTGTTTAGTTGTATGATAGCGGAGCTTTTCTCCCCGGGCCTCCACTGAAAATGGACATGTATCCAGCTGGACTAGCCTGGTAAACAAATGTAAAATAAAAAAATAAATAAATAAATTGAAGTCCTGGATCTAAATATTTATCAAACATCAATACGGAAGCTTTGGGGAATCTGGTTTAAAAATGTCCTTGAATCCTGATCTGTGTGATAACTTCAGCAATATCTCTAACCTTCCTTTCACAGATAAGGTTAAGGAGTAAATGGTTAATGTGCAGCTTGATTCACTTTCATGCACCCGTTTTAGTCTTGGTTATAAATCACCACAACAGTGGAACTGCCTTTATTACACTAGCTAATTATCTCTTTTTGGCAAGAGATTGTTGGTATTATTCAGTTTTTTGTCCTACATAATCTTTTTGCAGCATCTGATGCAGTTCACCACAATACACTTTTGGACAGAATAAAATCTTACTGTGGCATTTCTGATACTGATCTTGACTGCTCTGTCCTTTTTTAATTTCTCCAAATCTTTTGAGTTTATAATACCATGACAGGAATGGACCCCATTCCTAAATAAAAGTACAATTAAAGTTCATGACATTGATTATTGTTTCAATCTTTGATGTCAGACAGAAGTGCTCTTCACAGCTCCTACAATGTGCCCAATAATGACTCCTGCAATTCGTATGGAGTTACATGCATTGTTAGCATATCTAAATACAATTGTAGATTTTTTTATAAGACCCATTGCTCCTGCTACTATTGGAACTGTCTGGATATCTTTCTTCCACACTGCTCTATGCAAGACACTGTAGTCACTGGATGTGGCGATTTCTGGTCTGCATTACGCCTAATGGGATGCTCCCAGATGATTATATCTGGAAGTAATCTATTTCTCTGGAGTGCAGTGTGCTATAGAGGTCCAGTCCTGAACCATTATTTTCAATATGTTCCTGCCTCTATAATGTGTACTGTAATTAGAAGAAGATTGAGGTTTCATTCTTACATGGATAATACCTACTTACACCTCCTCTTGTCTCAGACGTGGATGGAACCTGTTAATTTCCTCGTGATTTATCTTGAATGCATCCATTAGCTTTTAAAAGTATAATTGCCTGAAGCTCTGTACCTCCAAAACACAGGTCTTGACAGGTCTTAATGGACTTCCCTGCTCTATCTCTTAACTCCTCTATATTTTTTCAGGGGTGAATGTCCAGAGTTTTGTCTTAAATGCAAAATCTTGGTGTAACCTTTGATAATAAGTTGACACTATGGAACCCAGTGTTAGCCATAGGTAAAACATCTGGTTCCAGTCTGAAAAATAGCACCTAGATTAATTATTTTATTTTACCAGATGTAGTCACACCTCATGCCTTGGTAACTTCATAGTTGTATTATGCCAACATCCTTTACTTTGGGCTTTCTAATGCCAGACTTGATAGGCATCAACTGGTGTAGAACTCACAGTGCAACTTCTGACTGACTGGTAGTCCCTACCATACCTCTCAACTGTTAAGATTTATGCAGACTGTCCAGATTTTTCTCTCATATTTTTGGTCTGTTTTTCAAAAAAATTGTGTTTTTCTGTAAAATTAATGAGGATCGAAGTCACTAAATAATAATAATGTAACCAGCTGAATGCGAGATGAACAGCACAAAGGTAGCAACTCATTGACTACAGATAAATTGCCTTCAATGACAAAAAATAAATCATCAATATATCGGCAAAAAAACTTGATGTTAAATCTCTTCTTCAAAGTGGGTATCACCTCATGCTCCCACGAGGCCATAACTAGATTGGCAAAAGCAGGGGTGGCAGGAGACCCCATGGCCACCCCTCTTCTCTGCCTATAATATTGTTTGTCAAAAAGAAAAACATTGTTTTCTAAAATTAATTCCAAAAACAATCTAATAGTAGAAACAAAACTAGAGGTGAATTTACCACCCTTTTTTGTCAAGAGTTCACAAACTGCTTCTGTTCCTTCATAATGAGGAATACAGGTGTATAAGGAAATAACATCGACAGTAAAAATAACGTGTTCTGATGGGTCAAAACCTTGTTCCTGGATGTAACTCCCAAACTTACTTAGAAAATGCCAAGAATCCTTGACATAAGATGGTTCTTCACTTAAGATGGGGCCCAATATAACAACAACACAACACAGAGGATCCCCCTTTAAGACCTATAGTTTCTAGTCCTCACTCAGTCATGGAAGGCATTTCTTTGGTTGTAGATGTTATATTGGGCCCCATCTTAAGTGAAGAACCATCTTATGTCAAAGATTCTTGGCATTTTCTAAGTAAGTTTGGGAGTTACATCCAGGAACAAGGTTTTGACCCATAAGAACACATTATTTTTACTGTCGATGTTATTTCCTTATACACCTGTATTCCTCATTATGAAGGAACAGAAGCAGTTTGTGAACTCTTGACAAAAAAGGGTGGTAAATTCACCTCTAGTTTTGTTTCTACTATTAGATTGTTTTTGGAATTAATTTTAGAAAACAATGTTTTTCTTTTTGACAAACAATATTATAGGCAGAGAAGAGGGGTGGCCATGGGGTCTCCTGCCGCCCCTGCTTTTGCCAATCTAGTTATGGCCTCGTGGGAGCATGAGGTGATACCCACTTTGAAGAAGAGATTTAACATCAAGTTTTTTTGCCGATATATTGATGATTTATTTTTTGTCATTGAAGGCAATTTATCTGTAGTCAATGAGTTGCTACCTTTGTGCTGTTCATCTCGCATTCAGCTGGTTACATTATTTACTTGGTCTATTTGGTTCCTGTGCTTTGTACTTTGTTGGTTTTCTTGCACCATGTCTGAAGTGGGAGATGACGATCTTTTAAATCTCATGGTACATCCAACGCCGACTTCGGCGGCAACTTCTTTGAGTGAACTATTAACGGCTACGTTACTTGATATACAAAGTTCTTTAAAGATTCTTGTTTTGAGGGCCGACAGGAATGAATGTTCTAATGTGGCGAGACAAGGCGTTGATGGGGCATCGAGTCCGAACTCGTCTTTTATAGAATTTGACACTGTCATCGAGGCAGGAGACAAGCGTGAGAGGGATTATTGCCGGGCTGCGGCGTCTGGTTCACGAATGAAGACTGCTTCAAATAATTCTTCTGGTGGTAAATCAATACAAACATTTTTGGATGGAGTGCCAAATCCTTTTGGACGGGCAGGTAAAGAACTTCAAGGATTTAATCATAATGAAGTTAACAACAAACGTAATTTCCTTGTGAGGCTTCTGAAAAGGCATCATTCTCTAGATTTAGAGAATTGTTATTTCCAACACTGAATTGATTTAGGTATAGTCCCAAAGGGACTTAGATTTTTTAAATGTCCCAACGGGGTTACTGTTACTTCACCTTTTTTCAGGACATTGGTTAATTTTTTTAACACTGCCGGAATAAATTTTTTAAATTTATTGATTAAAAACAACATTGAAAAAATGACTGATTTAAAAGGTGAAATAAATCAGGTGGAAAGTGAACTAGCAGAGTTGTTAGGCTCACACAAATCAGGAGAGTTATTTTTAACATTGCATGACGAACTGGAACAACATACGGCTGATGTAACGAGCAGAAAACGGGCCAAATTAACCCGTGATACAATGGCCTATGATAATGACACTTCTTATAACAACTTTGCCAATAAAAGCCACTTTACGGAACAGAGAGGTGATATGAATCGCCATAAATTCTTTAACCAGAGGGGCACTGGGACTCGTACTGACTTCACCAACAGGTCTAAGGAACCGAGGTCGGTTGAGATTGGTGATGGAAGGGGTCCTAAAACTAAGCAAACGGAAAGCCGATTTATCAATGATGGGTCCCATGAAGGTTTAAATAAAGAGATTATTAACATCACTAATGAAGACAGAGACAATACTGCAGACAAAGGAGTTATTGACTTTGATAGTAATGAAACAGGGACTAATGGACATTGTACTAATTCCGACGGGTCAGTTCGACCCAAAGCAAAGACTGGTAACAACATTGGGGGGAAGGTTACAAGTGGTTCAATCCCTGCTTCTACTTTTTTAAACAAAAAAGGGAATCAAAGCAGCAAGAACACCGTCTTAACTCGCAGTCGGACCTTTCTGGGGTCCAATTCCTCGGGGGACGAGACCTAGACAGGACATTTGATCAGTTTAAAGTTATTAATTTAATGGAACATTGTTTTTCCGACCATGAAATCAATGTACTAAAACGTGGTTTAAATTTTATTCCCACCTTTAGGGCAAATGTCTCTAACGCTATTATTGACATTAAGAAGTTTTCTAGAAAACTCAATGTAACTCATGTGTTAGATTTTTTAACTAAAACAAACCAACAAAGTAAGTTTTTGATAAAACCCTCCATGTTCACTCCTCACCTACACCATACTATTAAGACATTTGAGGAACAATGCATAGCGGATGTCAGCAATGTTTTAAGTAACCACAGGTACACCACTGATAATCTTACAAAGGAAGAAAGACAAGCATTGAGGAACCTGAAGTCAATGAATCATGACTTCAGGTTCATGAAGAGTGACAAAGGGGGAAACATTGTGATAATGAGTCAAAAAGCTTATCAAACTAAAATGTTACAAATAATTAACAACCAAGACGAATATGAAACAATTAGTTTGTCTGATTTCAAAAGGAGGGTTCGTTTTATACATTCTGAACTATATGGTTTATTTATGACAGGGGAAATAACACGTGAAGTTTATGAATTCTGTGTAGTGGTTGAGCCACGTATAGGGGTAATCTTTGGGATACCCAAAACCCACAAGAACACAGAGGATCCCCCTTTAAGACCTATAGTTTCTAGTCCTCATTCAGTCACGGAAGGCATTTCTTTGGTTGTAGATGTTATATTGGGCCCCATCTTAAGTGAAGAACCATCTTATGTCAAGGATTCTTGGCATTTTCTAAGTAAGTTTGGGAGTTACATCCAGGAACAAGGTTTTGACCCATCAGAACACATTATTTTTACTGTCGATGTTATTTCCTTATACACCTGTATTCCTCATTATGAAGGAACAGAAGCAGTTTGTGAACTCTTGACAAAAAAGGGTGGTAAATTCACCTCTAGTTTTGTTTCTACTATTAGATTGTTTTTGGAATTAATTTTAGAAAACAATGTTTTTCTTTTTGACAAACAATATTATAGGCAGAGAAGAGGGGTGGCCATGGGGTCTCCTGCCGCCCCTGCTTTTGCCAATCTAGTTATGGCCTCGTGGGAGCATGAGGTGATACCCACTTTGAAGAAGAGATTTAACATCAAGTTTTTTTGCCGATATATTGATGATTTATTTTTTGTCATTGAAGGCAATTTATCTGTAGTCAATGAGTTGCTACCTTTGTGCTGTTCATCTCGCATTCAGCTGGTTACATTATTTACTTGGTCTATTTGGTTCCTGTGCTTTGCACTAAATAATAATACACATTTGTGTTTTAGACTTTATTTCTTTCAGAAAATGATTTCAAATACAGATCCTATTATTCTAGCAACTTTCTAAGCTTATAAAAGCAAAATTTAAAATATTTCCCATTTCTGGGCTTTTGTCCTGCCATTAATTTAGGCTTTGTCCATATTTCTTGCATGAAGTGGTTAAGAGGTATGTTCCCTGCTATCATAGCATTATATCAGTCATACCAAGTCTGTATTGGCTTTCCATATATCCACATATTTTCACAAATATTTGTTAAAATAATAAAAAACAGTCAAGAAATATTGGCCTTTTTTGAAAACATGAATTCCTAAACCCATACTTTTACTACTTTTATCTTTCATAATAAAGACAAATGTCAATGGAAGCAAAATATAAAAAAAAAAACAAATAAATACATTTAGCAAATTTTAAAGTTTTAATGGAACCCAAATGAGTACATAAAAAATCATTTCAATTTCATAAAATTGTGATTTGAAAAATTGTTTCATAGCATTTTCAAAACTGGAAACGTTCTTACAATTCAATATCAGCTTAAAGGTTTGTAAACATTTGGATGTTATCATTTTAAATTCTTTCCTGGCCATCTCTTTCAAATTCAACCAATGATTTGTGATATCTATCTATCTAAATATCTATCTATCTATCTATCTATCTATCTATCTATCTATCTATCTATCTATCTATCTATCTTTATATCTATCTATCTATGTATCTATTTGTCTATCTATCTGTCTATCTATCTATCTATCTATCTATCTATCTATCTATGTATCTATCTATCTATCTATCTGTCTGCCTATCTATCTATCTATGTATCTATCTATCTATCTATCTATCTATCTATCTATCTATCTATCTGTCTATCTATCTATCTGTCTGTCTATCTATCTATCTATCTATCTATCTATCTATCTATCTATATATTAAATGTGATCAAAACACCCAAATACTGATGTCACTAATATAATCAAAAAACATTGACACTACAATAGCACTAAGACATACCCTCTGCGCATGTAAATAAAATAAAAATAAAAAAAACATACTTTTATGTAAGGGAGCTATGCTCCCCTGTACCCCCACATCCCCTGTTATTTATATATATGTATATATATATATATATATATATATATATATATATATATATATATATATATATATATACTAACTCAAAGATTGCACATAACTGAGGAAAGGGCATATTCCCCATCACTGGGAATTGTGCAGTCCCACATACCTGGCGATCATATATGAAGCTGACTAAACACAGATCAACTTTCTAAAATCAACTATATTACAGGGTCCTATATATATATATATATATATATATATATATATATATATATATGCAATTATATAATTTATACGTAAATATGTACTTATATACACACATCCACACACGTGCATATATTTTATATATATATATATATATATATATATATATATATATATATATATATAAAATACATGTATATATTTATATGAGTCTATTACATTTTATCTAAGAAACTTTTAATCTAATAACAAAATATCTAAAAATTTCATCTAATACATATTCAATTTAAAACACACTAGTTTGAGTCACATTACACTTAAAACTTCATATACAGAACATTCTCCAAGTGCTACCAACACCAGAGTTATGTGCGCTCTTGAATGCAGTGTGCTACCAAACCCTCAGTTACGCATGCTCCTATATGCAGGGTGCTACGAGGTCCTGAGCAATGCAAGCTCTTGTTATCATTATGCCATCAACACCTGAGCTATAGGTGCTTCTGTGTGCAGTGTGCTGCCATTACCTCAGCTATATGTGCTCCTGAATGTTGTATCATACCAACACCCAAGCTATGCATTCTTCTGTATGCAGTATGCTACCAACACCTAAGCTATGGATGCTTCTGTGTGCAGTGCTCTACCAACATCTGAGCTACATGTGCTCCTGTATGCAGAGTGCTAACAACACCTGAGCCTTATGTGTACCTGTATGCAGTATGCTACCAACAGCTGAGCTATGGGCACTTCTGTATGCAGTGTGCTACAAACACATGAGCTATATGTGCTCCTGTATGCAGTGTGCCATTAACACCTGAGCTATGCCCACTCCTGTATGCATTGTGCTACAAACATCTTATCTAACATCTTATCTTACAAACAAAAATGGAGAAAAATTAAGGGTAATACTGCTCAATGCCAGAAGTCTAAACCTCAAGATGCACGCCCTTGAAGCCCTCCTCAGTATGGAGAACATCGATGTCTGTGCTGTGACTGAAACCTGGTTCAAGGCTCCTGAGAGCACCCCAGCAATATCAGGTTATACCTCATATCATGCGTTCCGGCCCCAAAATCCGGACCGAACCACAAAAGGAGGGGGAGTATCCATATTCATAAAGGATACCCACACCTCCAGGTTAGTGGCAACGCACGAAGCATCGGAGACCATCCAGGTGCAATTAACCATAGGTAAAACTGCCCTACAGTTTGTAAAATGCTACAGACCACCTTCTCAAACTCAGGAAACCCACACAGCCTTCCTGAAGACACTGGAGAGTATGAATGTCTCTCCAAACACCATCATATTGGGTGACTTCAACTACCCAAACATAGACTGGGAACATTACTCAAGCCCCAACACCCTAGCCCAAAGGTTCCTGGAGTTCATAAACTCAAATGCTATGGAACAACTAGTCACCATTCCCACAAGAGGAGAAAATATACTAGACCTGATCATCACAAACATGGGGACAAAATGCTCCACACCGGAAGTATATCCCTCATTGGTGAGATCAGACCATAAATTAATCTCACTGGAGATCCACATCCCGCCTCCACCCCCAGCAAAAAGACCACAGTGAAGAACTTCTCAAAAGCAAACTTCACACTTCTTAAGACTGGAGTGGTATCCTTCAAGGCCCCCGAGCCAGTGGAAACCACAACCCATGCTGCTGAAACCCTTACAAATGCCTTCTACGAGCACGTCCTGGAATGTATGGATCAAGCAATCCATAATAAAATCAAGACCCTTTCCACCAAAGGCAGGCGCCCGGTCTGGTGGACCCCAGCCATAAACAAACTCTACAACAAGAGGAGAAAGCTACTACATGACAGAGCAAAATCCCTAAAAGGGAAGGCATCTCTGATCAATACTAGCAAAAAACTACGATCACTCATAAAATCATCCAAGGCCAACTTTGAGAGAAAAATCGCTAATGACACAAAAGACAATCATAAGGCCTTCTTTAGCTATGTTAGAAACCTGGGTGGAAACTCCCAGATATGCTCAGAATTAGTCCAAAATGATAAAAAATCACTGAACCCACAGACATTGCCAACATACTGGCAGACAGGTTCAGTGCAAATTTCTCCCTCCCTCCCCAAAAGGAGAAATATCTATCCCACCAGAGTCTAGCCTCCCAAACATCTCAGATGTCCAGGTGAGAGCTGCTCTCTCTAAAGCAAAAAACACAGCATCAATGGGACTGGACGGTGTCCCCAGCTGTGTGCTACACAAACTCAATGAGGAACTAAACCCACACATAAGGCTGCTGTTTAATCTTAGCCTTACTACAGGATACGTACCCAAAGAATGGCGTACGGCAACTGTGGTCCCACTCCACAAAGACGGTGCTTCTACGGACCCTGGAAATTACCGCCCCATAAGCTTGACGTGCCTTGTCTGCAAAGCTATGGAGAGGATCATAATGGAACTCATAAATAAAGACATTGGGGACCTACAGACACTGGATCCTACCCAATTTGGCTTTGTCAAGGGCAGATCCTGCCTCTTGAACTTGGTCGACTTTTGAAACAGTCACTAAGGCCATTGATGAGGGTAAGGCAGTTCACACAGCCTACCTTGACCTAGCAAAGCGTTCGACACAATACCCCACTCGGGCATCATAGAAAAGCTCACCAGCTTAGATGTAAACCCATATGTCACAAGATGGGTTGCAAACTGGCTCAAGGACAGAACACACAGGGTTAGAGTTGCTGGTGCCATGTCAGACTCTAAGCTGGTCACGAGCGGTGTCCCACAGGGCTCAGTCCTGGGCCCCTTCTTGTTCGGCATTTATTTTTCTGAAGTGCAGGCAAACATAGGGGGATTGTTGCTGACAAAATTTGCAGATGACTGCAAACTGGGCACCATAATTGACACTCCATCAGACACAGACATCCTCCAGAGAGGTCTCATAGAAATGGATAACTGGTGCCAGAGCCATGGCCTTAAGCTAAATGCCAAAAAATGTATAGTCATACCCTTTGGGAAAAACAAGGTAACCCCTAATTACCACATAGGTGGTAATCCATTAAACACGGAAGAAGTTATCAGGGACCCAAGTTGACAGTAACCTCTCTTTGACACTCACATTGCCAAAGTGGTTAGGAAGACCTTCTACATTGCCCACCTGATCATGAAGGGATTCACATCCAGATCAGGAGAGGTCATTGTACCCCTGTACTCTTCACTTATCAGACCAATGATTGAGTACAACGCCCCATTCGGAATGTACCTTACCCGACACCTGCAGCAGTTGGAAAGACCCCAAAAGTTCCTCACCAAAAGGATAAAGGGGCTCAAACATATGTCATACGATGCCCGACTGAAGAAACTCCAGCTCTATTCAGTCACATACCGTCTGCTCAGAGGTGATCTGTGCCTGACATACAAGGCCATGTCCAACCCGGAATTAATGGACATGCTCCACCTCAAAAATCCAAATCCACCAGAGCCACGAGAGCAAGAGACTTAAACCTCAACACGGATATAAATAGGACGTGCTGGAGGGACAGATTCATCACCCAGAGACTCCCTACACTATGGAACAGAATCCCAGTCCATGTGAGGCAGAGCCCCTCACTGACTCTGTTCAAGAGAAATCATGACGAGTGGATGGGAGAGCGTAGGTTTACCCCGGGAATCATCTCTGTATCACTGCTGGACAGAGGCACAGCAAACTAATGGGTATAGTATTCTCATCCTAAGGGGTGGTGAAAGCCACACACACTCTGGCTAGGCTTATAAATGCCCTAGGGCAGATAGCCTAGTATGAACCTATGAACCTATGAACCTATGCATGCACCTGTATGCAGTGGCTGCCAACACCTAAGCTATGAGTGTTTCTCTATCCGGTGTGCTCCCAACACCTGAACTATGTCTGCTCTTGCATGCAGTGTGCTACCAGCACCTCAATTACGCAGGCTCCTGTATGCAGAGTGCTACCAGCACCTGAGCTAAGCATACTCCTGTAATCATTGTGCTACCAACACTTGAGATATGGGTGCTCCTGTATGCAGTGTGCTACCAACACCTGAGCTATGGGTGCATCCGTGTGCAGTCTGCTACCAACACCTGAGCTGTGCATGCTCCTGAATGCTGTGTCATACCAACACATGAGCAATGTGTACTCCTGAATGTAGTGTGCCACCAATATCTGAGCTGTATGTGTTCTGGCATGCAGTGTGCTACCAACACCTGGACTGTGCATGCTCCTGCATGCAGTGTGCTACCAACACCTGAGCTGTGCATGCTCCTGAATGCTGTGTCATACCAGCACATGAGCTATGTACCCTCCTGTATGCAGTGTGCTGCCAACACCTGAGTTATGGGTGCTACTATATGCAGTGTGCTCCCACCACCTGAGCTATGCTTTCTGCAGTATACAGTGTGCTACCAACACCTCAGCTATGCATGCTACAGTATGCAGTGTGCTACCAACACATGAGCTATACATGCTCTTGTATGCAGTGTGCTACCAAGACCAAAGCTCTGTGTGCTCCTGTGTGCAGTGTGCTAACAAGACCTCAGCTATGCATGCCCCTGTATGCAGTGTGCTACCAACAGCTGAGCTATGCTTGTTCCAGGTCTATATCAGTTCACCGAAATGGCTGAAGTTAGAACACCATATGTTCAAACTTCTAACCACGAAGTGCAAAAACATTGAAGTCTTACAACAGCGATTTTGTTCCCAGGGGAAAAAAATCGCTGTTCCAAGAAACACACACACAGCACAAACACACCAAAAAAACAGCAATCCACATACATACACTTAAAATCCTGCATCTAACACTACACTAAACTGTACATACACTATCTATGCACTTACCTTAACCCAAACCCTAACCCTAAGGTCCATCACTATCACACACTCACCTGACCCGCACCCCAACTCTAACTCACCTATCCAGCCCTAACCCTACAGTCTGTCACTATCGCACTCCCACCTCACCCGCGCCCTAACCCTAATTCACCTAACCCGCACCCTAACCCTAACATCCACACAATCACACACTTATCTGAACCCGACCCATAACTGTCCACCACAGTCCTATAAATCGCAAAGCCACAGAAACGGCCCACCAAATTCTTTCCCTTTCATGATAATCAGTGTTTGAACCTCACATTCGAACATATGGTGTTCGATCGTCAGCCGTTTTGGCAGACTGATATAGACCCCATGTTCCTGTATGCAGGGTGCTATCAACACATGAGCAATACATGCTCATGTATGCAGTACACTACCAATACCTAAGCTATGGGTGTTTCTGTCTGCAGTGTTATGTGTGCTCCTATATGCAGTGTGCTATCAACATCTGAGCTATGCATGTTCCTGTATGCATTGTGCTACCAACACCTGAGCTATGTCTGCTCCTGTATGCAGTGTGCTATCAACACCTAAGCTATACATGTTCCTGTATGCACTGTGCTATCAACACCTGAGCTATATATGCTCTTGTATGCAGTCTGGTACCAACACCTGAGCTATGTGAGCTCTTATATGCAGTGTGCTACTTATACCCGAGCTATGTGAGCTCCTGTATGCATTCTACTACAGACACCTGAGCTACACGTGCCCCTATATGCAGTGTTCTACCATCACCTGAGATATGCATGCTCCTGCATGCAGTGTGCTACCTTCACCTGAACTGTGCATGCTCCTGTATGCAGTATGCTACCAATATCTCAGCTATGAGTGCTCATGTAGGTAGTGTGATACCGACACCTGAGCTACATGTGTTCCTATATGCAGTCTTCTACATACCCCTGAATTATGCCTCCTTCTATATGCAGTGTGCTACCAACACCTGAACTATGTATGCTCCTGTATGTAGTATGGTAGCACCACCTTAGCTATGCAGCATACTGCCAACAGTTGAGCTATGTGTGCTCCTGTATGCAGCATGATACTAACACCTGAGCTATACCTGCTCCTATATGCAGTGTGCTACCAACACTTTACCTATGTGTGCTCCTGTATGCAGTGTGCTACCAACACCTGAGCCAAGCTTCCTCCTCAATGTGGTATGCAAACAACACCTGAGCTATGCATGCTCCTCCATGCAGTGTACTACCAAAACCTGAACTATGTTATTCTGTATGCAGTGTGCTATCAACACCTGAGCTTTGTGTGCTCTTCCATGCAGTATGCTACCAACACCTCAGTTAAGCATGCTCCTGTATGCAGAGTGCTACCAGCACCTGGGCTATGCATGCTCCTGTAATCATTGCACTACCAACACCAGGGATAATGGTGCTTCTGTGTGCAGTGCACTACCAACAACAGAGCTATGTGTGCTCCAATATGCCATGTGCTACCAACACCCGAGCTATATGTGCCCCATATGGAATGTCCTTCCAACACCTGAGCTATGTGTGCTCCTGTATGCAATGTGCTGTCAACACCTGAGCTTTGTGTGATCTTCCATGCAGTATGCTACCAACAACTCAGTTAAGCATACTCCTGTATACAGAGTGCTACCAGCACCTGAGCTATGCATGCTCCTGTAATCATTATGCTAGCAACACCAGGGCTATAGGTGCTTCTGTGTGCAGTGAGCTACCAACAACAGAGCTCTGTGCACTTCTATATGCAGTGTGCTACCAACACCTGAGCTATATGTACCTGTATATAGAATGTCCTTCCAACACCTAAGCTATGTGTGCTCCTGTATGCAGTGTGCTGCCAACACCTGAGATATGCATGCTCCTGAATGGTGTGTCTTACCAACACCCAAGCTATATGTTGTCTTGTATGCAGTGTGCTGCTGACACTTGAGTTATTGGTGTATGCAGTGTGCTACCACCACTGGAGCTATGTTTTTTTCCTCTATGCATCATGCTGCCAACACCTGAGCTATGTGTACTCCTATACGCAGTGTGCTATCAACATCTGAGTTATGCATGCTCCTGTATGCAGTGTGCTGCCAACACCTGAGCTATGTGTGCTCCTGTATGCAGTATGCTATCAACACCTGAGCTATACATGTTCCTGTATGTATTGTGCTATCAACACCTGAGCTATTTATACTCTTGTATGCAGTCTGGTACCAACACCTGAGCTATATGAGCTTCTGTATGCATTCTTGCATGCTCCTGTATGCAGTATGTTACCAATATCTCAGCTATGAGTGCTCATGTTGGTAGTGTGATACCAACACCTGAGCTAAATGTGTTCCTATATGCAGTCTTATACAAACCCCTAAATTATGCCTCCTTCTATATGCAGTGTGCTACCAACACCTGAACTATGTATGCTACTGTATGTAGTGTGGTAACACCACCTGAGCTATGCAGCATACTGCCAACCATTGAGCTATGTGTGCTCCTGTATGCAGAGTGATACCAACACTTGAGCTATACCTGCTCCTATATGGAGTGTGCTACCAACACTGTATCTATGTGTGCTCCTGTATGCAGTGTGTTACCAACAACTGAGCCATGCTTCCTCCTCTATGTGGTATGCAAACCACACCTGAGCTATGCATACTCCTCTATGCAGTGTACTACCAAAACCTGAGCTATGTTATTCTGTATGCAGTGTGCTATCAACACTTGAGCTTTGTGTGCTCTTCCATGCAGTATGCTACCAACACCTTAGTTAAGCATACTCCTGTATCCAGAGTGCTACCTGCATCTGAGCTATGCATGCTCCTTTAATCATTGCACTACCAACACCAGTGCTAATTGTGCTTCTGTGTGCAGTGCGCTACCAACAACTGAGCTCTGTGTGCTCCTATATGCCGTGTGCTACCAACACCTGAGCTATATGTGCCCCTGTATGGAATGTCCTTCCAACATCTGAGCTATGTGTTCTCCTGTATGCAATGTGCTGCCAACACTTGAGTTATTGGTGCTACTATATGCAGTGTGCTACCACCACTGGAGATTTGCATTATTCTTCATACATCATGCTGACAACATCTGAGCTATGTGTACTCCTATATGCAGTGTGCTATCAACACCTGAGCTATACATGCTCCTTTATGCACTGTGCTATCAACACCTGAGCTATACTTGCTCCTATATGCAGTCTGGTACCAACACCTGAGCCATGTGAGCTCTTACATGCAGTGTGCTACTTATAACTGAGCTATGTGAGCTCCTGTATGCATTCTACTACAGACACCTGAGCTATACGTGCTCCTGTATGCAGTGTGTTATCATCACCTGAGATATGCATGCTCCTGCATGCAGTGTACTACCTTCACCTGACCTGTGCATGCTCATGTATGCAGTGTCCCCCTAGCACCTGAGCTATATGTGTTCCTGTATGCAGTGTGCTACCAACACCTGGACTGTGTATGCTCCTAAATGCAGGGTGCTACCAGTACCTCAGCTATGCTTGCTCCTGTATGCTGTGTGCTACCAGCACATGAGATATGCATGCTCCTGTATGCAGTGTG
This sequence comes from Protopterus annectens, assembly GCF_019279795.1. NCBI lineage: Eukaryota > Metazoa > Chordata > Ceratodontiformes > Protopteridae > Protopterus > Protopterus annectens. The sequence continues at coordinate 963,986,807 of NC_056743.1, read as the reverse complement.
CTATCTAAATGTCAGCTACGGATGCTCCTGTATGCAGTGTGCTACCAAGACCTGAGCTCTGCATGCTAATGTATGCAATGTGCTACCAAGACCCTAGCTATGGATGCTCCTGAATGCAGTATGCTACCAACACCTCAGCTATAAGTGCTCATGTAGATAGTGTGATACCAACACCTGAGCTACATGTGTTCCTATATGCAGTGTGCTACCAACACCTGAATTATGCCTCCTCCTATATGCAGTGTGCTAGCAACACCTGAGCTATGTATGCTGCTGTATGCAGTGTGGTAACACCACCTAAGCTATGCAGCATACTGCCAACACTTGAGCTATATGTGCTCCTGTATGCAGCATGATACCAACACCTGAGCTATACCTGCTCCTGTATGCAGTGAGCTACAACACCTGAGCTATGTGTGCTGTTGCATGCTGTCTACTAATGACACCTGAGCAATGGGTGCTCTGGTAAGCAGTGTGCCACCAACACTTAAGCTATGCATACTCCTGTTTATAGTGTGCTTACAAAACTTCAGCTATTTGTATGCTAGTATATTGTGTGCTGCCAACACCCGAGATATGGGTACTCCTGTATGCAGTGTGCTGCAGCCAGTGCTAGGTGTACTCCCATATGCAGTGTGCTAATAACACTTGAGCTACGCATACTCTTGTAAGCAGTATACAACCAACAACTGAGCTACTGGTACTTCTGTATGCAATATGCTGCCAACACCTGAGTGTGCATGCTCTTGTATGAAGTATTTTACCACCATTTCAGTTATGCATGTTCCTGTATGAAATGTGCCACCAACACTTGAGGTATAAATGCTCCTGTATGTAGTCTGCTTCAAACATCTGAGCTATGTGTGCTACTGCATGCAGTGTGCTACCAATACCTGAGCTATGTGTGCTACCAACGTCTCGGCTACGTGTGCTCCTGCATGCAGTATGCTATTAGCACGTGAGCTATACATGTTCCTGTATGCACTGTGTTATCAGCACCTTAATTATACATGCTCCTGTATGAACGGTGCTATGAACACCTGAGCTATACATGCTCCCCTGTGCAGTAAGAAATCAACACCTGAGCTGTAAATGCTCCTATTTAAAGTGTGCTACCAACACCTGAGCTATGTGTGCTGTAATATGCAGTGTATTACTTACACTAAAGCTATGTGAGCCCCTATATGCAGTGTGCTACCAATACCTGAGCTACATGTGCTCCTATATGCATTGTGCTGCCGGCACCTTATCTATACATGCTCCTATATGCAGAGTGCTACCAACACCTTAGCTATGCATGCTCCTGTATGCATTGTGCTACTTACACCTGACCTGTGCATGCTCACATATGCAGTGTGCACCCAACACTTCAGTTATAAGTACTCTTGTACAAAGAGTGCAACGAACACATGAGCTATGCATGCTCCTGTATGCATTGTGCTATCAACACCTGAGCAATACATGCTCATGTATGCAGTGTGCTACCAAAACCTCAGCTATGCATGCTTCTGTATGCAGTGTGCTACTAATATATGGGTTTGTGTGCACCTGTATACAGTGTGCTAAAGACCAGAGCTCTAAATGCTCCTGCCTGCAGTGTGCTACCAAAACCTGAGCTATGCATGCACCTGTAGGCAGTATGCTACTAACAGCTAAGCTATGTGTGCTCCTGTAGGTAGTGTGCCTCCAACACCTGAGCTATATGTATTCCTGTATACAGTGTGCTACCAACACATCGACTGTGTATGCTCCTATATACAGTGTGCTCCCAGTACCTCAGCTATGCTTGCTCCTGTATGCAATGTGCTACCAACACCTGAGCTACCCATTCTCCTGTCTGCAGTGTGCTAACAAAATCTAAGCTGTAGATGCTCATGTATGCAGTGTGCTACCAACACTTAAGGTATAGGTGCTTCTGTGTGCAGTATGCTACCAACAGCTTAGCCAGATGTGCTCCCATATGCAGGCTGCTAACAGCACCTGAGCTTTACATGCTACCAAAACCTAATCTATGGCTGCTTCTGTCGGCAGTGTGCTACCAACATCTGAGCTATGCATGCTCCTGTATGCAGTGTACTACCCATACTTGAGATCTGCATGCTAGTGTTTGCAGTGGGCTATCAAGACTTAAGCTATGCATGCTCCTGTAAGCAGTGTACTACCAACACCTGAACTGTGCATACTGATAAATGCAGTGTGCTACCAGTACCTGAACAATGCATGCTGCTGCATTCGGTGTGCTACTAACGCATGAGCAATACACGCTCATGTATGCAGTATGCTACCAACATCTAAGCTATGGGTGCTTCTTTTTGTAGTGTGCTATAAACACCTGAGCTCTATTTGCTCCTATATGCAGTGTGCTACTAACACCTGAGCTGTATGTGCTCTTATATACAACGTGTCTCCAACATTTGAGCTATGTGTGCTTTGGTATGTAGTGTGCTGCCAACACCTGAGTTATGTGTGCTTATATATGCAGTGTGCTACCACCACCTGAGTTATGCATTCTCCTGTATGCATTGTGTTGCCGACACCTGAGCTATGAGTGCTCATATACGCAGTGTGCTATCAACATCTGAGCTATGCGTGATCCTGAATGCAGTATGGAACCAACACCTGAGCTACACGAGCTCTTATATGCAGTGTGCTACCACTACCTAAGATATGCATGCTCCTGTGTGCAGTATGCTATTCACCTCACCTATGCACACTCATGTATGCAGTGTGCCCCTAGCACCTGACCTATACATGCTCCTGTATGCAGTGTGCTACAACACATCAGGTATGCATTCCCCTGTATGCAGTGTGCTAACAAGACCTGAGCTCTGCATGCTCCTGTGTGCAATGTGCTACCAAGTCCTGAGCTATAAGTGCTCCTATATGCAGTGTGCTAGCAGCACCTCAGCTATGCACGCTCATGTAGGTAGTGTGCTACCAATACCTGATCTACATGTGTTCCTTTATGCAGTGTTCTACCAACACCTGACTTATGCCTCCTCCTATATGGTGTAGGCTACCAAGACCTGAGCTGTGTATGCTCCTGTATGCAGTGTGGTAACACCACCTAAGCTATGCATGTTCTTGTGTGTATTGTACTGCCAAAACCACAGCTATCTGTGCTCCAGTATGCAGTGTGATATCAACACCTGAGCTATACATACTCCTGTATGTAGTGAGTTATCACCGTCAGAGCTATGTGTGCTTCTAAATGCTGTCTGCTAACAAGACCTGAGCTATGTGTGCACCTGTAAGCAGTGTGCCACCAACACCTGAGCTATGTATGCTCCAGTTTGTAGTGTGCTTACAAAACTTGAGCTATGTGTACGCCAGTATGCAGTGTGTTGACAACACCTGAGCTATGTGTATTCCTGTATGCAGTGTGCTGCCAACACTTGTGTGTGCATGCTCCTCTATGGAGTGTAATACCACCATTTAAGCTATGTGTGGTCCTGTATGAAGTGTGCTACCAACACATGTGATATCCACACTCCTGCATGCAGTGTGCCACCAGCACTTGAGGTGTAAATGCTCTTGTATGCAGTGTGATTCCAACACCTAAGCTATGCGTGCTCCTACGTGCAGTGTGCTACCAACACCTGAGCTATGTGTGCTCCTGAATGTTGTGTGCAACCAACATCTCAGCTATGTGTGCTCCTGTATGCAGTGTGCTATCAACACCTGAGGTATACATGCTCCTGTATGCAGTGTGCTATGAACACCTGAGCTATGCATGCTCCTCTATGCAGTTTGCAATCAACACCTGAGCTGTAAATGCTCCTGTATGCAGTATGCTACCATCACCAGATCTATGTGTGCTGCTTTATGCAGTGTTTTACTTACACTAGGCTATGTGAGCTCTTGTATGTAGTGTACTACCATCACCTGAGATACATGTTACACTAGAGCTATGTGAGCTCCTGTATGCAGTGTACTACCATCACCTGAGATACATGTGCTCCTGTATGCATTGTGCTGCCGGTACCTGATGTATACATGCTCCTGTATGCAGTGTGCGACCAACACCTGAGCTATGTGTGCTCCTTTATGCAGTATGCTACTTATACCTGAACTGTGCATGGTCATGTATGCAGTGTCTCCCAACACGACAGCTATAAGTTCTCCTGTACAAAGTGTGCTATGAACACATGAGCTATGCATGCTCCTGTATGCACTGTGCCATCAACACCTGAGCTATACATGCTCCTGTATGCAGTGTGCTACCAAGGCCTCAGCTATGTGTGCTTCTGTATGCAGTGGACTACCAACACCTGAGCATTACATGCTCCTGTATGCAGTGTGCTAAAGACCAGAGCTCTACATGCTCCTGCCTGCAGTGTGCTACCAAGACCTGAGCTATGTTTGCTCCTGTAGGAAGTGTGCTACCAACAGATGAGTTATGCATTCTCCTGTAGGTAGTATACATCCAACACCTGAGTTATGAGTGCCCCTGTATGTAGTGTGCCACCAACACTTGAGCTATGCATGCTCCTGTCTGTAGTGTCCTAATAAAATCTGAGCTATAGATGCTCGTGTATGCAGTACACTAGCAACACTTAAGATATGGGTGCTTATGCTACCAGCATCTTAGCTAGAAGTGCTCCTGTATGCAGGCTGCTAGCAGCACCTGAGCTTTACATGTTCCTGTATGCAGTGCACTACCAAAACCTAAGCTATGGCTGCTTCTTTGGGCAGTGTGCTACCACGACCTGAGCTATGCATGCTCCTGTATGCAGTGTGCTACCCAAATTTGAGATGTATATGCTGCTGTTTGCAGTGTACTATGAAGACCTGAGCTATACATGCTACTGTAAGCAGTGTGCTGCCAACACCTGAGATATATGTGTTCCTGTACATAGTGTGCCACCAACATCTGAGCTGTATGTGTTCCAGTATGCAGTGTGCTACCAACACTGAACTGTGTGTGCTGCTATATGCAGTGTACTACCAATAACTGAGCTATGTGTGCTCCTCCATTCAGTGCGCTACCAACACATGAGCAATACAAGATCATGTATGCAGTATGCTACCAACATCTAAGTTATCGGTGCTTCTGTGTGCAGTGTGCTACCAACACCTGAGCTCTGTGTGCTCCTATATGCAGTATGCTACAAACACCTAAGCTATATGTGCTCCTGTATGCAATGTGTTTCCACACCTGAGCTATGTGTGCTCTGGTATGCAGTGTGCTACCATTGCATTAGCTATGCAAGCTCCTGAATGCTGTGTCATACCAACACCCAAGCTATGTGTTCTCCTGCAATGCAGTGTGCTGCCAACAACTGAGTTATGGGTGCTACTATATGCAGTGTGCTACCACCACCTGAGCTATGCATTCTCCTGTATGCATTGTGCTGCCAGCACTTGAGTTATGTGTGCTCCTATATGCAGTGTGCTATCAACATCTGAGCTATGAGTGTTCCTGTATGCAGTCTGGAACCAACACCTGAGCTATGAGAGCTCTTATATGCAGTGTGCTATTTATACCTGAGCTATGTGAGCTCCTGTACACATTCTGCTATAGACACCTGAGATATACTTGCTCCTTTATGCAGTGTGCTGCCACCACCTAAGGTATGCATGCTCCTATACGCAGTGTGCTATCTTCACCTCACCTGTGCATGTTGATGTATGCAGTGTGCCCTAGCACCTGACCTATACTTGCTCCTGTATGCAGTGTGCTACAACACATGAGCTATGAGTGATCCTGTATGCAGTGTGCTATCAACACATCAGGTACGCATGCCCCTGTATGCAGTGTGCTAACAAGACCTGAGCTCTGCATGCTCCTGTGTGCAGTGTGCTATCAAGACCTGAGCTACGAGTGCTTCTGCATGCAGTGTGCTATGAGCAGCTGAGCTATACATCCTCCTATATGTGGTGTGCTACGAACACCTGAGCTATGCATGCTCCTGTATGCATTGTGCAACAAAAACCTGCACTGTGTGTGCTGCTGTATGCAGTGTGTGACCAACACCTGATCTATGGGTGTTTCTGTATGCAGTGTGCTACTAACACCTGAGCTATGCATGTTCCTGAATACAGTTGCAATTGACACCTGAACTATACATGCTCCTGTATCCATTGTACTATCAACATCTGGGCTATGGGTGCTCCTGTATGCAATGTGCTACCAACACCTGAGCTATGCATGCTCCTGTATGCATTGTGTAACAAAAACCTGAACTATGTGTGCAGCTCTATGCAGTGTGTGAATAGCACCTAATCTATATGTGTTTCTGTATGCAGTGTGCTACTAACACCTGAGCTATGCATGTTCCTGAATGCAGTATGTAATCAACACCTGAGCTATACATGCTCCTATATGCAGTGTACTACCAGCACCTGAGCTATGGGTGGTCCTATATGCAATGTGCTACCAACACCTGAGCTATCCATGCTCCTGTATGCATTGCGCAACAAAAACCTGAAGTATGTGTACTGCTCTATGCAATGTGTGACCAACACCTGATCTATGGGTGTTTCTGTATGCAGTGTGCTACCAAAACTTCAGCTATGCATGCTCCAGAATGCAGAGTGCTACAAGCATCTGAACTATGCATGCTCCTGTAATCCTTGAGCTACCAACACCTGGGCTATGATAGGTGCTTCTGGTGCAGTGTGCTACCAACACCTGAGCTATGTGTGCTCCTGTATGCATTGTGCTACCAACATTAGAGCTATATGTGCTCCTGTATGCAGTGTGCTACCAACACCTGAGCTATGCATGCTCCTGTATGCAGTGTGCTGCCATCACCTGAGCTATGCCTGCTCCTAAATGGTATGTGATACCAGTACCTGAGCTATACGTTCGGTTGTATGCAGTGTGCTGCCAACACCTGAACTGTGGGTGCTACTACATGCAGTGTGCTACCACCACCTGTAAAATGGTTTCTTCTTTATGCAGTGTGCTGCCAACATCTGAGCTATGTGTGCTCATCTATGCAGTGTGCTATCAACACCTGAGCTATATATGCTCCTGTATTCAGTGTGCTACCAACATCTGAGCTATGCATGCTCCTGTATGCAGTATGCCCCCAACTTCTGAGCTATGCGTGCGCCTTTATGCAATGTGCTGCCAACACCTGAGTGATGTGTGCTCTGGTAATCATTGTGCTACTAATATCTGAGCTGTACATGCTCCTGTATGCAGTGTGCTACCAACACATCAGCTATGCATGTTCCTGTATGCAGTGTGCCCCCAACTTCTGAGCTATGTGTGCTCCTTTATGCAGTGTGCTGCCAACGCCTGAGCTATGTGTGCTCATGTATTTAGTGTGTTACCAACACCTGAGTTATACATGCTCCTGTTAGCAGTGTGCTGACAACATCTGAGCTACGCATGCACCTGCATACATTATTCTACCAACACTTAAGCTATGGGTGCTCCTCTATGCAGTGTGCTACTAACTCCTGAGCTACACATTCTCCTGTATACTGTGTGCTACCAACACCTGAGTTACGCAGGTTCCTGAATGCAGTGCACCACCAGGGGCTGAGCTGTACATTTCCCAGTATACGGCATATAAGCAGTGGCTAATGTTTCTCTGTTCAGTGCACTTCCACTTGCTGAGCAATCCATACTCTTGTATGTGGACTGCTACCAGTCAATAAGCTATGCATATCCCTGTACTCAGTTCCCAGTCATGTTTAAGCTGTGTATGCTTATGCTGCAGTACACAGGTACCACCAGTGGATACCTGTGTAGAGTGCATTATCATTCAGCGAGCTACGCATGCTCTTGTACTCTGTGTCCTAGTGCCTAAGCTGTGCATGCCTCTCTGTGCAGTATATTGCCACTGGCTGAGCTATACAGAGATCCTGATCAACCCTCTAAGATGTCCTGGACTCTCACATGTTTGCTGAGCTAGTTATTACTTCCAAGACCTCCTGTAATACTTCTGATGAATTTAACACATAATTATGTTTTAGGTGGTCATTTAGGACTAGATAAGTCAAAAGTCTGGATTTTAGGTTGATGTTGCTGGCATTATGAAGGAATAAAAATATTTTGTGTGACATGCTCAGAATGTCAAAGGACAACACCCGACAAAGAGATTAAGAATCATTTAATATCTCTACCTCTCTTGGAAGTCCCATTTCAGGAAGCAGCAAGGGATACTGCAGGACACATATTAAATTAAGTAAGGACCATTAATATGTCCTGGTAATCATTGATTATGCAACAAAATTTCTTGAAGCAGTAATCTAATCTAATAAAAAAAAATAAAGCAAAGTCCACAGCAAAAGAACTAGTATTTAATGTTTTCTAGAGTAAAATTTCCTGAGAAACCATTGCTGATTAAGATATCCCATTCACATCCAGAATAACATTCAAATATTGTCAGTTTTATATCGTGAAATGACTAAAGGCATTTGCATACCACCCATAGACAGATGGGATAACTGATTGCTTAGACAAAATTTTTAAAGAATGTGTTACAAAAAAAGTAGATGCCTGGAGAAATACAGACCAACTGATTCAATGTCTCTTTGTCATAAGGTGAGTGCCCAAGCCTCAACTAAATTAATATCATTTGAAATACGGTATGGCAAACATCCCTAAACCCTGCTAGCTGTAGCAAAATAAACATGGGAGAAGGAAAATACTCTTTCAAAAGTGTGTTACCACATTTTACAGACACACAAGACAAGTTAGAAAACATCATGCCTATTGTAAAAAGAATACAAGAAAACAGCACAGGAAACACAAATGTGAACACGTACAAAAATTCTCAACTCACTAAATTCAAACCAGGAGATAAAGTACTTGTGTTTGTTTCCACTACTGAAAGCAAATTTCTTGAAAAATGTCAGGGATCTTTTGAAATTCTGTAAAAAAAGTAAGTGAAGCGAATAACAGGGGGAAACAATCAGGAAAAAAGGAAACTAGAAGATTTACATCATATAAATTTTCCTGAAACCTTTGACAGAAAATGAATTTTCTGTAGAAAGTATGTTTGCAAAAGTAGATAAAGCCCAGTATCATGTCAAATCAAGATTACTGAGGCATTGACTATATCCCAGAAAAAAAATGAAATTAATCTGTACTTAGGAATAATGACACATTTTCAGAGTTGCCTGTCAGAGCTAGTCTAATGCAGAACAAGGCATAAACCATGCCTAGTGAAAAAGTAAATATGAAACTGTACCAAATACCAGAATCCCAGTGCTAAGCAGCTAAGGGAGAGGTACAGAAAGTGATCAAACCTGAGGTCATACATGAAGCCCAGAGTGAGCAGAACAGCCAAACTATATGTCTTCCCAAGACTGAAGAGATTAGAAGGGTTTGAAATGACATCAGAAAGTTAAATAGCATATCTAAGTATGATTCCTATCACATTTATTTTTATTTATTTATTTATTTATTTTACATTTGTTATCGGGAAAGTCCGACTAGGCAGGTGTCTTTTTCAGCAGATGCCCAGGGAGAAAAGCTCCACAAATACAAAATCACACACATAATAATGTTCAGCATTATGAATACACCCAATACAGTACCGTAATGAATATGTATTCATTATGTACCATTTGTGTTCCCACATGTACCAAGTAGATGAACTGAAAGAAAATTATGTAAGGCTAGGTTTCCATCCACTTTGGTTCTAACCAGGGGCTGGTTTACTAGCCTAAGAAAGTATGGATAAATGGCATTTTCCACTCCAGATGTACTCTTTCACTACACAGCCCTGCAGCTAGTCTCTGTGAAACACTAGCAGTATTTCAGAGGCTGATGAACAAATGTCTATGATCCCATACCACATATGAAGGACCCTACCTGGACAATGTGACAATATTTTCTGAGGACTGGGAAAGCCATCTCCATAAATTTCAAGCCTTTTTATATTCCCTTTGCTAAGCTTGGCTAACCATTAATAAAGCTAAGTGCGAGTTAGTCATGGCAGAAACCCTCTATTTAAGTAATGTAATAGGCCAATGGGTAGTTAAACTACAAGCTGAGAAAACAGAAACAGTACAAAACGTGCCATCAACAATCAATGAGAAACAGACTAAGGCTTTCTTAGGCCAGGCTAGTGATTATCATAAACTTACTCTTATTTCTGCTAGCATTGCTTTTCACATGTCTGATCTGACCAAGAGTAAGGCACCCTTGAAGGTTAAGTGGACAGCTGAAGCATAGCTAGCCTTTAGGCAATTATAAGAAATGAAGTGTTCAGAACTATATTGATGGCTTTAGACTTTTCCAAATGAATCTTAGTGCACATATATGCCCCCAAGGCAGATATTGGCACAGTCATGCCTCAGGTTATCGATAGGGATGAACATCCCATTGTTATAACAGAATAAGGATTAACATCACTCTCGTTAATAACAAATCTATTTACTGAAAAATCAATTTGCCAAATTCACACCAATCTCAATGATGTACCTAAAAAAAAAATAATAAAAAAACAGATATACTTTCTCTGAATAGTGGTACTGTTATGGAGGCTTTTTTATAAGTTAATGCACATAGTTATGGTTAGAATCCTTCAGTTGCATCATAACTACATAATTTTTCCCAAAACATGGTGAAACACTTGCCAAGTATTATTTTGTGGCTGATCATAGAGGGACATTAAGATATACTGGCCAGTCTAAATCATGTTTCTTTTTGGGGACATTCCCCATTTAATTAATGATTATGACAATGTACAATGCAACAGTGTGGAGAGAAAGGACATACATCAAGAAGGTGAGCTCCTGAATGCAGGTTGTGTGAAACAAAGGGACATTTTGGATGGAATATAAAGAGCAAATAGTAAAAAAGGGGAAAGGGAAGGAAAACATACATGAGGAAGGACAACAAGAGTCTGGTGGAGAGGTTGAACCAGGTGAAGAAGAAACTTTGAAAGAAGAAAAAAAAACAAGAAGTGGAAAACAAGGAGAGAGAGAAAGAGTGCATGCAGGAAGAAAGGTCAGGAGCTCAGAGTAACACTAATAAGTTTATGAAGTTCTAACCAGTGAAAAACTTATTCAGAGGTCTAGGATTATTTGAACATATTCCTAGGAAAATATTTAAATTGTGGAAAGAGTAAAAATAAGAAAACAAAAATTTAAAAACATTTCCCCTAAACTTAAAAGGGAGGAAAAGCAACAATTTTAAAGTACTTTCAGTAAATGTGAGCAGTAACATAGTAAGATGGATAGGGATATTGGAATGGTGTCCTAAATGTGATGTGGATATTATTCTGTTAGAGGATGTAAGATTCCTGACAAGTGAAGAAAGACTGCAAACAGAAAAATTGTGGGTGGAAATATAATATGCAACTTAGGAAGTGAATGTTGTTCTGGAGTGGCTGGCTTGTTTAAAAAACAGAAGGTTACTGCTGTGTATGTGAGGTGGAGAGAATACATTTATAGAATTATAGTTTTATATGTATAAATAGCTAGCAACAAAACAGAAACTGTTAGACTGTGGTGGTTAACAAGGAAATTATAATTGCGTGGGACTTTAATTGCAATTTCAGGGGAAAATGTAAAAAGAAAGGGAAAGATGTAAAAAATAAAGGAAGTAATAAAATGTTGTAAACTAGCTGTGTGGAACAAAAGTGAGTTGAAGGTTGGCACTTGTATCTGAAATTGATTATTCTGTATTAAAGGAAGGCTTGGGGATAATAGTGATACAACTGTGATTTTTTTTTTTTTTTTTTATTCTACTTATCAATATGGATAGGGTCTATAGTACCATATCGAAAAAGTCGTTAATTGAATGGCTTTATAACCAAAAATGGAGTTAATAGAACTAGCTTTTGTGGGGGCTGTGCCTCCCACACCCCCCAGTTAATTATATATACCAACGCCAAGATCACACTACAGTGAGGAAAGGGCAAAATTTCCGATATTCACTGTACCACAATCTCACAATAGACAGTTCTTTTATCGGCATTTCTGGTTATAAAGCCATTCAATTAATAACTTTTTCTATGTGGTAATATAGACCCTATGGATAGAGCTGATGGAAGAAAGGAGGTATACTAAAAGAGGAATGGAAAAAATGAAATCAATGACAGATTATGGGATGAAATTGAAGAGTGAGAAGTATTGCAGTTATGGATGGATCATATAGCAATGAAGGACTTCTATAAAATTGGTCTAAATGGTGGACTGCATTTAAAAAGAAGTATTAAAACTGTTTTTTAATGGCAGGATGATGTAAGAAAGGAAGATAAAGTGAAGTATGTGCAAATATATAAAAATGAATAAGAGATTTTAGAGAATAATACAAGAGACTATTATGATACGAAAAATAAGGCATTACTGTTTAGGTAGAGATATTTACAAGGGAGGAGGTGTCTGCATATCTGTATAAAATAATGTGGGGGGATATTAGTATATTGAGGAAAATGAAAATGTAAAAGGAGAGGTAAAAAGAACACAAGAGATCATTATGAGTATTGTAGAACAGTATGTAGAAAATATGTATAAGATTAAAAATGGAGGAAATAAGAGAGAATGGAAAGTAAAAAAAAAGAAGAATTTGAAAAAAAATTACTATTAGTGAATTGGGTGAAGTACTTAGGAAATTAAATGCTGATTCAATATCATGCCCATATGGAATACAATATGGCAAAAAAGTATTTTGTAAAATGTACTTAATGAACAGTTGAAGAAAGGGTTTGTTTATGAGGAGTTATGCAGCGGGATATAAACAATTTATATGAAAGAAAGATGAGAAGAATGAAATAAATTATTGGAGACCCGTCACACTAAACAACATAGATTATATTTTTCTCCAAGCCATATGCACAGATACCTTTATTTTGACCAAATCTTTAGTCCTCTTAAATGTTAATGTTACTATTGGAATGAATAAAAAAGATCTATACCTACTTTGGTCCATACTAGCTGTGGCAAGGAAATGTATAACTAGAAAGTGGAAGTCTTCACAAGAACCTACTCTGGAAGAATTCTTGAGATTGATGGAAGAAACAACGACATTAGAAATCAAGGTGAAGGAATCAAGAATTTCACCTAAAACATGGACAAACAATCCTTGGGAAAGAAATGTGAACTTTTATTGAGACATTAAAAATTATCCCTAAATAATTAATGTGTAACTTTATACTTTATTAATTGAATATTATACATCTGTGTTACTAATGTCATATATTTTATTATTTTTTTTCTCTCCTTTGTTCAGGTCAATTGTACATAGTGTATATAGAGGTTTATAATACTTGTTTATTGATGATTGTATTGTTAAACTATATTAACTGGAAAATAAAAAAAAATATTTGTGGGAAAAAAAACAACATAGATTATAACATCTTTATGAGAATAATACAGAGGAGAATGGAAGGAAGGAAGGATGAGGGATATTATGGAAAAAAAGTATAAATGAAATAATTGGGAAGGTATGTCCAGAGCTGTTACTGGTTGTGAGACAAATTGTGAATGATATAAAAAAAGGGAAGATCTGAAACTTATGGTAGGTGATACTAGCAAGGCATTTGATAGAGTAGGACATGATGCTTTATGGGATGTTATGCAGAAGTATGAAATAGCTAAAAGAATTAGAAAAATGTGTATGTCAGCATATCAAAATAATAGACTGAGTGTTGGGGAATGAGTGGCTGAGTAAAGTAATATGCATGAAGTGTGGTATACGACAAGGATGTCTTATGAGTGGAATACTGTTTGCATTGGGAATGAATGCAATAGTGAGTGAAGTAGCTTATAAAATGAAAGATCCTAGACGTAAAGCAAAAGGAGATTGTGACTTTAGTAGTTTTGACATATACTGAAAATGATATAGTTCTAGTTGCTAATAACAAAATATGGATGATAGGTGTGTTAGTTTGTCTGAATTGATGTTTAAAGGAAATGGGAATGACCTTAAATAAAGGTAAAAGTAAGGGTTTGGGTGATATGGTGTGTGACACCAGGGAAATACTGCCAGACCAGCTATCTGAAATTTTGTAAATAATTATATGTCACTTGAAAATATTAATATGATTTATATAGAAATGTGTCACTGCCAGGCCAGCTATTTGGAATTTTGTATATGTCATTTGTGAATAGTAATATGATTCATGTGCTTGTCTTACAAATGTAAGAGAACTGTATGTTATATACTGAGCTTCAAGAATGTAACCACAGTGTACCCTACTGGAAAAGAACAGAAATGTATATAAACTATATACCTGTACAAATGTATGTTTTAATAGTAGAAGCTGGAACATACAGAGTTAACTTGCAAAACTTCAAGAAAATAAGTTGAAAAGTAAAGTGGTTTATGACTGCATTATCTCAGTTTCAGTACAGCAAGCAGACACAATGTCTACAGCTAGAAGTTTTCCTATTGTCTTGAAACAGAAATAATTACTTGGTTTCAAATGTAAAAGTGTTTTATTGTTATATGACTTTCACATTCTGAGACGTGTACTTCTCACATAGAAATGTTAAAATGATGTTAGTTTCTGTTAGCCTGGGAATTGAAGGCAGGTGACAAAGAGTGATGTCATCCAGGCTAACGAAGAAGTAATATGTGATATTAAATTAAGAACTCTCTCAGATTGGGAGGGGGTGCATTTTGTATCTTGTCTTGGACCTAGCAAGAACATCCACTCATCTGCATTTGCCTTGCTCTGTAACTAAATTATTTAGGGCATATTATATTTTAGATATAGATAGGAATATAGTAAAGATTAGTTTAAATGTTTTCTGTATTTATTTGAGACTGTCCTGCAATGCTGTTTGAAAATATTTCCTCTGATTCTGAACTCTGTAGTTACTGTGTTGATTAAGTATTTTCTTGTTCTTTTATTATTTATTATTAAATATATTTAAACCTTTTAAATGTGGCTGGTTTGTTTAAGCTCTTAAGGTACTTGCATATGTATTTGGTGACACTGTACAGGCCACTCCTAAATAGCCTTAGTCTTGGTCACACTTACCATTTGGATAATAGTAACATTACACAGTAGGACTGGTCACCCTTTGTAAGAGCCTTTATAGTAGCTGATAAGCATGGATTGGTGGCAGTGATAACTACCTTATAGTCTGGGCAGAAGGGGGCATAGCTAGTAAATCTGTGCCAGCCTTCCCCATGTATGTGTGTGTGTGTGTGTGTGTGTGTGTGTGTGTGTGTGTGTGTGTGTGTGTGTGTGCGCGCGCGTGTGTGTGTGTGTGTGTGTGT